>NC_060119.1:1245891379-1246197979 GCF_021461395.2 Schistocerca americana | reverse complement strand
AATGGCTCTGAGCACTATGGGACCTCACTTCTGAGGTCATCAGTTACCTAGAACTTAGAACTACTTAAACCTAACTAACCTAAGGACATAACACTCATCCATGCCCGAGGCAGGATTCGAACCTGCGACCGTAGTAGTCGCGTGGTTCCAGACCGTAGCGCCTAGAACCGCTTGGCCGCCCCATGAATGTACAAATCTCCCAACATAACTTGGATATTTCCACTCAATAATGCCGTCCGGAATGATATTCTGCTGTAACTCAACACTTATAAATAAAGTACTGATTGCACAAAGTGACAAAACTTCTACAAGGAGCTAGGCATTTTAACCGCGCGGTCACAATAGATATTTTCGCTAATGAAATTTCTCGTAAATGATCTATCACAATTTGAGAAAAACAGTGTCGTACATACCTATGACACTAGAGTGAAAAATGACCTTTCCATTATTATAGCTGTCAGTGACTCAGAAAAAATGTTCAAATGTGTGTGAATTCCCAAGGGACCAAACTGATGAGGTCATCGGTCCCTAGACTTACACAATACTTAAGCTAACTTATACTAACTTATAATAAGAACAACAAACACACCCATGCCCGAGGCAGGACTCAAACCTCCAGCGGGAGTGGCCGCGCAATCCGTGGCATGGCGCCTTAAACCGCGCGGTCACTCCAACCTGGCTCAGTGGCTCAGAGAGTAGTTCAATATGCAGCAATAAAAATGTTTGATCATTTACGCATTAAGATAAAAGTTTTGACAGGTAGCGAAGCAAGGTTTTATTCTAATTTAAAATCATATCTCCTGGACAACTTCTCCTATTGCACTGAAGTATTTCTGCGCAAGAACTGGTAACTAGTCCAAAAAAATGCAGAAACCTGTTTTTAAATGTAGTTGGACGAGTAAGAATAAAACGATAATGTTTTATTAATAGATCTAATAATTAAATTTTCCCCGAGGCATTTATCTCATCCAGATATGAATTGAAGTTTATCTTGGGGAGAGAATTTGTCTTGTGTAGTTGATGCAGGAATGTTGGCGGCGGTCTAATAGTCAGCATTTTTGTCTAGTAGAAAAGATGACCTGGGTTCGAGTCACAGCTGTGACATATTTTAATTCATTTCTTCGGTTTCCAGCACTATCTTGTTTATTAATGTGAACACCAATCATGTATACATATCCTCTAAACTACCTCGTTCCACATTATTTCGATAAAAGAATCGCTCAAATGAGCTATGGAGCAAATAACTAACTACTTAACTATAGTTTTGATAATATTCATGTACAATAAATATATATGCGTATTGAAGTTCTACTGGTTTATTATTTTTGCGGGTAGTAATGAGAGATTCTAATGCTGTCACAAGAAAATGCCGCGAATGAAATGTCGTAGGAGAACATGAACTGGGTATATGAAACGAAGGAGAAGAATGTTTAAACAGATTTTTTCAGGTAAACAAAATGTTCCTTGCTAATTCGCCTGAAACAAAGTGATGGTGGCAGCGATGGTGTCCGGTACCCGACAATAGGCAGAATACCTAATGATGATGATGATGGTATAGTATCGTATTACATTGCATTTCAGAGCTATTATCATACGGAAAACAATGCAGGACGACAAAATACACTGTTGTTGGTAACTTAATGCAAGTAAGAGTGGTACGTTAACAAAAACGTTTGAACTAATTTGTGCGCATAAAAGAGCAAGTATTTCATTACGGGTTATGTAAGTTAAGTAAAATACATACATAAACAAATTGTGGCCACCACTAGCAGCACCACGCTAGCAGATAGTGTATGTGTTCATTTTAAGAGCTGCTAAGCAAAAGCAAACTCATTTAGGTTTACCTAGGTACTTTTTTTGTGTGATCGTAAATTTCTTGCACGTTTGTATGCTTATAAGGCATAATGCTCATTTTCAGTATCTGTGTAGTGTCTACGTACGCATTCTGAGTCGCCACAGTCGTTTGTTTTCGCTTTGACACCCAGTGGCTGTTGTGGAACTGTCAGGCGCCTGACTTCTATACTAGCAGCACCAGGCCAGTAGATAACTTACGCGTTCATTTTATGAGGTTTTAAATAGGAGCGAGTTACTCATTTAGAATTTTTTGTGTTGCGTTTGTTTTTTAATAGTAATTTCTGGAATTTTGTTTCGCACAGTTTTCCACCGCTATTAATATGGATGGTACCTGTGAAATCTGTTTTTGGATGCGAGCTCAGTTGGTAGCCCTTCACTCACAGCTCCTGATGGTGCTGGCTTCACTCAAGCAGCTTGACGCTGTTGCCAATGGACATCATTGTGGGTCACCAGACCCGGGGATCCAAGGGGCATCCAACGGCCCGGTTACTGTAAGCACTGATGTTAACCACTCACTTGTGATGAAGTGGGAAGTCATTATTGCGTATGGGAGACAGAAGTAGATTTTGTGGGTGACCTATTGAAAGACCTGCCCACTTTGTTAGGCAAATAGTTCTTCTCAAGTGCCACCTGTGGCTGGTAATGATAAGGAGCCAGATGCAGTCGCTTATCTCGCTACATAAGAAGCCTCTCGGCTTGCGAGGTCCAGCACTCGCAGAAGTTGGGATTCTGGTGGTTGGGTGCTCCAATGTTATGGTCGTGGTTGAGCCCCTTGTCAGATGGTTGGCACAACGTTTGGGGAGGGGAGGCTGGCAGTGGGTTGAAAAAATTCTATCTGCACTCAGTGTACACAATGGTGGGAGTCATCCGATTTGTAGATAGTTCCTTCCAGATACCATGAAGTGCATAGGTTCTAACCAACCACACGTGTTGGCTCACGACGATACTAGCCATGTGTGCCACTGCTGATGAGAACTGATTTTCTCTAGTTCCGGCGGCTATATGAAATGGTAAAGACAAATAGTCTTGCTAAGGCAGAGCTCAGCATATGTAGCACTGTTAACAGGAGCAGCTGTGGACGCTTGGTACAGAGCCGATTGGAGGGTCTGAACCATTGGCTCAGACACTTCTGCGACTGTGTAGGCTGCAGGTTCTGCGACTTGTTTCATGTGGTGGTGGGGTATCGAGTTCCACATAGTGTATCAGGAATCCATAACACATAGTAGGTGGATAGATAGGGAGCACATGCTGTGTGTAGTGGGCTGGATATCTTTCTCATATTAGAAGGTTTCTAAAGTGTAAAATCAGGTGTTCCGTCTCAAATGGTCTAGGTCCTACGTGAGGTGACGGTAGATATAAAAAATATTTGTATTATACGTTGTTGTAAGTTGTCGTAGCTGTACTGGGAAAGAGGTAATACTCCAAATCCTCATAGAAGGAAACGAAGCAGAAATCATTATATGTACTGAAAGCTGACAAAACGGGAACGTAAGTTAAGCTGAAGTCCATTCCAAGGGCCTGATGGTGTTCAGAAGAAATAGATTACATTCAGTTGGTGGTAGTGAGTTCGTTGACGTTGATAGCTAGGGTGACTTAGTACGGGTAGTGGGTGTGCTCGACAACCGAAATAAACTAATAATAAGTTCCTTTTACTGACTCCCCGACTCAGAAGGGTTGAAACAACAGCATGCACTGAACCTCAACAGTAGCGAGAGGAAATGGAGAAATCGAGGAGGACGGTTTTCATATCTTATGTTGGTGACTTGCCTTTTAATACCAACAGGCTACTCAAGAAATATCAAATAAGGGGTTTCTCCCGCCACCTAGTCAAAGTGGGAACAATGTCACGTTCTGTTGAAGGTAACCTAGGTTTAAGGAGGTCAGGAGTATACGCTGTAGCATACGGACCATGTTCAGCCGGAAATGCGGCAAGTAGGAAATAAATTGCCACAGGCCCAGCACAGACGAGCGCGGATGTTAATCCTGACAAAATAAAACACAGCTGTCGCAAACTTGCGAGGCGAGCTGGCCTGAAGAGATCTGAGAACAGTTGACACAATAGTGCCTGCTCATGAGAAGCCGAAAGCCTTGACACGACGGCAGCCTTGGAAATGTTTATTATCTCTGCATCAAGGCATAGCTAAGTCCAAGAAAGTGCTTACAAATACCTAGCCACTTCATATTGCGCTCACTTGCGTCCGTATCACAGCTCTACCACGACGGGAGCCATGACGTTTGAGGCGCCTTCCAGAACTCTGATCTGTGATCACAGTTCGACTCTGCATTAGGGCAGCACGCCCTGAGATCTCTAGGCACAGAGCCCTCACCACAATATTGGCCTGCCCGTCCCAGGAAGTAGCATGCCGGCCGCGAGGCAATGGGTCAGGACCATTACGACACCTGTCATTGCCTGCTGGCCAGTATGAGAGATGCAAGACGTGCGGCCGCACATGGGGCCACAGCCAGCTGTAGTCACCAGAACCAGGAGTCGTCACAGGCAGAAGCGATTGGGCAACAAACCACTACTAAAAGCATACGCCTCACTGTGTCAACATTGCTGGACCACACACACACACTCACTCACTCACCCACACACACACACACACACATAGGAGGCCACGGAATGCCGCAGCCACACAACCACTGCCTCTAACGAGCCATGACGGGAAGCCACAATAAAGTAACTCGGAATTCTGTGCTGTTTGACTAGTCATGTACGGGCGTCCTCCTGCACCACTTTCACTCCGCATATCTTGACTGACATTCTATGCCAGTGTGGGAAATCATACATTCGCCATACGTCATGCACTGTTAAAGATATATGCAATGAATAAAGACATCATACCACATTAAATCAAGTAATTTCAACTGTTCCTATCAGTCTTGAGATTGGTAAGTCAAATTCTGGATCAATCGAGGGTTTAACGTAACCTTCTTTCAACTGATTAATTGTGTATTTTCTTTCAAACATGTCCGAAAGACCAGATACAATTCTGATCCAGCAGCCATTATGAATTAAGACACAAAGGAATTACAGACATTAGCTGTGAAAGGGCATTGACTGAAATCTACGGAGAAAATTTAAATTTTGTGTCGAGACGGAATTCTAACTCAGGTATGTGGCTTACCAGGCAGATGTTGTTGAACAACTTGAGGTCGAGTCCTTTCCTAGAAATTCATTGGCAGATTACCGGCCCATTTCACCTCCACGTACTGACACACCATCATTAAAGATATGTTGGCGAAAATAAATGTTTAAAGTCGGTAGGAGTCACAGAGAATTGTCCGAAATGGTACTAAACACTTTCTCTGACAATTATTTTGAACAATTAATTCACTAGAAGTGTAACAGATGGTGATAATACATTTGACCTCTTTGCACAAGTAATCTTTACCGAACTGGAGGCAACATGATGACGCAGAGACTACTGACAACAATGTACCTGTAGCGAGATTAAGTACTGTACCATCCAAATCATTCAGTTCAGCGTGGACTTCAATACATCAGGCTTTAATTGGTTTCCGCAATGAAACTGTTTCGAGATGTGCCAAAAATCCGAAGAGCATCTGGTCCTATGTAAAGTATACCAACGGGACGACACGATCATTCCTTTACAGCGTGCTAACAGTGTGGTAGTGTTACGAATGAAAGTGCCTCTAAAGCGCTGTTACTAAACACGTTTTTTTTTTTTTTTGACATTCCTTGACCAAAGAAGACGAAGTAAATATTCCTGAATTCGAATAAAGAACTGGGAAGTTTATATCCTGGGTGTAGCGAAGCAACTTAAGTCACTCAATACAGGCGAGTTTTTCGGTCCAGATTGCAACCAATTAGGTTCCTATCAGAGTACGCCCATGTAATAGCTCCTTCCTTAACAATCACATACGGATGACCCTCATCTATGGACTAGAAATTGCACCGGTCACAACAACATACGAGAAAAGAAAGAAAAGTGTAGACTCTTGTCAATGACGTCGATTTGCAACAGTATTCTGGAATATACACTTTGTTCTAACGTTATGAACTGACTCGAAGAAAACGGTTTGTTGTTATACATGAGTAAATTTTAAGTTGACAAACCAGAATAACTCGAAAAATAAGCTTCACACTAAAAAATGTGTAGAATGCAAAGTATATTGTTTTCGAAGGGCACATCTGCTGATGCTAAAATTAGCCCGCCAGCCCAGCCCCCTGGGGGTGGGGCGGGAAGCAACTTTAAAATTTCAAATGGGAACCCCCATTTTTATTGCAGAATCAGATTCTGCATACAAAACTATGTACATTTTGTACACAGCTCATTCTTTATCGACACACACTATTTAGTGGTACTGACAGTAGGTCTCAAATTGATTTCATGTTTCAAGATTTATAGAATGCTTTTATTCCCCTTCCTCAAAAGGAATTTTTAACGAAACTGTGTGCTTATGGAGTACCTTGCGACTGGATTCGTGATTTCCTGTCAAAAAAGTCACAGTTTGTAGTAACTGACGGGAAGTTACCGAGTAAAACAGAAATGATATCTGCCGTTCTAAAAGGCAGTGTCCCCAATCTACGTAAACGATTTAGGAGACAGTCTAAGCCGCCTTGATAGATAGTTTGCAGATGGTATTGCAGTTTACCGTCTTGTAAAATCATCGGAAGATCAAAACCAACTGCAAAATATTTTAGGCTAGTATCTGAATAGTATGAAAAGTGCCAATTTAAATAAGTAAAACCTAATATCGTCCATGTGAGTACTAATTTCGATTTCACTATAAATCCCACTCATTTAAAGGGTGTCATTACAAGTAAATATCCAAAAATAACAATTACGAATACCTTAAATAGTAACGATGAAGTAGATAATGCTGTGGTTAAGGCGAACCAATGACTGCATTTTATTGGCAGAACATTTAGAATATGCAACACACCTACAAAAAGAGACTATTGTTGTATCGCCCCAAGGACAGAAAACGCCAATTAACAAACTTTGTGGAAACTTAAGGTAGGGAAGTGAGCCTTCTTGACAGTGACGGCAACTATTGACCACAAAATCTACACTGGTAATTGATTAACACTTATATCATTCAAATAATGAGAATAGCATACAAAAAAGGGAGATAAAAGGAAAGGATTGTCATAGATTCGTTATCAAACATCCATAGAATAAATTCAAAATCATATGAACGAAGGTTAAATCCAAGAAAGTAATTCAGTCAAAGATAACATTTACCATGGAAGAGAGTTGTAGCCGCATGGAAAAGGAAATTCAATGCGACTTCAATGTAACTCGGATATGGAAATGCTCAGTTAGTTAGTTGCTCTTGAGTCTCTCTAGAGTACATTTGCGGTAGTAGTCTAGACGCAAACGCTATGAGATTGTTTCAGTTTTGGAAGTTTGGTAATTCGTGAGGTAGAGACTGAAGTATTGCTCATTCATTCGACTGAAGGAAGTTAATCTTTACCGTTCTCAACTCAACGGTATAGTAAGATGTGTGTTAGACTTCAGTTGAGTGATATTGGTTTGTCGGACTTAGTCTTCGTGCTGATGAAGTTACAAGCCTTGAGAGCAATGGATCAACGACAGAAAAACTGTTCGTAGTCTTGAGTAGAACACAATAAAACGAAGACACGATGAAAGACAAGTACGCCGATCAGTCAATAGTTGTCGTCAGCGTCACGATCACTGAACAGAAGTTAATCTTGAATGATACACCGGTGTGCGTGTGTTGTAGGGAGGAACAGTTAATTACTGAAAGAACAATAAAATCTGAGTCAGAAGATAAATATTACGTGTCGCCTAACTCATTAAACGGGCAATACAATGTGTATTAATGCAAGTTGATCAACTCTTTAAACATTTTAAGTGACTAAGTGAGTACATGAATAATGGACAGGGAAAAGTGGTTTAAACCAGTATTACGGCGTGTTAAAAACCGTTTACTGCAACATAAGTCATATCTGGAGTTACGTCGGACCGTTGTTAACAACGTGACGTAGTCATGGCATAGCAACGGAATAGTAGACAGCAAAATTTCATCCTCGCTATGCATGATGTTGAAAACGAGCGTAATAATGAAACCAAGAATCAAGATTTTATTTCATCACGGAACTAACCGGGCATAAAAATAAAAATAAAAGATTGAAGTTTACCAGTTCGCACAAGCTGAGAAGACAGATAACAGAATACTTCTAAAATGCGCGAGAAGTTGTGTTCTTACGAGAGTTGCAGGTGCTGTTTGACGTCATGCCGACGAGGATGGACATCGTTACGAGTCGCGTCTCCTCCCGGCGAGTGAAGGAGGGAAGGGACGTCACACTATACTACCCTTGTCCGTCCTGCACATTATGGGGTTTCTGCCAGATAGGGTTAACAGAGGATATCAAAAAAGATCAAAGAAGGACAGCTCGTGTTGTATTATCGCGAAATATTGTAGAGAGTATCACGGATATGCTACGGGAGTTGTGGTCTCAACCATTAAAACAAAGGCGTTTCCGTTACGGTGACACGTCTTCAAGAACTATCAATCACCACGTTTCTCCTTCCAATGTTCTAACATTTTATTCACGCCTACCAACGCAGTGAGAAATGATCTTTATGACAAAATAAGAGGTACTGAACTCTCATGGAAAGATTTACATGTTCGTTTTTTCTACGTGCTATTCGAGATTCGGATGATGGCGAAGAAGGGTAGAGAAATAGCGTGAAGGAGGTTAGCGCCTTTGTTACAACAGATGGGGATAAATACCTGCTTTTCATTCGGCCATCCGAGCATATTAGAGACTTACCACATTACTTTTCTTCTCATTGTATAATATTACGGGAACTGTCACAGCCGGCCGGTGTGGCCGAGCGGTTCTTGGCGCTACAGTCTGGAACCGCAAGACCTCTACGGTCGCAGGTTCGAATCCTGCCTCGGGCATGGATGTGTTTGATGTCCTTAGGTTATTTAGGTTTAACTAGTTCTAAGTTCTAGGGGACTAATCACCTCAGCACTTGAGTCCCATAGTGCTCAGAGCCATTTGAACCATTTGAACTGTCGTTTCCAAAGGTGTGGTTCTGAACACCCAAGTGGTCCGTTAGATGACCGTGTGTGTTGTTAATGAGCTTTCGTTTACTTCCTTAATAATACCTGGGTTTAAATTCAACTCTCTCGTGAACTCTTTCCCCGAAATTCATTTTCCTATCCCCTGATCCTTGATGCTCATCCACTCCCGTAATCATTCAAGTTTTGTTTGTGAAAGCACGACGCTTGCTTGCAATGTGTTTCGAACAGTTTTTGAAATACCTTCAGCAGAGGCAACATTTCTTAACTGTCTTCCTCGGAAACAGAGTTACCTGATTTTCTATGCGGTTTTAGCTATCTAAGGTGAGTGCTAGTTGTAGTTATTTTCAAGACATATGCTGCAGAAAGAATAGGTCAAGATTTTGCTTTCAAAATAGTCAGGTTCCGTTTGTTGCATGTTATATGTTACGTCTACACGGGACGTGTCACTTCTACAAGGAGTGTTACATGAGCATTGATAGATTGTAGTAGTTGAAGATTTTGGTCGCAATTTATGTTAAACTAAATTACGTTATAGCCTCTTTGTTATTCGGTTAGCTTTAAAATTTGGTTCTCTGCTACATATTTCGCTGAAGTTGGCAGATCGTGTTGCTGTTCATTCACAGATCAAATTTCATGCACAGAGAAATGTTGTCAGGACGTTACAACCGAAGATATAATACGCTATGTATTCATATATCTAATTTAAACGGTAATTGCAACTTCCGTCTTTTCACAAGAATGTGATTGTCATGGCTTGTGCATGATGATGAAATAAAATTATCCTACGGCATTGATGGTCAGGAGTCGCCATCTGAGCAAGTTCGGCCCCCCGATTTGCAAGTTTTCTGAGCTACTGCAGCACTGGAAGACTTATGTATCGATAATCATGAAATGATAATAACGGCAGCATAACACCCTGTTCTACAGCGAAGAAAATCTACGAGCAGGCCTGTAATCGATCCCGGGCCCGCTACGTAGCACTCAAACGCGCTAATCATTGAGTTAATGGGGCGGACCCTCATGATGAAGCGATCAGAGCTTAGAAAAGGATCGTAACATACGAAAATCATCCAATAAAACGTATTAAATTAGTTTTAGAATACGGAGAGGAAATATTTATTCTTCGCAACAACTGTATGGTTAGATTCTGATAGCGACGTAAATAGCTATAGGTTTGTCTTGACGCTATTTATTGCAGACGATTTTGAAGGCATACTGCACGATATACGTAAGAAAAGAATATAGTAATTTAGAAATTATAGTATTTCGCTTGATAAAAAAGAATCTATAACATTTCATGGCGTATTTAAAGTTAGTTGTAAGTTGGTATGAAATAATAAATACATTAAAGTAGTCGTCCAGTTCGCTTTCCTGGGATCCATTCAATCATCATTGGATGAGTTGATAAGGCACACAAAGTAGACAATTTTAGCAGAAAGTGTGGCACACTGCACAGAAGAGTAAAAGACAAAGTAAAGAAGGAAACAATGCCTAAGCCCCACACGATTATGGTGGTGTCAACAGTCTTACATGCGGCTAAAACTTGAGTCCTCGCAAGTCACTTAAAGCTTCCTAAATGCCACTTGAACGATCAAGAGTGGGGATGAGAAAGAGGTACAGGAAACAAATCGAAAAGATAAGGCGATCACTGAAAATTTAGAGCTTAAACAACAAAATGTTGGAATACCGTCAAACCAGGAAATGTCATATAGAACGGTTGACCGATGAACGTTTGCCCAAGACGGTCCACAGGTGAAAGCATAGCCGCAGAGTGGGGAGTTAAGAGAGAACATGTAAAAGAGAGAGTGTGAGGCTGCAACTTGTGGGATGGTCAAATGCATAAAAATTGTGCAGTTAAGACGGTTGCAGGTCAAAACGGATCCTGAATTACGCAGGGGAATCTGTTAAAATTCTGTCAGGATATCAGGTGGAGTGTGTGTTTAAGACGGATGTTTCAGGATTTGACGATAACCCTAAGAATAAGCAGTGTTATGATCGCTTCGTTACAGATATAATTTTGTGAGTTGTGAAGATAAAGAAGTTATTGGTGGGAAATTTTTTATGTTTTTTCTGTCACCGCTTTCGCTTTCTTAGACCAAGCATTCACATCTTTGATGGCGTAGCATAGCTGTGTTTGGCAATGATGCTAAAACGTAACTGAAATTTATTTCCTTTTACCTAATGGATAAGTAAACATGTTTCTTATCAGATGAAAGGACAACTTTACTGAGTGTGAGTTCGCGCTCGCAGTAGTCATATGCAAATGTGACAAACATTTCAATTGCAGTCGGAAATTATCATGGTGTATAGAGAACTGAAACGAGTACTAGGTACCTATACCGAGTAACAAACATCCATATTCTAAACCTGCGATCGTCACTAACAGTTATGTCTCCAGTGGGTGTTAGCACACTGGACTCGCATTCGGAAGGACGACGGTTCGATGCCGTCTCTGGCCATCCTGATTTAGGTTTTCCGTAATTTCCCTAAATCGCTTCAGGCAAATGCCAGGATGGTTCCTTTGAAAGGGCACGGCCGATTTCCTTCCCCATCCTTCCCTCACCCGAGCCTGCGCTCCGTCTCTAATGACCTCGTTGTCGACGGGACGTTAAACACTAATCTCCTCCTCCTCCTCCTCCAGTGGGTGTTAAACGCCTCTGCAGATGACTTCGCAGTTAACCGAGAAGAGACTTCACTAACATATTTCACCGTGGAAATACGACAAACAGAGTTGCTGTAATAACTTTGTCTGCAACATCACGAGCTATCACCGTCCTCTCAACACACCGTCACGTCTCTCCAACAACAAACAGATTAGCTACATTGCTGTGCGCTCTCCACAGTCCAAGACTAACAAAATTTAACAGTTCCTATAGTCAACCGTTTCTTTCATTACAAAATTGCTTTCTTCCTTATCCTTTTCCTAACTTTTTCTATGTCAACTGTTAACTACCAATGTACTTTCGTTTTTATTTAAACTGTATCTTTCTTTTAAATTAACGCTACCACAGATGCATGTTTGTGTGCCTTTCGGAGGGGGAAGTGTTATAAGCGCGTGTGAACTATTAACTTTCAGAGCAAGTTGGCATACCTCAATGTTTGAGACGGTAGTGCATGTATACCGCAACGTCTGTCATTGGTTTCTGAGCAACGACCAATAAAATTATAGTTGCTTGTTTGTTACGGGTGTAAGCTTCGCGGCGAGGGTAAACTGAATGTGGCAGCTGTCAAACGTACCTAGCCGTTACCACACTTGCACGAACAATAACTTGATTGTTGACGGTTGCCGGGCTAAGTGAACAAATGTATAGCTAAATCCTACATTGTTTATGGGATTAGTAACGGGATTGTGTGCGATTAAATAATTTAGTGTCTGGGTGGAACCACATTCTCCACGTCCACACAATTCGGATGACAAATAAGTATTACAGAAATAATACACATCATCAGGCATCTGAGAACAGGAAGTATGTTTCCAAGTAAATTTAATAAATCGTCTGTGAAGCAATACCCTTTACACCCATGTTACCGAAAAAAACTATCATCACATGTAACACTACCTAACTGTTAAAAATATGTAAAATGAATTACAGTGATAAACTGAATCTTACTTTATAACACACTTCAAACTTTAAATATTAATTATCATGTGTATTCAGTTACATATTCTAACACTCCGTGATAGTGGTTTTCTGTGAGAATTTTCTCACCTTGTCTGAAGGTACGAGGACCGTACAAAAAGTATGGCAAAAGGCTCCTTTATTCAGGAACTGGAAGTGATGCACGAGGCTACTAAGACACTGTATGGTATTACTTTTCCAAATAGTCAACATGATTGTATTTGGCATTTGCTTTATTGCTAAACCAAACTTTCCAAATCGGCATGACAGAAATGAGCGTCCAAGTGACTAAACCAGAACCTCTTCAATGTCCACTAGACAACCAACGCAGCTGTTGACTGTGTGCAGCCTGCCTCCAATGAATACGATGGACTTAAATGGAGTTCGACACGACGAAGCCACCTGAGGTAAACGTGCTTGTCCGCCCTGATCTTTGCCCGTATCGCAACTCCTACCTACATCTACATCTACATCTACATCCATACTCCGCAAGCCACCTGACGGTGTGTGGCGGAGGGTACCTTGAGTACCTCTATCGGTTCTCCCTTCTATTCCAGTCTCGTATTGCTCGTGGAAACAAGGATTGTCGGTATGCCTCTGTATGGGCTCTAATCCCTCTCATTTCATACTCATGGTCTCTTCGCGAGATATACGTAGGAGGGAGCAATATACGGCTTGACTCTTCGGTGAAAGTATGTTCTCTAAACTTCAACAAAAGCCCGTACCGAGCTACTGAGTGTCTCTCCTGCAGAGTCTTCCACTGGAGTTTATCTATCATCCCCGAAACGCTTTCGCGTTTACTAAATGATCCTGTAACGAAGCGCGCTGCTCTCCGTTGGATCTTTTCTATCTCTTCTATCAACCCTATCTGGTACAGATCCCACACTGCTGAGCAGTATTCAAGCAGTGGGCGAGCAAGCGTACTGTAACCTACTTCCTTTGTTTTCGGATTGCATTTCCTTAGGATTCTTCCAATGAATCTCAGTCTGGCATCTGCTTTACCAACGATCAACTTTATACGGTCATTCCATTTTAAATCACTCCTGCTATTTTGTAGCTAAATGATAAAGGATCTTTCTTTCTATGTATTCGCAGCACATTACACTTGTCTACATTGAGATTCAATTGCCATTCCCTGCACCATGCGTCAATTCGCCGCAGATCTTCCTGCATTTCAGTACAATTTTCCATTGTTACAACCTCTCGATACAACACAGCATCATCCGCAAAAAGCCTCAGTGAACTTCCGATGTCATCCAGAAGGTCATTTATGTATATAGTGAACAGCAACGGTCCCACGACACTCCCCTGTGGCACACCAGAGATCACTCTTACTTCGGAAGACTTCTCTCCATTGAGAATGACATGCTGCGTGCTGTTATCTAGGAACTCTTCAATCCAATCACACAATTGGTCTGATAGTCCATATGCTCTTACTTTGTTCATTAAACGACTGTGGGGAGCTGTATCGAACGCCTTGCGGAAGTCGAGAAACACGGCATCTACCTGGGAACCCGTGTCTATGGCCCTCTGAGTCTCGTGGACGAATCTGGGTTTCACACGACCGTCTTTTTCGAAACACATGCTGATTACTACAGAGTAGATTTCTAGTCTCCAGAAAAGTCATTATACTCGAACATAATACGTGTTCGAAAATTCTACAACTGATCGACGTTAGAGATATAGGTCTATAGTCCTGCACATCTGTTCGACGTCCGTTCTTGAAAACTGGGATGACGTGTGCCCTTTTCCAATCCTTTGGAACGCTACGCTCTTCTAGAGACCTACGGTACACCGCTGTAAGAAGGGGGGCAGGTTCCTTCGCGTACTCTGTGTAAAATCGAATTGGTATCCCATCAGGTCGAGCGGCCTTTCCTCTTTTGAGTATTTCAATTGTTTCTCTATCCCTCTGTCGTTTATTTCGATATCTACCATTTTGTCATCTGTGCGACAATCTAGAGAAGGAACTACCTGCGTTTATCGAAATCCTGGCACATAAACCACGCCTGTTCTCGTGATACTACACTCGCACCGTAAAAGTCCAGTAGCTGGTGATAAATTTGGGCTGGTGACGTTTCCTCTAAACGCAGAAACCTTATTACATTTCGCACTTCAATCGCCGATCGTGAAACTCGGGAGCACAGCTGGCTTCAATCGGCGTCGTGTAAAAACTTTAACCGCCTCTTCTGCTTAGACTTGGAATTTAATTGGAAGGAGTTACTTACACGTCTGTGAGAACTTTTTATCTCACTTCCTGAACCAATCTCTTAAACGGGAAATAAGTACAGTTAATTATTAATTTCACTTTATACATTACATTAGTATATGGACCAAGATGAATCGTAATGACAGAGGAATGGAGCACTAAACCAATCAGATGACTATAACTTATAAATAGTAATAAATCGAAAGCGATAAAACCACACCGTCAGAAAGAAAAAATGTTACGACTTAATCCTCTTTACCGAAAGTCACCAAAGCGATATTCCCCTTTTCCTCTCCTGTGGGATGGAATATGTTGACCAAAATTTCATTCCTATTCGAGATTACTTTCAAGATTTTCCGTGCAGAGATAGGCGGTCCTATAGCTGAAAAATTGCGTACGTTCGTGACTGTTGTTGGATGTGTCTAACGTAACGGCACCTTTCACGTGGATGTCGCCTCAGACAGTGGCCAGAGGATGAGCAGATGCAGCTTTTCGCCATATTTCGACCTCTGAAAAATGGCGTTGAATACTAATGAAAGCAAAAAAGTGACCTAACAGGTTAACCGAGAAACATTTGTGCAAGACCACATAGGCAGTTAATTGGTCATAGTGCAATAATTGCACAATGAGTGCGCACAAAACGGACTAAGGACAATAATGTGGCCGGTGGCTGTGGCCGAGCGTTTCTAGACGCTTCTGTCTGGAACCGCGCGACCGCCACAGTCGCATGTTCGAATCCTGCCTCGGGCATGAATGTGTGTGATGTCTTTACGTTAGTTAGGTTTAAGTAGCTCTAAGTTCTAGGGGACTGATGACCTCAGATGTTAAGTCCCATAGAGGTCAGAGCCATTTGAACCATTTGAACAATAATGTGGCGAGAATAGTATGTATGGGCCCTCCCAGTAGGGCTACACAACTGGAAAACTATAGAGTTGTTCGATGGGTTTTGACTGACAGATGCCACTAACTGAAACCCGGGCAGTGGTTATTGGTAGCGTGTCACCACGAACAGTCGGGAAAATGTTGCTTAAAGCCGCTTTGTGATCTCTAGTTGCCACGATTCACATATGGTTGTCACGTTTCCACAAACAACAGTGACATACATGGTATAGAGTAATATCGTGGGGTGCTTAACTATGTCGTTTCTGTTTATGTCTTTCAGACGGACGCCCATCGCTCTTTAGTTTACGCAGTCTGCAATATCCTGAGTTGGTCGCAGGTGAAGAAATTGTAATGGAGAGAAACTAGAAACCACTATATCTTTGTTTAGTAATCCATTCCATAAGCATTTCGGTTTTAGCCATGATCAGAATTTTGCTTTAGATAAAAAGTAGAGGATGACATTTGTTGACTTGCGATGAACATGAAGAGACTGACTGGTTGACTTGCAGCTAGCATGAGTAGGGTGACAGTCTGTTCGCTGTAAGTCAACATTGTAACTATGTAATCCTCTGTTTTTATTTGAACCAGCATTCTGATGACAGCTAATTCCAAAACACGTAAATTGTGGATTAATAAACGGAGGAATACAGGTTTATAGTTTCTTTATAAAACCTTTATCTGGGACCAATTCAGAAAATTGCAGAGTAGGTGAATTATTCCATCTTCGCCTCCCTCCTGCGTGACTTAACGGCACACCTTTGTTACCATCCGCTCCGTAGACCATATGATGAGACGTCAAAGTGTAAGTAGGGTGAGGACTACAGTGGGTCTGCTCTGTGATGACCTACTTACAAATATTCTTCAAGACTTCGACTGCTGTGGGTTTGCTCTGTTGTGGACCATTACCTGTCTGCATGTCAAGAGTCAGCATTATCTTTCTGTTGGAAGGACAACACTACTTCTTCAAGACTGCATGGAAATCCATTACTTCCGTGTGCATTTTCTTTTACTGCTCAGACTTTGAGAGAAAAAAAAGCACTGCACTTTTATTGTGATGAATGATCAAATGGCTCTGAGCACTATGGGACTTAACATCTATGGTCATCAGTCCCCTAGGACTTAGAACTACTTAAACCTAACTAACCTAAGGACATCACACAACACCCAGCCATCACGAGGCAGAGAAAATCCCTGACCCCGCCGGGAATCAAACCCGGGAACCCGGGCGTGGGAAGCGAGAACGCTACCGTACGACCACGAGATGCGGGCATGAATGATCAGGACTGTCTTTATGGACTGTGAGAAAATTTTATCTTTTGACTAACATTGTATCAATAAGTGTGTGCATTTGGTTTCTTTGTTATTGTAACTGTAAAAAAAATTTTAACAAATATGTATTGGCCAGTGCCCAAGACAATTTGTAAAATTTTTTGTGGGTAGCATGGGGGCTATGTATGTAGGCTGTTTAGGTTTTTATATTGGTAACCTCACGTAGCGCTATGTATGAAAATCACTGGCTGTGCTGTGTGCAGTCTGTGGATGGGCGGCATTGTTTCAATAGTCGCTATTGTAGTTTGACAGCGCGTAGCGTTGCGCAGTTGGAGGTGAGCCGCCAGCAGTGGTGGATGTGGCGAAGTGAGATGGCGGATTTTTGAGAGCGGATGATCTGGACGTGTGTCCATCAGAAACAGTGCATTTGTAAGAATGGATGTCATGAACTGCTATATATACTATGACTTTTGAACACTATTAAGGTAAATACATTGTTTGTTCTCTATCAAAATCTTTCATTTGCTAACTACGCCTATCAGTAGTTAGTGCCTTCAGTAGTTTGAATCTTTTATTTTGCTGGCCGTAGTGGCACTCGCTGTAGTTCGAGTAACGAAGATTTTTGTGAGGTAAGTGATTTGTGAAAGGTATAGGTTAATGTTAGTCAGGGCCATTCTTTTGTAGGGATTTTTGAAAGTCAGAATGCATTGCGATAAAAATATTGCGTGCCAGTTTAGTGTTGATCAGAATAGGTAAAGAGCGAAATGTCTGAGTACGTTCAGTTCTGCTCAGCTGTTTGAAAATCAAATAATGTAACAGATTTATCTGCACAGTAATTCATTAAGTTTTCTAAGGGGACGTTTCAAAAGGAGGCAGTGACTCCTAAAACCCATACAGTTTCAACTTCCAGAACCACAGTGTGGGGAGTTATTGGTTACGAAAACAGGACTGATTTGATTGCTTTGAAGGGAGGTTCGACGTTCACCAGTATACGTCAAGAATGGTAAACCTGATTGTCATGCCCTTCATGACCACTGTACCAAGTAGCGAACTCGATATGATGAAAATTGTATATCTTCCTACCAGCACCCAGACGGTGATCCACATGAACTGATACAGCACGTGTTTCAAGCGTAGCAAGAAATTCCTCTGGTTGTTACTCGGAGGCCGTTTGATTCCATGACACAACGAATGTAAAAGCGTATTTGTGCAGAGGGTGGGGGCGGCCACATCTGATATTATGAGGATATCAGTTCTCAAAGGAATAAACGTATAATTATACCCATTGTGTGTTAAACATCTAAAAAAAGATTGATAAATACGGAACTTGTGCTTCATGATGTAATAATTTTGATTTCCATCTGTGTTATCCATCTCGGTGGAGTCTTTATGCGAATGCCGTTTGATAATGATACGCGAAAGAAATTGCATGAAGTTTGGATCTGAAAACTCCGTGGGACAGAGGTAAGGCAACAGTAATGAGGTGATTCCGAGGACGGCAATTCATGACGTCAGCCGGCTGCTTATGTTCTACGCTTAGACATGAGTGCATCCGGTTCGGTGCGCAGGTCGTTCCATCTAACAGCGCCCTGTGTCAGGTTCCATGCCGTTCCGGCAACGCCTGCTCCAGTTACTCGTTTTCCGGCGCTGCCGCGCTTGTGGCTGCAGTAAATTCCTATAGACCCCTGTCCATGCTGGGTGTGCTGCAGCAGTAGTTAACAACCCAGTAACGAGAAATTATTCTCACATGAAGGCAAATAGCTGGGCAATAACCATCGGAACACGGGTGCTCCGGCGTAGTTACATATCTCAAATTCTTCTGTAGCGTCCACCGAAATGGAGATGCGGACAGTATATTCCATTTTAATGACTCTCCCTGTTAATAACTTCACATTCGGCATCATGTCAATGGTTTTACAGCAACGGAAAAGACTTATTACCATCACTTTGCTGCCATAGAAAGAAATGCATAAAGGAATATTTCTAGGGCTCAGTTACTAGAGAACTATAAAATTGTTTTTTATTTCTTTACTGTTTATCTTATTTATCTGCACGGTCAGCGTGGTTACAGATGCCTCGTACACGCTTTTCAGCGTGCATGTTTCCTAATTCTTGTTTGGTGCTCTGCGTTGAGTCCATGCAACTGTTCACTGAATGCGCAGTCCCAATAAATCTGATTATCACTGATATCTCAAAGATATGACGCACAAACGTATGCACAAAATGAATGTATCGCAGTCGATCTATCCACTGTCAACAGGATTTTTTTATTTTTTTTTTGGGGGGGGGGGGGGGAGATCGGGTTCATCGTGTAATTTCTTTTTACTTTCACTTTACTCTCATTGAATATGAAACTTGCTGCAGATGAATATCCTTCCGCGTCTTCCACACTGTTAAGATTGACAGGCCGCTTTTTAACTTTAAAAGGGTGTGAAATTACCGTTCAATTTCTTTTCACCCCCGTTTTACTCGCGTTAAATATGGAAGCTGCAGTTTGGTGAACATGCTTCCACACAGTTAGGAGCTAAGCACCACTTTAAACTTTTATTTTTTTCAAATGGAAGTCTGCGTGAACTACATTTTGTCGTAGCCAAACATAATACAGCGCAAACTCACCGAGAGGAAGGGAATACGGTAATGATAAGTCGTGCTTGGACAGCGCAGTCGGCAGCCGTGGAAGGCAGAGGTCTGAGGTTCGAGTACGGATATGGCAAACACTTTTCTTCACAGTAGCTATTCTGGAAGCCTCGCTGGATACCTTTCCTTCGTTACATGCTGGTGTCCCGGTTCGGCACACTGTTTTAGCCTGTTGGGGAATTTCAAACCAGCACACAATCCTGTGAAAACTGACATTTTCATTCGGAATGGAACCGCAAGGTTCTGACCAACCACTCTAACCTTCCTATTCCGAGAGCACTAACCTCTGTGCGTCAGGAGCAGGGCTTCTGTCACGTTTGGAACGTAGCAGGGTGCTGTTTACGTAAATTACTGTGACGCCGCGTCGTGAATTATGTCTGAATATGTTAGCTGATTAGACCGTCAAAGGCAAGGTTTTATGTTCACGTCACAGGTACTGGTGATATTTTCAGTTTCCTGTAGCTAACCATTAATCTTAGACGCAAGCAGATGCATTACGAGATCAGTGTAAGAATATCACCGTGTTAGAGATAAACCCCGTCAGTCCAAACAATTTCGAGATTAGATTAATAAAAATAGAGAAAAGCTAAGATTTTAATTTTAATGTTTCCGGTATTCTCCACAGTCTCCTTTCACTTGAGAAAGACGTTCATACTATCGTGTGAGAAAGAGAAAAGTACTTGATGTTGGCCGGCCGAAGTGGCCGTGCGGTTAAGGGCGCTGCAGCCTGGAACCGCAAGACCGCTACGGTCGCAGGTTCGAATCCTGCCTCGGGCATGGATGTTTGTGATGTCCTTAGGTTAGTTAGGTTTAACTAGTTCTAAGTTCTAGGGGACTAATGACCTCAGCAGTTGAGTCCCATAGTGCTCAGAGCCATTTGAACCATTTGAACTTGATGTTGTATAGAATACACTTGTGTATGTGATGGGAGCGATCTGGCAAATTAATGGGAAGTGGTTTCTTCTGAAATCAATATCTCTAAACATTATTTTGTTTCACGATGACCGGTTTTGACAGAAACTTGTAGTCATCTTCTGATCTTCGGAAATTTTCGAAGATCAGAAGATGACAGCAGGTCTCTCTAGAAACTGATCACGTGAAACTAATAACATTTAGAGATATTAAATTCAGAAGAAATTTCTTTCTGCCGTTGATGTTCTTCTACTCACACGTCACGTTGGCTTGAACGTCGGTTATGTCATAAAAGCGTTGACTGTACCATACCAACCACCGCACTTTGTCGTTTTATGGTAGGTCGTATTGATAACAAGTCCAGTCACCTGTGATATTTTCCAGGAAAGAATTGTATTTCATTAAAATCACGACAGCCGTACACGTGTCATTGTTCCTGTTTCGAGAGTCGAGGTGTGCCTGACAAACTTTGTACACACTTTTCCTCATCTTCAAAACATTCCAGAGGCTGTTTGGAATACTTGATTTAGAGATATTGCCCAACTGAGGTTTATGATACAACGTTGACACACTACGTCTACCAGTTAACTACTGAACACTGCCAGTCCGCCTCGGTTACATAGTCAGCGTACCGGATTGCTAACCGAAGGAGCTCGGATTGCTAACCGAAGGCGCTGAGTCGAAAATTTTCTGGCTCGGGGACTAAGTGTTCTGTTGTCATCACTTTGATATCGTCGTAATTGATATTCAACAATTGAGATACCTGCATCGGCACTTCCCGAAAGCCAATAAAAAGACAAGTAAAATAAAATAAGAAATAGAAGAGACTACTTTGTCACAATTGGTAGGTCGAATGTACATCTGTTGTTGCTAGGTGTTAAATCAAGCTGCAACTGTAGTTACTGCGCTGAAGTCGCTTCTATGCCAGGAGTAAAATCAATCTCAAAATTTCTTGGGTGAACAATGTATTTATTATCATGGTAAACAACGGATGCAATATGAAATTAGTAAAAAGTGTAAAACCAATTGTTTTAGGGAGATGGTTGAAAGATTTTATACAAAACTAATTTTAATGATAGTAACCAACGACTGTAAGACGAAATTTGCAAAACGTAAACAATAAGTTCTGTTTTCAACCACCCATCACTTCCTGCATTATATTTGAAAGCAAATTCGAATTTTTCCTAGACAAAATCCCTCATTCCGAATCTTTGATGAATTCAAAATTCCTAAAATTATAGTCCTAAGTAACAAGAAAAATTTTTGTCTAAAATATAATGAATTTTGCATCAGAACTACATACTGTCCCAGTGGTTTCATTTCGATGATATTCAGCACTATAAACTCAAATTTAATTATAATAATAGTATATCTCATGGCGGTTTCAGGCAGTATCCACTGGGGCTCTAGGGTTTAACGGCACAGTGCTTCGTAGACGAGAGAGCATTAAGTACCTTGCAGTCCCTTCTCGCCCAACACCGCGTCTCGCACGAAGCCATACCATCTCTACACCAGAGAATGCGCATAATCGTGGAACCTTGGTAGGAGCAAGCTTTTGTACCAACGCCAGACACAGACAACACTAGGGTCTAGGCACTGAAAGGAAGATCGCATAGCCAAAGATCTACATCTACATAGACACTCCGCGGTGCGTGGCGATGGGTACCCTGTAAAAATATTAGTCATTTCATTTCCTGTTCCACTCACAAATACAGCGAGGGGAAAATGAGTGTCTACAGGGTGACAATTACTGAACTATACAAAATGAAATAGACTTAGCTTCTGAACGGTTTGCGTTAGGACGTTCAAACTGCACGGTTGTCCGTGGGCGTGATGGGAACTAGTATGCAGCAACGAAGCCCACTTTCATTTGGATGGGTGTCATCAATAACCAAAACTGGCGCATTTCGTGGACTGAGAATCCCCATTTCGCAATGGAGAAGTCTCTTCACCCTCAACGGGTGACCGTGTGATTTTCAATGTCCGGTCACGGAATAATCCATGCGATATTCCGTGATGGTATGGTGACTAGCGAAGGGTATGTGAAGGATTTAGAAGGTGATTTCATCCCCATTAGCCAACTGACCCTGATTTCACAAATTGTGGCTCAAGCACGACGGAGCTTGAACCCACTGAAGCAGGAGAGTGTTTGATGTCGCCGGGGTGTGCTTTGGGGACCGCATTCTGGCTCTGGGGTACCCAGAGGCCACTGGCATGGGTCTCCGTTGGTCTCCATATTCTCCGGATCTCAACACGTGCATCCTCTTTGTGAGACTATATTAAAGACAAGGTGTACAGCAATAACCCCAAAAGCATTGCTGGGCTGAAATCAGCCGTTCAGTAGGTCATCGACAGCGTCGATATTCCTACACTTCTGCGGTTAGTGCAGAATTTTGCTATTCGTCTGCGCCGCATCATCGCCAATAATGGCAGACATATCGAACTAGTCGTAACCTGAATCCAAATGTCTGTAGTGCTGTTACATATTGAATAAAGTGCGTGCACACGGTAGTTTGTAACTAACTTACCTTTTTTTCATATAGTTCAATAATTGTCACCTAATATGTGCCTCCACATGAGCCTTAATTTCTCTATCCTTCGTGGTCCTTACGTGAAACGTATTTTGGCGGAAGTGGTATCGTTCTTCACTCAGCTTCGAATGACGGTTCTCTAAACTTTCTCAACCCTGTTCCTCGAAAAGAATACCGCCTCCCTTCCAGGGATTCTTATTTGCGTTCCCGAAGCCCTACTTAATACTTGAGTGTAACAAATCTAGTAGCACGTTTCTGAATTGCTTCGATTTCTTCCATTACTCCTACTTGGTGCGGATTTCAAACACTCGAGCTGTACTCAAGAACACGTCGGACTAGCGTCTAATACACTGTCTCCTTTACAGATGAACTACACTGTACCAAAATTTTCCCAGTGAACCGAAGTCTACCATTCACCTTTCCTATCACAATAGTCAGACGCTCGTTCCCTATCATATCGCTTTGCAACGTCACGCTCAGATACTTCAACGACATGACGGTGTCAAGCATGGTATTACTAATGGTGTATCGGAACATTACAAGTTTGTTTCTCCTACTCATCCGCACAACAAAAATTTTTTTTTGTTTTCGTTTCGAGCTAGCTGTCATTCATAACACCGTATTGCTACTGGACGTAGGCATCTATACGCTGTAAGTGCTGGCAGCCCGACGTCTACAACTAACACTTGTGTCGGCGAAAACCAAGGGTGCTGACGAGCTAACCGATTGCCAAACGTTCATTAACGGAATGGGAATATTAAATTTCTCCCATTCGGACTGTTCATAACATTATCTTCTTGTATGATTCGGGAACGTGAAATATGTTCTTATATAGCTGGATAGTATTAATGGAATGGGAATATTAAATTTTTACCATTCGCCCTATTCGTAACTTTATTTTCTTCTATGGTTCGGGAATGTGAAATATTTTGTTGTGTAGCTGGATAGTTCTGATGATGATGGTGACGATGGTGATGATGGTTTGGTCCGTGGGGCGCTCAACTGCGCGGTTATCAGCGCCCGTATAGATTCCCAACCTCTGCTCAGTCCAATCTCGCCACTTTCAGGGATCATGATGAAACGTTGTGGACAACACAAACATCCAGTCATCTCGAGGCAGGTGAAAATTCCTGACCCCGCCGGGAATCGAACTCGGTATTCCGCACTGGCTAAGCGAGAACGCGACCGCGAGACCACGAGCTGTGGACTGGATAGTTATGCACACGCAGTAAAATTTATTTTATGAAAGAGTGGAAGTTGTAGCCGCCACACGAACCTGAGTGCCGTCTCTGACGCACGAAGTGATTCTGATAAGATGATTATATGATGGATACCATTTCTTGTGTTGCGTTGTCGTCTTCAGACGGTAGTGACGTAAGTTCAGGATCAAATGGTGTATATCGATGACACTACAGTTAATAATGTGATGACGAAGCGGATGTGTATTGATCAATGTGGTTGTGTAGTTGTAGGTAAGGAAATACAGTCTTTATCAGTCATACGTAGCGACATTTCTACATCAACATCTAGATACATACTCCGCAAGCCACCTGATGGTGTGTGGCGGAGGGTACCTTGAGTACCTCTATCGGTTCTCCCTTCTATTCCAGTCTCGTATTGTTCCTGGAAAGAAGGATTGTCGGTATGCCTCTGTATAGACTCTAATCCCTATGATTTTATTCTCATGGTCTCTTCGCGAGATATACGTAGGAGGGAGCAATATACTGCTCGACTCTTCGGTGAAGGTATGTTCTCGAAACTTCAACAAAAGCCCGTACCGAGCTACTGAGCGTCTCTCCTGCAGAGTCTTACACTGGAGTTTATCTATCATCTCCGCAACGCTTTCGCGATCACTAAATGATCCTGTAACGAAGCGCGCTGCTCTCCGTTGGATCTTCTGTATCTCTTCTATCAATCCTATCTGGTACGGATCCCACACTGCTGAGCAGTATTCAAGCAGCGGGCGAAGAAGCGTACTGTAACCTACTTCCTTTGTTTTCGGATTGCATTTCCTTAGGATTCTTCCAATGAATCTCAGTCTGGCATCTGCCTTACCGACGATCAACTTTGTATGATCATTCCATTTTAAATCACTCCTAATGCGTACTCCCAGATAATTTATGGCATTAACTGCTTCCAGTTGCTGACCTGCTATATTGTAGCTAAATTATAAGGGATCTTTCTTTCTATGTATTCGCAGCACATTACACTTGCCTACATTGAGATTCAATTGTTATTCTCTGCACCATGCGTCAATTCGCTGCAGATCCTCCTGCATTCCAGCAGAAACTAAAGTTTTTGGTGACTACGTGGGCCACATTACCTGTGAACGCTGCGCTGCAGGCAGCAAACCGGACGTAGGAAATGCACGGGCATACGCACGGATATCGCGTACACGATAAGCACCTCTGGCGAAAGACGCACCGTCACCACTTATTCCCCTCTTCATGCATCGCCATGTGCATGGCAGTTATCACCGCCCATGATATCACCAACTCAGCATTCGCAACTCCTACACATGTTTCGCCACTGCCAAGTTGAAGAAAGACAGCGGCATAGGTGCGATATCAGCGTCGTGCCTCATGCCTGTTGCCTCATTCTCGTCGCAGTAGACACTAGGGTGAGTGTTTGTCACTAAGACCTTAGGACACGTTTGCTTTTGTCACTGTATTATGTGAAACTTCAATTATCTCAGCTGTATGTGCTACAAGTGAAGTGGTTACCTAGAAATCTTTAATGTGGGTTTGATGTAACTGGACTACAGGGTTTGTAAGAATATTTCTTTAAATTTCATGAGTGATGCAGTACTGCTTAACTCTTGCTCCATTTTCTTCCCCTCTGTTTCAAGGCAGCTGAAGATAGAATTACATTTACATGAACCAATAGAATAGTGTTCTCTATATTTTCCGGATAATGTCCATTACAATTACCTTGTTAACAGTGCTACATTTCTTGTTTTGCTATTTGAATTTTTGTAGTTTTAAGCTACCTTACTTCATATGAAAGTGTTTACTGCCAGGCAGTTATCTTAGTGGCACATGTTTCTTTTCATAAATATTGAATTATTTTGCGTGATGTTTAACTACTAATGTTATTAGGCTACACAGTTCAGTAGACTCATTGTATGTCTCATCCCTTAGTGTGATTTCACACATAATGTTTATAGAATTGTAGCTTCACTTTTATTGTAATTCCAAGTTCTTATTCACGTGACGAGTGTGGACCAGTTTTGAACATTGTATTCAGTTCTACGATTGCTTCATACTGCCGGAAGCGACCGGACTGCCGATCAGTGTTGTGACATGAGATCGGTGGGCAGCTGTTGACTGACAACGTCCATTGCCATTTTTCGCCCCCCTCATTCTATATTGTTATCCTTTTGTTTTTCCTCCTCTGCTGAAGAAGAAAAGTTGACACTGAAGCCATCTGGCAGTGCCGATTTTTCTATCACACCTTTCCACTATTCCACTGAAGCACTGAGCTTCCCTTTGTATAAAACTTCAACTAGTATGAGTTCCGGGACCCTTTCTCAATCTTATGGACTGGACCGAGACATTTTATTCCACAGCCACATATTTAAACCCAGTGCTACTATGTGTCAAAGTAGTACCTACTTAATTTATTCTTCAGTTGTTATTTTAGTGTTGCTGCATACAGTTATTTACCTTATCTTCTCATAAATGGAACCGTCGCTTTTCTTTACAAGTCACCATTTACCACATCTGCTAATTATTAAATACTTCATAGATATAGAAAGTGATACATTCACCGTTACTGTGATTTCCATGTGCTCCGTCAACTAGCACTTTTTAGTCACTGAAAGTAAATATTGTCTTAGTAGTGATGAAAACGAGACTGAAGTTCAAGAGATTAGTAAGGAAGAACCAACACGCAAAGAAGTGGGATCCGGAAGTACTAAGGAATGACGAGATACGCTAGAAGATCTCTATGGCTCTAGATGCAGCAATACGCAGTAGTTGAGTAGGCAGTACAGTTGAAGAAGGATTGACATATCTAAAAAGGGCAATCACAGAAGTTGCGAAAAAAACATTGGTACAAAGAAGGTAACCGTGGATAACAGAGAAATGTTTCAGTTGATCGCTGAAAGAAGTAAGAACATAAAATTTCAGGGAAATTAAGGACTACAGAAATACAAGTCGCTGAGGGATGAAATAAATAGAAAGTGCAGGGAAGCTAAGACGAAATGGCTGCATGAAAAATGTGAAGAAATCGAAAACGAAATGATTGTCGGAAGGACTGAATCATCACACAGGAAAGTCAAAACAAACTTCGCTGAAATTAAAAGTAAGACGGGTAACTTAAGAGCGCAACGGGAATTCCACTGTTAAATGCAGAGAAGAGAGAGGGTATGTGGAAAGAATTCACCGAAGGCCTCTATGAGTAGGGTGGAATGGGAGGGAAGAGGGTGATTTGTCTCATGTTATAGAAGGAGGAACAGGAATCGATTTAGAAGACATAGAGGGTCCAGTATTACAATCAGAATTTCAAAGAGAGTTGGAAATTTTAAGATCAGCTAAGGCAAAAGTGAAAGGTAACACTCCATCACAATTCCTAAAATCGTTGGGGAAACTAGCAACAAAACAACTATTCATGTTAGTGTGTAGAATATATGAGTCTGGACACATAGAATCTGACTTTCTGAAAAATCTCATGCACACAATACCTACGTCTGAAAGAGCTGGCTGGTGCAAGAATTGTCGTACTATCAACTTAACAGCTCATGCATCCAAGTTGGTGATGAGAATAACATACATAAGAATGGAAAAGGAAACTGACGACATGTTAGATGACGGTCAGTTCAGCTTTAGGAAAGGTAAAAGCACCTGAAAGTCAATTCTGACGTTGCGGTTGACAATGGAAGCAGCCCCCCCCCCCCCCATAAAATAAGAACAGAATCATTCATTGGATGAGATGCGTAATAAACAATATACAGTGTGTTACAAAAAGGTACGGCCAAACTTTCAGGAAACATTCCTCACACACAAAGAAAGAAAATATGTTGTGTGGGCATGTGTCCGGAAACGCTTACTTTCCATGTTAGAGCTCATTTTATTACTTCTCTTCAAATCACATTAATCATGGAATGGAAACACACAGCAACAGAACGTACCAGCGTGACTTCAAACACTTTGTTACAGGAAATGTTCAGAATGTCCTTTGTTAGCGAGGATACATGCATCCACCCTCCGTCGCATGGAATTCTTGATGAACTGATGCAGCCCTGGAGAATGGCGTATTGTATCACGGCCGTCCACAATACGAGCACGAAGAGTCTCTACATTTGGTACCGGGGTTGCGTAGACAAGAGCTTTCAAATGCCCCCATAAATGATAGTCATGAGGGTTGAGGTCAGGAGAGCGTGGAGGCCATGGAACTGGTCCGCCTCTACCAATCAATCGGTCACCGAATCTGTTGTTGAGAAGTGTACGAACACTTCGACTGAAATGTGCAGGAGCTCCATCGTGCATGAACCACACGTTGTGTCGTACTTGTAAAGGCACATGTTCTAGCAGCACAGGTAGAGTGTCCCGTATGAAATCATGGCGGTGAATCGAGGAAGTACAGTACATACTGATGAAACTAAAATGAGCTCTAACATGGAAATTAAGCGTTTCCGCACACATGTCCACATAACATCTTTTCTCTATTTGTGTGTGAGGAATGTTTCCTGAAAGTTTGGCCGTACCTTTTCGTAACACCCTGTATACAAGAGACAAGACAAAAATAATTAGAGTGGACGACCCAGAACGAAGTGCTCAGATTAAAAAGGGTGTAAGACAGGGATGTAGTCTTTCGCCCTACAGTTCAGTCTGTACATCGAACAGGCAATGGTGGAAATAAAGGAAAGATCAGGAGTGGAATTAAAATTCAGGGTGAAAGTATATCAATGACGCAATTTGCTGATGACATTGCTATCCTGAGTGAAAGTGAAGAAGAATTACATGATCTGGTGAACGGAATGAACAGTCTGATGAGTACAGAGTATGGATTGCGATTAAATTGAAGAAGGACAAAGGTAATGAGAAGTTGCAGAAATGAGAACAGCGAGAAACTTGACATCAATATTGACGGTCATGGTGTAGATGAAGTTAAGGAATTCTGCTACCGAGACAGCAAAATATCCAATGACGGACTGAGTAAGGGAGACATCGAAAGCAGACTAGCAAAGGCTAAAAAGGCATTCCTGCCCAAGGGAAGTCTACCAGTATCTAACATAGGCCTTGATCTGAGTCAACAATTTCTGAGAATGCACGTGTGGATCATAGCATTGTATGTTAGTGAAACCTCTATTGCGGGAACACCGAAAAAAGAACAGAATCCAAGCATTTGAGATGTGCTACAGACGAATGTTGAAAATTACGTGGACTGATAGGGTACGAAATGAGGAGGTTTTGCACAGAATCGGAGAGAGAGGGAATATGTGGAAAATACTGCCAAGGGAAGGACAGTATGATAGGACATCTGTTAAGACATCAGTGAATGACTTCCATGGTACCAGAGGAGCTGTATAGGGTAAAACTGCAGAGGAAGACAGAGATTGGAATGCTTCCAGCAAATAGTAGAAGACGTAGGTTGCAAGTGCTACTCTGAGATGAAGAGGTTAGCACAGGAGAGGTATTTGCGGCAGGTCACATCAAATCAGTCAGGTAACTGATGACTCAAATAAATTTTTTTGTAGGAAATACACACATTTCAATGGTTTTAAGCGATTTTCCGTATCAGCTAGGGAGCTGCACATGGTCAGAATTAGTTGTGATACATATATTACATACAATGTTTATTATATTCGTTACGGTGCTCGCTTATTTCCAAGTTCGTATCGATCTTAGTGCTGAGTTTTCATTCAGATGGCGCTTTGGCGTTAGGCGGTTGTTCCCGTGTGTGATCGCTGGCGGCAGCTTAGCTGGAGGCGTGTGAGGAGGAAAGAGGTGGCTGCCTTGGCGTGGGGACAGTTCGGCTCGCTGGGGTTGTTTGCGTCTGGACGCCGAGTGGGGCCCGATGAGAAAACCAGACCGTGATTTTACGGTTAAAAGTGTGGACAGCGGCGTGGTGTGCCGTTTAACTTGATTCGCAAGGGGAGCAAAATCTCGCCTGTTGTAGTTTGTCGAGCCTGAGTTTGAAATACCTTCTATGTGCGGCGGGATGCCATTTCGTCCTCCTGTCTCTCCGTCGCTGGGGTTGCTATCCTCGTTTACCGCCCCACGGATGTATATCGATGGGGTACGCTGCTCTCCGTACTCTACTAGACGCTGGTGATGGAAGTGCGTCGTTCAGCGGCACGTTAGTCTGGGTGCTCTATGTTTGATTTTCAAGTGCATAGTCTTCGAGTGGCACTCCTTATAGTTTACCTTGTGCAGTTAGATTGGAGTTTATTTTGTCTTGTGGTGCTTCCGCTTTCCGTTAACGAAGGTTAAGCTTGATTCGGCACTCCGTACGACGCTCGGCACCTCAGCAGGCGGGTCGGAGCCACCTTCGCGACTAAACGGAAGCCTTCGGACTGAGAGGTCTTGTGTTTTGCATATTGTTCATAAATTGTTGTTTTGGTATTAAGTTGGCTGAGGTTTCTTATGGATTTCCCGGCATTTCGTCTGTTGTCCGGCCCGGGCTAGGTCTCGTTATTTTAAAAGTCGGTCCTTGTTTTGGCTTAGTACGATTTTGGTGTACTGGCTGGCGGTTCTGGTAGTACGCCGGGCCGCTGTGGTTGTGTTGCATTTTGTATGGGGCTGTGTGCTCGGAGCCGTGGAGTACCACTTGTGTAAACTGCTTCACTGGGGAGTACTAATCGGGCCATTCTGGGTCCTCTGCAATATCAGATGATTTCATTATTATTTTAAAGTAACATTATCACTTAAATGATTTAATTCTTGTTGCGTTAATTGTAACTTGGGCACTGAGAAATTTAGTAGTGTAATTACGGAAGATTTAATAGTGGCACATGCCCCTTTACCTGTTTCGTAATCTTTTAATTACCGAAAGACCTCAAGTTCATAGTCATATGATGTGATTTTCTTAATTTATTGTATTTTTATGTCATGTTATTGCTTTTTTAATCTGCTGCATTTTAGTTAATTTTATGCTGGTATTATTTTAATTTCTTACATTGGTAAAATTCTGCGGCCGTCATTATGCACACTGTTTGTCATAGCGGAGTTGATGTGCCATTGTAATTTCTTAAACTCCATTGTGTGCGCCCTTGGTTATACATATTTTCTGTCATAGTAGATTTGAGTATGCCAATTGTAATGTCTCATATATCATGATGTGGGTGTGTAACGGTGCAATAAACGGATGATTGTTATTTCTGTTTTTGGCGCCCTTCATGCCTCCTTTCTTGTCCCTATTGGTACGCTATCCCTGTACTTGTGTTGGTAAGCCACATCAATTTCAGTTAATATTAATTTGTTAATGTATCAGTTGTGCCTATTTAGGCAGTAGCAATTTTCTTGGCTTTTCTTAACATGTTAAAACTGTTGTCTTTCGTATCTCTATTCTAAATAGTGAAAGAAATCACTGACTTTTAATGCAATTCAAAGTAAACTAAGCTTCAGATCCAAGAAAGATGTTAATGTATCATAATTCTTGCAGTGTGTTTGGCATTAGTCCCCTAGCCGGCCAAGCTGTCTTCCTAAGTAAGTGGATGTCTTTCCTGTAAATATTATTGTCATCGCTTCTATGAAAGGGGAAGGGCTGGGCACTGGTATCATTCGTTCCCGCAGATTGTATGGGAGTAGTTTATTGATACTTTATTGACTATCTAAATTTTCTTCCACATTTGAAGCTATGAACCTGCTACCATCGTGAGTTCGTCACAAGCCTTCGTGCCAAGTCAGTCTGTCTTTCACAACTGAAGCAACTCATTCTCACAGAAAAGGGTTCGATTTTCCACGCGGCGCCCGTAGATAATACGCGAGCAAAATCAAGTGCCATAAGCAGAGACGTGTCCAAAGAAGCATCCAGTGGATGCCCGTACTCTGACCTTGCTTTTTCGACTGGCATGACATGTTTCTCCTTTCTCCTGGTTCTTTCTTACTTTCTGCACTTCGGTCCAACTCAGTTCAACAGAGCCGCGCTGGTTCCCCCAATGGTTGGTGGTTGGGACGCACTTCTCAGGGTGCACCCTGTTTACCCCATGTACGAAATACACTAGGTGCGTTCAACAAGTAGTGCAACACTTTTTTTTTCGCCAAATTTCGGTTAAAACAATACGGCATTTGCTGTGGTACATCATGGAATATTTCCACTCCAGAACCCCGTAGTTTCATGACGCTCTAGTAAGTGCTGGGCTATACGAGGTGCATTCAAGTTCTAAGGCATCCGATTTTTTTTCTCCGGACTGGAAAGAGATAGAAACATGCGCATTGTTTTAAAATGAGGCCGCGTTCATTGTCAATACGTCCCAGACATGGCAGCACCGTACGGCAGACGGAATTTTACCGCCAGCGGCGAGAATGAGAACTGTTTTAAATACTTAAAATGGCGACGTTTTCCTTACTCGAACAGCGTGCAATCATTCGTTTTCAGAATTTGCGTGGTGTGAAACCAATTGAAATTCATCGACAGTTGAAGGAGACATGTGGTGATGGAGTTATGGATGTGTCGAAAGTGCATTCAGTTTAATGAAAGCAGAATATCGTTTGACAACAACCGAAACAACCTCGGGCTCACACAAGCCGGTCTGACGACACGATCGAGAAAGTGGAGAGAATTGTTTTAGGGGATCGCCGAATGACTGTTGAACAGATCGCCTCCACAGTTGGCATTTCTGTAGGTTCTGTGCACACAATCCTGCATGACGACCTGAAAATGCGAAAAGTGTCATCCAGGTGGGTGCCACGAATGCTGACGGACGACCACACGGCTGCCCGTGTGGCATGTTGCCGAGCAATGTTGACGCGCAAAGACAGCACGAATGGGACTTTCTTTTCGTCAGTTGTGACAATGGATGAGACGTGGATGCCATTTTTCAATCCAGAAACAAAGCGCCAGTCAGCTCAATGGAAGCACACAGATTCACCGCCACCAAAATAATTTCGGGTAACCGCCAGTGGCGAAAAAATGATGGTGTCCATGTTCTGCGACAGCGAGGGCGTAATCCTTACCCATTGCGTTCCAAAGGGCACTACGGTAACAGGTGCATCCTACGAAAATGTTTTGAAGAACAAATTCCTTCCTGCACTGCAACGAAAACGTCCGGGAAGGGCTGCGCGTGTGCTGTTTCACCGAGACAGCGCACCCGCACATCGAGCTAACGTTACGCAACAGTTTCTTCGTGATAACAACTTTGGAGTGATTCCTCGTGCTCCCTACTCACCTGACCTGGCTCCTAGTGACTTTTGGCTTTTTCCAACAATGAAAGACACTCTCCGTGGCCGCACATTCACCAGCCGTGCTGCTATTGCCTCAACGATTTTCCAGTGGTCAAACCAGTCTCCTAAAGAAGCCTTCGCCGCTGCCATGGAATCATGGCGTCAGCGTTGTGAAAAATGTGTACGTCTGCAGTGCGATTACGTCGAGAAGTAACGCCAGTTTCATCGATTTTGGGTGAGTAGTTAATTAGAAAAAAATCGGAGGCCTTAGAACTTAAATGCACCTCGTACTTAGCCTTCAAAATGTGTTAGAAGCAGAAAGCCGTCATTGAGTTTCTTTTGGCGGTAAATCAGGGCGTTGCAGATGTTTACAGGCGTTAGCTGACTATCTACGGAGGCCTGGGAAGGAACAAAACCACAGTGAGTCGGTGAGTGAGGCGTCTGTCTTTATGGCAACAAGGTCACGCAAACATGTCCGACCTCCCGCTTGCTCGACGATCGCACGAAGCTGTGAGTCCTGTAATGCTGAAACCTGCGGACAATCTTATTCGAAGTGATCGATGGATCAAAATCAAACATCTCGCTGCACAACTCAAAGTCTTATTGCTGGTAGTCATCCAAGCATTTAGGGTGCTCAAAGGTGTGTGTTTGTCGGGTTCCTCGCCGCCCAACGGAAGACCTTAAAGAGTAATGAAGGACAATATGTGCGGAACTGCTTGCGCATTACAAGGGTGACCGCGAAATGTTTTGTCCGACGTCGTCAAAGACGATGAGACGTGGATTCATCACTTCGAACCGGAAAGAAAACAGCAATCTATTGAGTGGCGCCACACCACCTATCCTCTGAAGGACAAGTTCAAAACCACGTCAACAGCCGGGAAAGTCGTTACTACGGACTTCTGGGACTCTCACGGGGTTATTCTGTTTGACGTCCTCCGTTACGCAGCAACGATCCACTCTGAAGTGTATTGCCCTATCCTCAGGAAATTGAAGAAACGACTTCAATGTGTTCGTCGTCACAAAAATGAAAAGGAACTTATGTTTCTTCATGACAACGCAAGCCTTACACAAGTCTTCGCACAAAACTTTATTTGGCTTTTCTACCTCATACAACCTTCAGTCTCGATCTCGAACATTACGACTTCCATATGTTTGCCCCAATGAAGGATGTACTCCACGGGAAGCAGTACGTGATTGTTGGGGAGATTACTGATGCAGGAAGACGTTGGATCCGACGTCACCAATAGTGTGGTATCGTGCGGATATACAAGACCTCTCCAGGAAAATGGCGAAAGGCCGTCGCAATGAACGGAGATGAAGTTGTAAAATAGGGCTTTGTATCCAAAAGAGTTGGGAATAGTATGGTGTATTGGTATCCAGCAAAACCAACCTGCTTTCGGTAAAGAAACCTCGAAGCTTTCATATATATCTCCCAAATCTCCTGTGTTCATTATACTCTTATCAGATGCCCATTCTCTCACTAATCCCTGCACACGTGCAGTCCTCACTCCAATAAATCTGATGTTCGTTTTTTACATTTTCTACGCGATACACTGCACTACAAATCGTAATGACGTAAAACTGTAAATGAAAACATAGTCCATCTACACATCAATGTTCTTTACTTAATTTGTGCAACTATCTAATTTCGACTTTGCATCATTTTCAACCACATGCATTATATCACCTTATGTACAACACGTTTTACATTGTGTTGTATTTAAGTTGATCTTATGCCTGTGCTTAGAATTGACGCAAAGTCGAAATTAGCTAATCACACAGATTAGATGAAGTACGAACTATTTTTATTTTAAAATATTTAGAGGCTGTAGACCAACGCAGAAACCAATCTTTTTATGTATAACTAATTAATTTAGAAAATATTAACATGACTGATATTTACATGTGACCTCACTCCGGCGCCGGCCGGAGTGGCCGTGCGGTTCTAGACGCTACAGTCTGGAGCCGGGCGACCGCTACGGTCGCAGGTTCGAATCCTGCCTCGGGCATAGATGTGTCTGATGTCCTTAGGTTAGTTCAGTTTAATTAGTTCTAAGTTCTAGGCGACTGGTGACCTCAGAAGTTAAGTCGCATACTGCTCAGAGCCATTTTACACCTCACTCTGGCCATATGTTGTTGATTTCACACTTCAAGAGCTAAACTACTCGTTTGTAATATACGTATACATATATGCAATGGAACACAATAATTTTCTGAGAAGGAAATTTTTCACCTTATATTCACATTTATCTTTCTTAACTGTTACACTTCTCTGTTTCTAGAATTTCCCACTTTTCGCTGGATTTTTGACGTCTCGGGTCCAGCCATTCTTATTCTCGCAAAGCTCACGCTACACCAAGCGTACGTGCTCCGTGGCCCTTGCTGCAGCCCACGTGGCGTGTTTAAGGGCCGGTAGGGGCGCCCTTTGTCGGGGGCCGTAATTAATGAAGGGCCCGCTCCGCCCTAGTGTGCTGCGACACTCTATTGTTCGGCGTCACTTAAAGCGCCGGGAGAAAAATTTAATATCGCCAAGGCGTGAGGCCCCCAAACAAAACGCTGTCTACCCATATATCAAGGAACCATTTTTTCTGGTAACTTGCGCGGAAAAGCAATTTATAGTCATTATTAACGCATACACAGCATGTTTTCTGCCTCTTTCTTCCTTGTTTTATTCGTGACAGTAGCATGCAGTGACTTTATTCAAAGCTATAGCATAATTGGTCAATATATCTTGTTCACAACAACGCAAATTGAAAATACATTTCTTGCATAAAAACGCTATGTAAATTTTAAAAACAGTGTACACAAACTACAGTTGTTAAACCGTAGTCAGTTTGTCTCCTCTACCGCCTCTTACAACACTATTCGTGCCTGTTTTCCTCATGGGAGGTGGATTCAGTAAGACAGTCACGCATCAGATTTTTTCTGAAAGCAGGTTGGTTTGATTGAGGAGTTTAGTACACCATATTATTCGTCTACATCTACATTTACATCCATACTCCGAAAGCCACTTGATGGTGTGTGGCGGAAGGTACCATGAGTACCTCTATCGGTTCTCCCTTCTATTCCAGTCTCGTATTGTTCCTGGAAAGAAGGATTGTCGGTATGCCTCTGTGTGGGCTCTAATCTCTTTGATTTTATCCTCATAGTCTCGTCGCGAGATATATGTAGGAGGGAGCAATATACTGCTTGACACCTCGGTGAAGGTATGTTCTCGAAACTTCAACAAAAGCCCGTACGGAGCTACTGAGCGACTCTCCTGCAGAGTCTTCCACTGGAGTTTATCTATCATCTCCGTAACGCTTTCGCTGTTACTAAATGATCCTGTAACGAAGCGCGCTACTCTCCGTTGGATCTTCTCTATCTCTTCTATCAACCCTATCTGGTACAGATCCCACACTGCTGAGCAGTATTCAAGCAGTGGGCGAACAAGCGCACTGTAACTTACTTCCTTTTTTTTCGATTGCATTTCCTTAGGATTCTTCCAATGAATCACAGTCTGGCATCTGCTTTCCCGACGACCAACTTTATATGATTATTGCATTTTAAATCACTCCTAATGCGTACTCCCAGATAATTTATGGAATTGTTTCCAGTTGCTGACCTGCTATATTGTAGCTAAATGATAAGGGATCTTTCTTTCTATGGATTCGCAGCACATTACACTTGTCTACATTGAGATTCAATTGCCATTCCCTGCACCATGCATCAATTTCTCCGCAGATCCTCCTGCATTTCAGTGCAATTTTCCATTGTTACAACCTCTCGATATACCACAGCATCATCCGCAAAAAGCCTCAGTGAACTTCCGATGTTATTCACAAAGTCTTTTATGTATATTGTGAATAGCAACGGTCCTACGACACTCCCCTGCGGCGCACCAGAAATCACTCTTACTTCGGAAGACATGCTGCGTTCAGTTATCTAGAAACTCTTCAATCCAATCAGACAATTGGTCTGATAGTCCATATATTCTTACTTTGTTCATTAAACGACTGTGGGGAACTGTATTGAACGCCTTGCGGAAGTCAAGAAAGACGGCATCTACCTGGGAACCCGTGTCTGTGGCCCTCTGAGCCTTGTGGAGGAATAGCGCGAGCTGGGTTTCACACGATCGTCTGTTTCGAAAGCCGTGCCGATTCCTACAGATTCGTGACTCGATTCGTTATAAAAGCCAGTTTTTCAGCATAATCCTCGCTCAATACTACGGCCTTACGCTACTTTACTGGAAGAACCTGCATGCCTGAGTGGTACCACTCCACTGGTCGACGTCGGATCCAACGCATTGCATCATCAACAACCAACAACCTGCCTATCAAGCACGAACTGCTTCCCGCGGAGTGCATCTCTAATTGGGCTAAGCAGTTGGCAAGTGTGAGATCGGGGCTGTAGAGTAAATGAGGGAGAACAGACCTGTGAAGTTTAGAGGGTTCCTCTTGTTTGCTCAGACTTGAGTTAGGCCTTGTGTTTCATGGGCAAGGAGACGTTTGTTTGAAGTCGCTTCCTCAGTATCCTGAGGACAGCACAGTTAACTTCAGAGTTGATCGTCGCACCGTGGGAGAGTACATCAAACAGATTTTCTACTTCAGAGCCTCAGAAGATGGTCGCCATGACTTCACATGCTGAGGGTGTGGCTTTGAAAGTTTTCTTCGGAGGAAATGTCGTATGGCGGCACTCTATGCATTACTGACTTGTTTCCGGTTAGAAGTAATGAATCCATGTTTTATGGCCTGTGAAGATCTAGACAAAAAATGTCACGATTAGCCTCGCAACGATCAAAAAATTCTTCTCATACCATCCTTCAATGCTCATTATGGTCGTCTGTTTGACGTCCAGGAACCCAGACGTCATATACCTTTGAGTACTCCAACTGGTGGATGATTGTGTCAGCGCTACTGACAGATACGACCAGTTATGCAGTGAGGTGTTTGGTTGTGAACCATCGGTCACCTCTAATGAGTGTTCGTCCGTTCCGGCATTGCAGGAGACACAGCTGTGTGCGGCCGAACGGCACACGGGATATCTAACAGGTCTGCGCGGCCTTGTTGTGTGATGTCAGACGTCTCGCACAAAGACTCATCGTGCTTTTGTTAATTTATAGGTCTCTGTAGACATTCTATAAGCGTATATGAATATCTGTGATGGTCTGGTTCTCCATCAAAAGAATCAGCTGCCTGCTTGGAACGCCCCTCCGTTCAAATGTTCAAATGTGTATGGATTCCTAAGGGACCAAACTGTTGAGGTCATTGGTCCCAATACCTACACACAACTTAAGCTAACTTAAACTAACTTACGCTGACAACAACACACACCCATGCCCGAGGGAGGACTCGAACCTCCGGTGGGAGGAGCCGCGCAACCCGTGACATGCCGCCTCAAGCTGTGCGGCCAATCAGTATTGCACCTCCGTTACAGTTGTCATTTAAAAGGCTATGTAGAGAGGCACCACCTATCGCAGCTTAATGAAACAATAGGTGCTAAAGCGGGAATATTCCACGGATGTTTTTGTGGTCTGCAGTCCAGAGACTGGTTTGAGCAGCTCTCCATGCGACGCTAGCCTATGCAAGCTTCTTCATCTCTATCTACTGCCACCTACATCCTTCTGAATCTGCTTAGTGTCTTCATCTCTTGGTCTCCCTCTACGACTTTTACCCTCCACGCTGCCCTCCAATACAAAATGGTGATGCTGTAATGCCTCAGAACATGTCCTACCAACCGATCCCATTTTCTAGTCAAGTTGTGCCACAACTTCCTCTTCTCCCAATTCTATTCACTACCTCCTCATTAGTTACGTGATCTACCCATCTAATCTTCAGCATTCTTCTGTAGCACCACATTTCTAAACCTTCTATTCTCTTCTCGTCTAATCTATTTATCGTCCATGTTTCACATCCATATATTACAAACAAATAATTCCAAAAAAGACTTCTTAACACTTAAATATATACTCGATGTTAACAAATTTCTCTTCTCCAGATTGTGGCCGAGCGGTTCTAGGCGCTTCAGTCTGGTACCGCGCGCCCGCTACGGTCGCAGGTTCGAATCCTGCTTCTGGCATGGATATGTGTGATGTCCTTAGATTAGTTAGGTTTAAGTGGTTCTAAGTTCTAGGAGACTGGTGAGGTCAGTTGTTAAGTCCCATACCGTTCAGAGCCATTTTTTTTCTTCTTCAGAAATGCTTTCCTTACCATTATCAATCTACATTTTATATCCTCTCTACTTCGACCTTCATCAGCTATTTTGCTCCCCAAATAGTAAAACTCATCCGCTACACTAAGTCTCAGATTTACTAATTTAATTCCCTCAGCATCAACGAATTTTATTTGACTACATTCCATTATAATCGTTTTGCTTTTTTTTAATATTCATCTTATATCCTCCTTTCAAGACAATGTCCATTACGTTCAACTGCTCTTCCAGATCCTTTGCTGTCTCTCACAGAATTACAATGTCATCGGCAAACCTCAGTTTTTATTTCTTCTCCGTGGATTTTAGTTCCTACTCTCAATTCTTTTTTAGTTTCCTTTACTGCTTGCTCAGTATACAGATTGAATAATATCGGGGATAGGCTACAGCCCTGTCTCACTCCCTTCCCAACCACTGCTTCCCTTTCATGCCCCTTGACTGTTATAACTGCCATCTGGTTTCTGTAACAGTTGTAAATAGCCTTTCGCTCCCTGTATTTTTCCCCTGCCACCTTCAGAATTTGAAAGATAGTATTCCAGTCAACATTGTCAAAAGCGTTCTCTAAGTCTACAAATGCTAGAAACGTAGGTTGGCCGTTCCTTAATATATGTTCTAAGATAAGTCGTAGGGTCTGTATTGCCTCACGTGTTCAACATTTCTACGGAATCCAAACTGATCTTCCACGAGGTCGGCCTCTACCAGTTTTTCCTTCCATTTCCACGGTATCCCACAAAAAATTCCTAATTTTTATATTGAACTTATCCAATAAAATATGTGTTGCATTACCTATCGAACATCAGTCCAATTAGCATTTCTTCTCGTTCCATCAACCTAAAGAGTTAAGTAGAATGATTGCTTGAATGCCCCAGTGTGTGCTGTAACTAGCTTCATCCGCGACGTCTCTATAGTAAATACGTGGGGAGTTCCGGAGTTATGTGTGGTCATCATCTCCTAAACTTTTGGATCGATTTTAACCAAACTTGGTTCACATAACAATTGTTGCTATCCAGAAAGAAACACGGTGGAGTAGGAATCACCTCCAGCAAATATCGTGACTATATTTGTCCAAAATTCGAGATTGAGACTACTTACCGACTTACAATAAACTATACTCATAGTTTCATACCTTCACCAAAACATTTTTCACCAACACTCCCCACAAAATGATGAAGGGAAAGAAGTTTATAGCATACTACATATTTGCTGTTGATGCAGCAAAACAGAAGCACTGTTCATGGAGTTGTGAAGTATTCCTTCTTTACAACTAACTCTACTTTCAACACATTTTGCAGACACTATCCGAGTACGCCAGTGAATCTACCAGCAAAATTACATCATTGTGCGACACAGTTCGGGGTGTATGGCGTCATAAACACAGAGATGGGCGTAACTCGAGGTTTCCTTAAAACGGAGTGGAAATTACCTAGATTATACTCATCCAGTATTTGGTAATGACAACACTGAGCGACTTCCAGCAACCTTTAAACTTAATTTCTGACCCCTTCTAAACTTTCCCGCTCACATGCTTAACGTCAAATATTTAATACATTTACTACCTACATTTCTAGCATTTGTGGACTTAGAGAAAGCGTTTGACAATGTTGACTGGAATACTCTCTTTCAAATTCTAAATGTGGCAGGGGTAAAATACAGCGAGCGAAAGGCTATTTACAATTTGTACAGAAACCAGGTGGCAGTTATAAGAGTCGAGGGGCATGAAAGAGAAGCAGTGGTTGGGAAGGGAGTGAGACAGGATTTTAACCAGTCCCCGATGTTATTCAATCTATATATTGAGCAAGCAGTAAAGGAAACAAAAGAAAAATTCGGAGTAGGTATCAAAGTCCATGGAGAAGAAATAAAAACATTGAGGTTCGCCGATGACATTGTAATTCTGTCTGAGACAGCAAAGGACTTGGAAGAACAGTTGAACGGAATGGACAGTGTCTTGAAAGGAGGATATAAGATGAACATCAACAAAAGCAAAACCAGGATAATGGAATGTAGTCGAATTAAGTCGGGTGATGCTGAGGGAATTAGATTAGGAAATGAGACATTTAAAGTAGTAAAGGAGTTTTGCTATTTGGGGAGCAAAATAACTGATGATGGTCGAAGTAGAGAGGATATAAAATGTAGACTGGCAATGGGAAGGAAAGCGTTTCTGAAGAAGAGAAATTTGTTAACATCAAGTATAGATTTAAGTGTCAGGAAGTCGTTTCTGAAAGTATTTGTATGGAGTGCAGCCATGTATGGAAGTGAAACATGGATGATAAATAGTTTGGAGAGAAGAGAATAGAAGCATTCGAAATGTGGTGCTACAGAAGAATACTGAAGATTAGATGGGTAGATCACATAACTAATGAGGAGGTATTGAATAGTATTGGTGAGAAGAGGAGTTTGTGGCACAACTTGACTAGAAGAAGGGATCGGTTGGTAGGACATGTTCTGAGGCATCAAGGGATCACCAATTTATCATTGGAGGGCAGCGTGGAGGGTTAAAGTCGTAGAGGGAGACCAAGAGATGAATACACTAAGCAGATTCAGAAGGATGTAGGTTGCAGTAAGTACTGGGAGATGAAGAAGCTTGCACAGGATAGAGTAGCATGGAGAGCTGCATCAAAGCAGTCTCAGGACTGAAGACAACAACAACGACAACAACAAATAATTTGTAAAGTTGGAAGCTGTTTAATATATGGTAATTCAGTTTTTCTTAAACGGGGATTTACTGTTTACTTCTTATAGGGAAACAACCACTGTGGTGTTACGAACAACATCTATTCCGTAGGGGTGTGTGTGATAAGTAGTGTGACATTGAAACATATCTAAGGAACACCTGGAGCAATTTCAACCAACTTTGTTAGGTGCAAGACATTATTTGTATAAAAATAAGATTGCCCACTATGACTGCAGGTGGGGATGTAGATGAGAAGAGGTTACGTATAACGATTGGAAAACGATATGTTGGTATTTATTTCTTGTATTTAGTTGACATATAATGCTTTTAAAGTGAGTTGCAATTTACCTGTCATTTGTGATGTTCGTTGTGTCAGCCGGCTAGTAATTTTGTCAGCGTGTTTCGTCACCAGTGATCAAGCCACATGGCTGAGTAACACAGTAAACATTTACATTTAAATGTAACATCCTCTCTAGAGTCTGATGTTTAAAACATCAGTGAATCAGTGTGGACATTTGTTGAACATCTAAGCCTCTGGAACGATTCCAACTAAATTTGGTACACCTACTGCTTACTATCTGCAAAGAAATACAGTATGGGAGAAAGAACCAGCCTCTCACTGGAGTGGGGCAGAAGGTGATAATGGGGTGATGGACACAGAAGGGTGAGGTTGTATACGATGGACAGAGAGAGAGGGGGTTCTGTGAAGTCTCGTCACCAGTTATGTAAAGGCCTCGTCACTACTGCTGTGGAGGCCGAGTTGCCACTGTTGTTACGGTAGGCCAAGTTTGTGAGTTCGTGAAACGGCTTCTGGTGAAGCACACCGCAAGACAGTTTCTCCCTGCCACTATCACACAACTGTGGTGGGGGGGCGGGTTAGAATATTATCGAGAGATGGTTGCTTATTGTCGTCTTTGTTCGCAGTCTTTCTCACGCGAGCCTGGCAACCAATTTTGTGGTCAGCCAGAAAGCGATGGAGAACATACTGACCTTAGTTTGTAGTTTGCACGGCCACATTTTGGTCCAGACCACTGAACGAAATGTTTCTATTCTCTTTCTAATTAGCGGGATCACGACTACCATTATAAATGAAAGCCGGCCGGGGTGGCCGAGCGGTTCTAGACGCTACAGTCTCGAACGGCGCGACCGCTACGGTCGCAGGTTTGAATCCTGCCTAGGGCGTGGATTTGTGTGATGTCCGTAGGTTAGTTAGGTTTAAGTAGTTCTAAGTTCTAGGGGACTGATGACCTTAGAAGTTAAGTCCCATAGTGCTCAGAGCCATTTTCATAAATGAAAGTATAAATTTCTAGTTCAAACATATATTGAGTAAGGTATCTCACGCACAACACTTTGAAAGTCACTATGTTCAATTGACAGTAAATCTCTCAATCTTCAACATCACTATAATCAGTTCAGAGTCGACATCTATGGTACGTTCCTACCAAATAGTCCTTCGCCCTGACTGTTAATACTCAAATAAGTGTTCGCAATAAATGCTCGCCACCACGAAAGTAGAAATAAATCACTGCTTGCCAAGCGGATTTGTAATTATCCCGGATGGCCACAGCAACAGTTGCTTTAGGGAAATCTCAGCGATCCAGGATGGTGTACAGTCCACGCGAGTTCACTATAAGTTATTACAGAAAATACGCGATTTGTCACAGTCCGTCCCTGACGTCATCTGAGGCAGAGCGCAATCCGAAGTTTAACAGACGCGGATCTTACAGTGGCTGAGTGTGAAGTTAACCTTCCTCCTGCCTCTCGGGCTGTATTTATATATGTACCGACGGAACATCTGTTATCATCTGCCTTATGCTCAGGCAACAGCCTCTGAACGATCGCTTTCTCGGACACATAAACATTAATAACAAAGTTATGAATTAATTTAGAATTATCTTAATTTTTACCTGCATTCAGGTACGTTGATTGAAAGCACAGCAAAAGTTTCATCTCACCTGAATAAAAACTTTGCCTTCTAGAATTTTTATAGTGGAACGGACGGAAGGTCGTTACCACTGAACTATAATAGATCTTGTTTTTAGTAATATGACTCTTAAATTTTTTATAGCTCTGTTATTTAGTAGTTTTTATCATGTGCTGTAACCAAGATTTTCTATCATCAAAATTACGCGTACTTAATCTACTAGAAACGGGTATAGTTTGGTTACAAATGCGGTTTTCATTAAATTACTAAAAAATGTGAATTTGCTTGACGTGGCCTCTTGCTTATCATTTTTATGTTGTACTGAAGCAGAAAACAAATTTTTACATTTCTAAGTCCATTATTTAGTGCCTTCAATTTTTCTTGAAGACGTGGATTCTGACTGGAATTTTTATTCTTTTGCCTTGAAACTTGCACCACTTCTGTCTGATCTCCGTAGGCAAATTCTGACAAAATTCTGGTTTTCTAGCTTTATTATTTAGCAACACATATTTTTTTTCTTAAAACTGAATTTTGATGGGAACTATTGATTTAATTACCGTAAGACGTGATCTATAAAACGTTATTACATAGAAGTATATGTTGACAAATTTTGAAATGGAAATTTTGACTTTTAATCTTATACTTAAATATACGTGTAGAGGCGTGAAGGTGAAATGGTGCTACTAGCAATGAACTGGGGTAAGTCCGGGGACACTTCCTCGCCTATGTATCTCTGACACGATACAGCGCGTGTTTCGCTGCACTATACTCCAAGGTCAGGTAAGAGAACAGGAGAACGAAGATTCTACAAATTAATAATAAAGCCACACAAATGAGTTAAAATGGTTTACTTATCTTTGGGATTTGAAGAGTAATAGTCTGCAGCACTGCATGTAGTCTTAATATACCACAAAAAGGCTCTCAATGGCTAAGTGTAGGTAATTGTAGGTAAATGTCTTTGCATAGCAAACGCAATTTACGACAAGTGTCTGTTCACTTCTAAGAGCTCACTAAACGACGTTCTCTAAGTCAGCCTGGACGATGATCTGTAACCAAGTGGGTGAGATCTGCTGTTCTATCTTCCGATTAGGCTTCTGTCCATTATCGTCTGGTCATTGGCGGATTCTACTCGGCCGGCAAGTGGCCGGGGAGAAGTAGATATCTTCATCCACAACGCTGCCCGTGGCGCGCACGTGCCGAGTCTCTATGGCACTGTCACCAGCTCGCATCTTTGCGCCTTTGCTGCTTTTGTCCTGGCTGTGTTTGGATCGAACGACACAGCAGGGGGGGGGGGGGGGGATGAAGAGATGGACAGAGTGGGAGCAGAAGATGGGCAGATAGTGATGAATAGAGACAAGTAAAGTGGACAGAGAGAAAGAAGAGTAGGAGATGGTCAGAGTGGAGGGATAAGGGCCGGCCGCAGTGGCCGAGCGGTTCTAGGCGCTTCAGTCTGGAACCGCGCGAGCGCTACGGTCGCAGGTTCGAATCCTGCCTCGGGCATGGATGTGAGTGATGTACTTAGGTTAGTTAGGTTTAAGTAGTTCTAAGTTCTAGGGGACTGAACACCTCAGATGTTAAGTCCCATAGTGCTCAGAGCCATTTCAACCATTTGGAGGGCTAAGGAGGTGGATAACAGACTGGAATAAATAAATAACCGGCCAGTACTGGGTTATTCAGCTAGTTTCCTTATATTGCTCAATATTGATTCTTGGAACTTTATATGTAGGCTTTCGCAGCTTAGTTGATGTCTATCTCCAAGCGTCTTTCGTTGAAGCTCTTTTTAGCATTTCTGTGATGCTGTTTCGTAGGTGAAATAAAAAACATTTATTTTCACAGTATCCTACCAACTAACTGCCTGCCATCTATTTTACCTACGGTGGACTGTGACGATTCCATTTAATTCTCCTCCAAACTGATAAATCCATGTGTTTCTATGAGTTGGCAGATTCTAATTGTGACTCAGAGGCATTGTAGTCATGTACTACTACGTTCTTCTCGTTTTTTCAGGTGCTAGGTTTTATATTTATGAACTTTTAAAGCAAGTATCCAAAATTGGCAAGATGAAAGGTTATAAAAATCCGACTGAATATTTGCGGAATTTTTCATAGACTGTATTCCATTACAGATAACTGCATCATGTGATAAATTTTGAGGTTATATTTAATACTGTTTGCAAAGTCATTAATGAAAAACATTAATAATAATAATCCCAACTACCCTTCCCTGTGGCACGCCTGTCATCTGTCGAAGACGCTACATCCAAGATAATATGCTGCGAACTACCAAACAAGAAATCATCAACCCAGTAATAAATTTTGTTTGATATCACAAATAATTGTACCTTTGTTAATAACTGCAACTGCCTTGACCCATTACTGTCGTGATATCCTATTAGAAAATCGCAATTCGGGCTTGGTATGACCAATGTTTACGAAGTCCTTGCCGGTTACCGTTGAGGAGATCTGTGTGTGAGATGTATTGCGTTGCGACTGAGCTCAGAATGCGTTCTAAGATTCCAAAACAAATGTATGTCAGAGATAGTGAGTCCTTTCACCTACAGTTCTTGTAGATGGGTGCAAACTGCGCGTTGTTTCCAATGCTGGCCATGTACTACTGGCCACAGTTCTTGTTAGAGAGATTCACGCTGTCTAATGGTTGAAAGACGGACAAATTCATTTTCAAATTCTGTGTAGAATCTCATGGAAATTTTATTGGGACCTTGAGATTTGTTCAATTTTATTGTTTTCAACTGTTTCTCAATTCCACTGACATTATATCATTCATGTTTTCAATTTAGCGAGAATTAAACTGAGGCATTACTTTATATTGTAAAGAAACATTATTAATCCGAGTTCAGTCTATCTGTAAACTTTTTCTCACCCACAGTTTAAATTGTTTAAACCCAAGTGCCAGACTGCTAATTTTGGTGCTCGTGACAGCCCATACATATGAACTAAATTTTATTGGGTGTTTTGAGAGGTCTTTCGGTAAGATTATGCTACGATGATCATTGAAGTCTCCACGTACAAACCTTTTTACAATTAACACGTTTCACTCAGCTTTTCTCTGCCCACAGCCCTATGATGTGTAATTCAACTACTGTTCAGTAGTCTGTAGGCGCTACTTCACAGTGACTGTGTATCATGAAGGGCGCCTCCAACCATGTACAATTCTACTAGGACATATGTATCCAGGTCTTGGTCAAGTACGTTTCTAAACGTCACCAATCGTTGCTCTAGACTCTCCTGTCGTGCTCTTCTACATCTACATCTACACCCCATACGCCAAGTTACTGTGTCTGACGGAGAATTGTGTACCACTGTAAATTCCCACCCATTCGTCCTCTCTAAGAACGATTGTTCGTGCGCCCCCAAGTGAGTACAACGCCCATATTGTATCGGTTGCCACTAAAGTTACATGATCATCATTGCGACGCTTTAACGCTTGCGTAATAAACCTTTAACAAACCGAGTTGCTCCTCTATGGATCTTCTATGTTTCCTTCTATAAATCAGATCTATAATAGTACAGGTCTCATCATTATCAACATTCATGTACTGGTCGAACGAGGAATTCGTAAGATGCCTGCTTTGTTGATTTACTGCATTGCCCAAGCATTCTTTCAGTGAATTTGTTGGAATCTGCATTACTGTGACTAGTTTCATGTCTCAGTTACCATTTAAATGGCTCCTTAGGCACACTCCCAGAAGTTTAAAGGATGTGACTGTTTACAGTGATTGTTCTACATTTCTGTAATCACACACTAATAGATTCTTCGCCCTCTTTGTGCGCAGTACCTTACACTTGTGTGTGTTGAGTGTCAACTGCCAATTTTTGAGCCAAACTTCGATCCTGTATACATCTTCCATTTCATGTCAGTTATGTATACTTGTGACTTCTCTGTATGCAAGAGTATCATCCACCAAAAACCTGCTTTATTGAGGTACGACACTACACTCTTTATCTAGTTTGCTAAACGTATAAATCTTTGTACTTGTTTTAGTTGCCCACAGTAACCCTGTAATCATTGTGGTTGCAACTGCTTCGTGGTCACTGTTACCAATTCGAACGTGAACGTCCTCAAATAGGTCAGGTCTGCTCGTTGCCTTTATAGCCAATATAGGATTCCGAACTACATCCCGCATTAATGTGATCACCGTCTACGTTAGATGTCAAGATATAATAACCATTCACAGCCGTCAGATGGCAGCACTAGCAGTGGAGGGTATGTAAAGCGTCTCACGGCCAAGAATGCGGAAACGGAGCTATGGTTCAAATGGCTCTGAGCACTATGGGACTTACTTCTGAGGTCATTAGTCCCCTAGAACGTAGAACTAGTTAAACCCAACTAACCTAAGGGCATCACACACATCCATGCCCGAGGCAGGATTCGAACCTGCGACCGTAGCGGTCGCGCGGTTCCAGACTGCAACGCCTAGAACCGCACAAACGGAGCTATGTATTTGATCCAGAATGAGATTTTCACTCTGCAGCGGAGTGTGTGCTGATATGAAACTTCCTGGCAGATTAAAACTGTGTGCTGGACCTAGACTCAAACTCGGGACCTTTGCCTTTCGCGGGCAAGTGCTCTACCAACTGAGCTACCCAAGCACGACTCACGCCCCGTCCTCACAGCTTTATATTCTGCCAGTATCTCGTCTCCTACCTTCCGAGCTTTACAGAAGCTCTCCTGCGAACCTTGGGGAACTAGCACTCCTGAAAGAAAGGATATTGGGGAGACATGGCTTAGCCACAGCCTGGGGGATGTTTCCAGAATGAGATTTTCACTCTGCAGCGGAGTGTGCGCTGATATGAAACTTCCTGGCAGATTAAAACTGTGTGCTGGACCTAGACTCAAACTTGGGACCTTTGCCTTTCGCGGGCAAGTGCTCTACCAACTGAGCTACCCAAGCACGACTCACGCCCCGTCCTCACAGCTTTATATTCTGCCAGTATCTCGTCTCCTACCTTCCGAGCTTTACAGAAGCTCTCCTGCGAACCTTGGGGAACTAGCACTCCTGAAAGAAAGGATATTGGGGAGACATGGCTTAGCCACAGCCTGGGGGATGTTTCCAGAATGAGATTTTCACTCTGCAGCGGAGTGTGCGCTGATATGAAACTTCCTGGCAGATTAAAACTGTGTGCTGGACCGAGACTCGAACTCGGGAACTTTGCCTTTCGCGGGCAAGTGCTCTACCAACTGAGCTACCCAAGCACGACTCACGCCCCGTCCTCACAGCTTTATATTCTGCCAGTATCTCGTCTCCTACCTTCCGAGCTTTACAGAATCTCTTCTGCGAACCTTGGGGAACTAGCACTCCTGAAAGAAAGGATATTGGGGAGACATGGCTTAGCCACAGCCTGGGGGATGTTTCCAGAATGAGATTTTCACTCTGCAGCGGAGTGTGCGCTGATATGAAACTTCCTGGCAGATTAAAACTGTGTGCTGGACCGAGACTCGAACTCGGGAACTTTGCCTTTCGCGGGCAAGTGCTCTACCAACTGAGCTACCCAAGCACGACTCACGCCCCGTCCTCACAGCTTTATATTCTGCCAGTATCTCGTCACCTACCTTCCGAGCTTTACAGAAGCTCTCCTGCGAACCTTGCGGAACTAGCACACATGAAAGAAAGGATATTGGGGAGACATGGCTTAGCCACAGCCTGGGGGATATTTCCAGAATGAGATTTTCACTCTGCAGCGGAGTGTGCGCTGATATGAAACTTCCTGGCAGATTAAAACTGTGTGCTGGACCGAGACTCGAACTCGGGACCATCGCCTTTCGCAAGCAAAGGCAAGTGCTCTACCAACTGAGCTACCCAAGCACGACTCATGTCCCATCCTCACAGCTAGGAGTGCTAGTTCTGCAAGGTTCGCAGGAGAGCTTCTTTAAAGTTCAGAAGGTAGGAGACGAGATAGTGGCAGAATATAAATCTGTGAGGACGGGGCGTGTGTCGTGCTTGGGTAGCTCAGTTGATAGAGCACTTGCCCGCGAAAGGCAAAGATCCCGATTTTGAGTCTCGGTCCGGCACACAGTTTTAACCTGACAGGAAGTTTCGATGTATCTGATGTTCAAATGGCAAGATCATTGGATTTCGGGCCAAGATTAGAACCGTTTCCGAAACGGGAAAGTTCTTAATCTGTTCGCGTGCCGCCGTGCTTAAAGTATACCGTGCATGAGGAAACGGCGCTATCCGAAACCGGCACCAAGACATATGTTATACACTTCGGGTCACAGATGACAGGGGTGATGTACAACTGTTGAGTAACTAACGGCCGAAATGAACCAAGGAGCAAGGGGCTAAAAGAAGTGCCTTCCTAACAACTGTCCAGAAAACGTTGGTGCATATGGGCCTCTGCAAAAGGCGCCTGGTTCACTCACCCATGCTGACTCCTGTTCAACGGCGACGAGGGCTGGAATTTGCACTCCAGTGCCGCAACTGGACGTCCATTGAACGGCGACAGGTAGCCTTTCCAGATCTACATCTACATCTACATCTACATGATTACTCTGCAATTCACATTCAAGTGCTTGGCAAAGGGTTCATGTAACCACAATCATACTATCTCCCTATCATTCCATTTCCGAATAGCGCGCGGGAAAAACGAACATCTAAACCTTTCTGTTCGAGCTCCGATTTCTCTTATTTTATTTTGATGATCATTCCTACCTATGTAGGTTGGACTCAACAAAATATTTTCGCATTTGGAAGAGAAAGTTGTGACTGAAATTTCGTAAATAGATCTCGCCGCGACGAAAAACGTCTTTGCTTTAATGACTTCCATCCCAACTCGCGTATCATATCTGCCACACTCTCTCCCCTATTACGTGATAATACAAAACGAGCTGCCCTTTTTTTGCACTCTTTCGATGTCCTCCGTCAATCCGACCTGGTAAGGATCCCACACCGCGCAGCAATATTCTAACAGAGGACGAACGAGTGTAGTGTAAGATGTCTCTTTAGTGCACTTGTTGCATCTTGTAAGTGTCCTGCCAATGATACGCAACCTTTGGCTAGCCTTCCCCACAACGTTATCTATGTGGTCTTTCCAGCTGAAGTTATTTCGTAATTTTAACACCCAGGTACTTAGTTGAATTGACAGCCTTGAGAATTGTACTATTTATCCAGTAATCGAATTCCAACGGATTTCTTTTGGAACTCGTGTGGATCACCTCACACTTTTCGTTATTTAGCGTCAACTGCCACCTGCCACACCATACAGCAATCTTTTCTAAATCGCTTTGCAACTGATACTGGTCTTCGGATGACCTTACTAGACGGTAAATTACAGCATCATCTGCGAACAACCTAAGAGAACTGCTCAGATTGTCACCCAGGTCATTTATATAGATCAGGAACAGCAGAGGTCCCAGGACGCTTCCCTGGGGAACACCTGATATCACTTCAGTCTTACTCGATGATTTGCGGTCTATTACTACGAACTGCGACCTTCCCGACAGGAAATCACGAATCCAGTCGCATAACTGAGACGATACCCCACAGGCCCGCAGCTTGATTAGAAGTCGCTTGTGGGGAACGATGTCAAAAGCTTTCCGGAAATCTAGAAATACGGAATCAACTTGAGATCCCCTGTCGATAGCGGCCTTTACTTCGTGCGAATAAAGAGCCAGCTGCGTTGCACAAGAACGATGTTTTCTGAAACCATGCTGATTACGTATCAATAGATCATTCCAAATGGTTCAAATGGCTCTGAGCACTATGGGACTTAACTTCTGAGGTCATCAGTCCCTTAGAAATTATCGCTACTTAAACGTAACTAACCTAAGGACATCGCACACATCCATGCTCGAGGCAGGATTCGAACCTGCTACCGTAGCGGTCGCGCTGTTCCAAACTGAAGTGCCTAGAACCGCTCGGCCACTCCGGCCGGCTCTTAAAGTGTGGTTTATTGAAGAATGTCTAATTTGCGACAGTTTCTTTTTTTGTTAACACATCAGGGAATAAAAGAAAATATGTAGCAGAATGTTATATTTTTTGGCACGGTCTTCCCGCTGCCTGTTCCATGCATTGTCTTCTGACACGTAATACTTACAAAAGCTTAACTAATCCAGCGATGACAGTGTGATTCATAAACATCTTCAGCTGAAGCTCTCCACAGGAAACCACGCTCGCTCTTCTTAGCTCCTCTTCATTTCGTATCTCATGTAGCTAATTTTTGCCATTCAGTTAGGGAACAACATCTCAAATTCCTCCAGTTTCGTATTACAACGACTTTTGAGGAACACTCTTCACCTCTAGGTAATACTTTATTTCAGACGCCAATTTTTGAAAATTTCTTCCTCATTTCCATGTTAATGTCTTGTACCAACAGCGCTCTCTAAACACTTTCCTTGCTTGCGCTATGTACTTCTCATATCATCTTTGGATCAGTCATCTACTTCATCAAATCCAGTTTTGATATTAACCCAGGTGAGGTTCACCATTCTACTACTCAACATAATATTCGCTTTAGGTTTATTTAAGTTACTCGAATTCCCTGACAAGTATAACGGCCATTTCCAATGATAAGTCGTATAAGTCTTATTGTGTTCGGTCAGAATAGTTTCGTCTGTTTTCAGTTTCATTCCACTGCTTCACACTGCTTCACACTGCTTCGCAGACGCAGGTTAATATTCCTTGCTGATAAGATGCATGCTGATTTATACTTAAATGAAGACGAATTTGTCTTTCTTTGGCGTCTTCATTCATTACACAGACTTTTTTTGTTGGTAATGTATATTTTTCGTTAATCTTAATATTTTAACGACACTCAGAATTCAGACCATTTTGTTCCAGATTACGTTGTCAGAAGGTTTCTTGAAACTTGTATTTGTAAGAAACGTATCCTCATTTCTCAGTACACTTGTTGCTTTCCTGAAACTAAACTAACATTCCTCCAGCAGCGGATGTTCCCTCATTTCCTTGTGTACTTATTTTTATACTGTCACGTCTTCTTCAGTAATGTGATTGTTATTTCTTGGAAATCTGATAAGTTACTCATAGAGACAACCTTCCACACTATGTGCTTCCCAGAGACTGCGGTACCTTCTAAATATACAGTCGACATCTGTTGATTTCAATGAGCTCATATCTTTCAGAGGTGTGTCACATTCTGCTCTGACGACTCCTCAGAATCACTTTCTTCGTCTACAATAAATAACTTAATAGTGCAGCACTGCAACTACATTCTCTTCCCTCCGCAATTAACCGCGGGATATCTTGTGCTCATTCAACTATAATTTACCCAAATTTGTAACCCACATGGACACCCACAGACGAATGCGTACACCATGTTTCTGTCTATCTTTGTATTTGTCTCTGTCATTCATTCTGTTTTAGCCTGTTTAAAAATCCAGTTATTTTCTAAGATGTTTAAAAATCCATATAATTTCTAAGTAACTATACTGTTCAATTCCCGTGTTAGTTTTTTTAGAGGCATATTCTGATAGGTTAAATGCTACAATACCTCTCTTGTGGCAACCACTTCATGTCAGAGTAGCACCTCCACCCTAAGTCTCAATTATTTGTTAGCTGTATTCTAATGTCTGTCTTCCGCTACAGTTTTTGGCCACATCAGCTCCCTATAGTACCATGGAAGTTATTCAGTGAGGTAATATATGTCCTATCATCCTGTCCCCTCTTCTTGTAAAAGTTTCCCATATATTCCTTCCTTCGCCGATGCCATGGGGAACTTCTTCACTCCTTATATTATAACTCCCCATAATTTTGAACATCCTTCCATAGCACCACTTCTCAAACCTTTTGTTTCGCTTCAGTTTCGACTTCCGCAGTGATACTGCCTAAGACAGTTGTAAACAAGTGCCTGAAAATGTTTTGTCACATTATCTTTTATGGATCATCTCCGAAGCTGCAGTCGTTATTAGAACTTACTAACTCTGTACCTCAGAAAGCTGCAAAAAGACACGGATTGTGAGAAACCTTCGATTCTGTACCCAGGAAACTTCATCAAAAATCTTATAAAATATTTTAAAGTAGGAAACTTAAATATACAAGAAAGTTCGAACAGTTGAAGGGACATGAGGAAAAAGTAAAATGAAGTAATTTTATTTAAAATATCTGCATCTCGTATCAGTTGCTTTCTGAACTAAAGGCAACAATTTCCAGTTGTGTAACAAATACTTTGCCCTTTCCAAATGTCATGTTCAGTAGTTTTTCTGTATTTCATGCACTGTACACATGTATAAGACTTCACGCAAGTGTGGCATATTTAGACTCACATAACGATTTTCCAGACGAGTAGGCGTGATGGGAGAGTGCTTTTCTGTTGATTTAAGAAGTGAACGAGAACAGCAGAGATCACTGGATGGAATGAATTCACTTCTCGCCACCCGCAGAGTTCCCTCGCTTGCTGGTGTTCCAGCAACCCAAGCTAAACAGATCCGCCTCGTATGTCAGGCCAGTTGTCTTTGTAATTCACTCACTTCCTGACTCTTTATTTCTCGTCCCCTCGCAGTCTAAATAGCGTTTTGATTACGTGCGGCGTTTACTCGGATGACTACTCGCGCTTGTGCCATTAGCGATGCTTTCCCTCTGCATGTCACAGAACCATTTGTGTCCATCCCCCTCGTCAATTTAATTTCGCCGCTTTAACTCCATGTGGCAATTATAGTAACGGTGACACGCTTAGATGCCATGAAATGTGATCGTTTCCATTACATTCGGCTACATTCTTTGGCTGCATGTTGCAATTAGCCCGAATGAAATAATCTGTGAAGGTATCACCGACATCAACATTTTCTGTATTAGACGTACCACCCTGCTGATATTTGTGAAGATGGCCGAAAACTATTGTTAATTACATTATCGTGTACAGCTTATCAAAATGGACGCAGACTTTGAGAATTTCCACTTATTTCCAAGATCTTCACGAGTTTTCCTAAAACACAAAAATTCTCGATCGTCCACCGTTGCAGTATTTAAGGTCTGTTTAAAAAAGAAAAATATCGTACGAGAGAACATGAAGACGCATGAACCAAAAATACTTCAATGATATTGCTGAAGGTAAAAGAAGTAAAAAAATGCTACATGTTGTTTGCTAGTATTAAGAATCTACAGTCGACCGCACTCAGGAAAATTTTAAATTTTGCATGCAGTTATTCTTTTCATTCTGCTGTAAACCCTTCAACAGTACGAAGTTTATGAAATACTTCATCCAGGAGGTAACGTTTCACAGGATTTGGTAATGAAACTGAAAAAGCTGTTTTGTAATTTATAGGATAAGTCAGTTTGGCTGAAATGTAGAAATAACGCTTAAATCGTTGGTTATGCATTGAGAGAACTGCATTAATGATAAAATTTTGGCCAATATTTTTAACTGAGAAACATTTTCAGTTTTCTGGATGCAGTATTTAAATTTCTGTAGGTAAGTGTGTCGGGGGATTCGTAAATGAAAAGCAGAGGTATGTGAATGCTCTTCAGTACTAGTTTACTCAAGTAATCGGTTTTCATCCGACAAGGTTATCATCGCACTATCGTTAACAAATAGCAAATAGATGTGTAATGGCGAGGAACACATCACATTTGTACAATGAGGTCAAGAACTTGCTAAATATCATATGTATCACTGAAATTGTAACAATACTAGAATATTTGATGTAAACATTAAAAAACTATGATTGTGTGTGTGTATGGGGGGCGGGGGGGGGGGGGGGGGATGTGTGCTTGTGTGTGTACACGTGCGGGAAAGGCAGAAAATGAGGACCTTTATATGAACGAAACCTAACCATGTATACCTAACTCTAAATCTGTGACAGTGATATGTACTATATAGATGACAAGTATTCATACGGATGCATGCAGCGTTACATTCTCCACAATGATGTACACGTGGCTAAACAATGAATGAGTCTACGTATCAGTTCAGATTAATTTGGACAATTGTAGTAAAACACATCTACATCTTCATGCATACTCTGAAAATTACACTTACACTACGTCATCAAAAGTATCCGAACACCACCAAAAATATACGTTTTTCATATAAGGTGCATTGTGCTGCCACATACTGCCAGGTACACCACATCAGCGACCTCAGTAGTCATTAGACATCGTGAGAGAGCAGAATGGGGCGCTCCGCGGAACTCACGGACTTCGAACGTGGTCAGGTGATTGGGTGTCACTTGTGTCATACGTCTGTATGTAAGAGTTATAAACTCCTAAACATTTCTAGGTCCACTGTTTCCGGTGTGATAGTGAGGTGAAAACGTGAAGGGGCGCGTACAGCACAAAAGGGTAGGCAGACATCTATCCAGACCATCACACAGAAATTCCAAACTGCGTCAGGACCCACTGCAAGTACTATGACAATGAGGCGGGAGGTGAGAAAACGTGGATTTCATGACCGTGCGGCTGCTTATAAGCCACACGTGGAAAAATGTTGTGTGGAGTGACGAATCACGGCACACAATGTGGCGATCCGATGGCAGGGGGTGAGTATGGAAACTGCCCGTTGAACCTCATCTGCCAGCGTGTGTAGTGCCAACAGTAAAATTCGGAGGCAGTGGTGTTATTGTGTGGTCGTGTTTTTCATGGAAGGGTCTTGCATCCCCTCTTGTTTTGCGTGGCACTATCACAACACAGGCCTACATTGCTGTTTTAAACACCTTCTTGCTTCCCAATTTTGAAGAGCAATTCGGGGATGGCGATTGCATCTTTCAACACGATCGAGCATTGCCTGTGGCGCAGTGGTTACGCGACAATAACACCCCTGTAATGGACTGGCCTGCACAGAGTCCTGACCTGAATCCTATAGAACAGCTTTTGGGTGTTTTAGAACGTCGACTTCGTGCCAGGCCTCACCGATCGACATCGATACCTCTCCTCAGTGTAGAATTCCGTCAAGAATGGGCTGCCACTCTCCAAGAAACCTTCCAGCAACTGATTGAACGTATGCCTGGGAGAGTGGAAGCTGTCATCAAGGCTGAGGGTTTGAGGGTTGCCCAACTCCATATTGAACTCCAGCATTACCGATGGAGGGCGCCACGAACTTGTCAATCATTTTCAGTCAGGTGTCCGGATACGTTTCATCACATGGTGTAAGTGTCTAGCAGTGGGTCCAACGAACCACCTTCACAATAATTCTCTATTGTTCCAATCACGAACAGCACGGGGAAGAAACGAAAACCTGTATGTTTCCATGGGAGGTCGAGTTCCCTTATTTTGTTAGGATGATTGTTTTTTCCCACGTAGGTCGACGTCACCAAAATAGTTTCGCATTATGAGGAGAAATGTGATGATTGAAATTCCTTAAGGAGATCCCGCCGCAACCCCACAAACGGATTTGTTTTAATGATGTCCACTCCCAATCCTGTAACATGTCAGAGACACTGTCTCCCCTATTTCTCGATACTACAAAAGCGCAGCTCTTCTTTGAACTTTCTCTATGTTCTCCCTAAGTCCAATCGGGTAAGGATATCACACCGTGCAGCAGTACTCTAAAGGCGGAAGATCTTCTGCATCTTCTAAGCGTTCTGCCAATAAATCGTAGTCGTCCGTTCTCCTTCCCCAGATCATTTGCTGTGTGTTCTTTCCAATTTATGTTGTTCGTAAAAGTAATTCCTAGCTATTTGGTTGAATTTACGGGCTTCATATTTCATCGATTTTTCCTGTAGCCCCATTTAACGGATTCCTTTTAGCACTCATTTGGATTACATCACACTTTTTATTACTAAGGATTAATTGCCAAATTTCCCACGATACAAACCTCTTTTCTAAATCGTTTTGCAATTTGTTTTGATTTCCTGATGACCTACTAGACGATAAACGACAGTATCATCCGCTGACAACCTAAGACGGCTGCTCATTTTGTCTCCTAAATCGTTTGTGTTGATACAGAACAGCAGAGGGCCTTTAACACTACCTTGGGGAACGCCAGAAATCACTTCTGTTTTGCTCGATGACGTACTGTGACCTCTCTGACAGGAACTCACGAATCCAGTCTCACAACTGAGACGATTTTCTACAAGCACGCAATATCATAAAAGCCGCTTGTGAGGCACAGTGTCAGAAGCGTGATGTTGCCTAAATCTGTGTAGACTGTCAACAGACCGTTCTCTTAAATTTAATTCATAATGTTCGAGCACAACATATGTTCCAAAATCCTGCTGCATATCGACGATAATGACATGCGCCTGCAGTTTAGTGGATTACTTCTATTGCCATTCTTGAATAATGGTGTGACCTGTGCAACTTTCCAGTCTTTGCATACGGATCTTTCGACGAGTGAGCGGTTGAATATGATTTTTAAGTATGGAGCTATTGCATCAGCATACACTGAAAGGAACAAAAGTGATATACAGTCTGGACGGGAAGACTTGTTTTTGTTAAGTGATTTAAGTTGCTTCACTGCTCTATATTCTAGGATGTATACTTCTAAGTCACGCTCTATATTCTAGGATGTATACTTCTAAGTCACTCATGTTGTAAACTGCTCTTGATTCGAATTCTGGAATATTTACTTCGTCTTCTTTGGTGAAAGAATTTCAGAAGGCTATGTTTAGTAATTCTGATTTAACAACACTGTCATCGATAGTATTTCCATTGCTATTGTGCAGAGAAGGCATTGATTGTGTCTTGCCACTAGCTTACTTTAAGCACTACGAGAATCTCTTTGGATTTTCTGCCAGGTTTTGAGACAAAGTTTAGCGGTGGAAGCTGTTATAACCATCTGCCACTGAGGTCGGCGCTAAATTTCGAGCTTCTGCAAAAGATCACCAATTTTTGGGATTTTGCGTTCTTTTAAATTTGGCATGCTTGATTCATTGTTTCTGCAACAGTGTTCTGATACGTTTTGTGTACCTGTGGGATCAGCGCAGTCGTTTGTTAAGGTATGTACGTAGCTTGGAACTTAAATAGTGGCAGCATTGCTGTGGAGACACAATGCAACGGAATCTACTACTGTCGCTGATAGCACACGTTGTTGACATACCTGCCTCACCTGCGAACAAATGGACTCGCCCGTCCCACGTCACCGGCTTGCGCACAATCGAGGGAAACACAGTCACTTGTGAGCGAGCGGTCTAACGTTACGATTTCGAAACAGGAACAAAGGAGTTGGATCAAGACTGAATTGGCCAGGGTTCGTACAGCACGATAGTGTCATAAAGGTCTTCAAGAGGCGTGTGGGGAATCGACATTGCCGTACGGAACAGTGGCACGTTGGGTAAAGGCTTTCAACGAAGGTCGGCAGACTGTGGCAGACATGCATTGGGCACCGTCTCTGAAGAAGAAGATAAGCATGCTGTTGCCTATTATATACTACACGACTCTGGTAAGCTCATCACTAGCTATGTTCTTAATTTTTTTTCTTTCGTTTCCCCCGTCTCATATCTTCAAAAATGTGAGAGGGTTTTTTTTTTTTTTTTTTTTTTTTTTTTTTTTTTTTTTTTTTTTTTTTTTTTTTTTGCACCACCTTGTCTGGGAGATATAAGACGTGCCGAGCTACAAGATCTGGAAGGAGATTGACCTGTTTCAGATTGAGGAAGAAAGCGTGAGATTTAAGCGCTCCGTAATTTTTGCAGTCAAGGGCCTGGACATTTACCAGTGATTTGACAGAGCTGCCGTGTAACAGATGAGATGATTTAACGCACCGGCTATCACGTTCTTGTTCAACCCATGGCTAATGTTACTGTAAAGTGCTAAAATAAATCCGTTAAACTGAAGTTACACGATAAATCAGTCAAATCTAAACGCGTAACTTCAACTAAATACACTACTGGCCATTAAAATTGCTACATCAAAATGAAAGGCAGATGATAAAAGGGTATTCGTTGGACAAATATATTATATTAGAACTGACGCGTGATTATATTTTCACGCAATTTGGGTGCATAGTTCCTGAGAAATCAGTACCCAGAACAACCACCTCCGGCCGTAATAACAGCCTTGATACGCCTGGGCATTGAGTCAAATAGAGCTTAGATGGCTTGTACAGGTACAGTTGCCCATGCAGCTTCAACACGATACCACAGTTCATCAAGAGTAGTGACTGGCGTATTGTGACGATACAGTTGCTCGGCCACCGTGAATCAGACGTTTTCAATTGGTAAGAGATCTGGAGAATGTGCTGGCCACGGCAGCAGTCGAATATTTTCTGTATCCAGAAACGCCCGTACAGGACCTGCAACGTGCGGTCGTGCATTATCCAGCTGAAATGTAATTTCGCAGGGACCGGATGAAGGGTAGAGCCACGGGTCGTCCACTGTTCAACTTGCTGTCAATGCGAACAAGAGCTGACCGAGAGGTGTAACCTATGGCACCCCATACCACACGAGGGGTGATACCCCAGAATGGCGATGACGAATACACGCTTCCAATCTGTGTTCACCGCGATGTCGCCAAACACGGATGCGGCCATCATGATGCTGTAAACAGAACCTGGATTCATCCGAAAAAATGACGTTTTGCCATTCGTGCACCCAGGTTCGTCGTGAGTACACCATCACAGGCGCTCCTGTCTGTGATACAGCGTCAAGGATAAACACAGCCATGGTCCCCGAGGTGATAGTCCATGTTACTACAAACGTCGTCGAACTGTTCGTACAGATGGTTATTGCCTTGCAAACGTCCCCATCTGTTGACTCGGGGATCGAGACGTGGCTGCACGATCCGTTACAGCCATGCGGATAAGATGCCTGTCATCTCGACTGCTAGTGATACGCGGCCATTGGATCCAGCACGGCGTTCCGTATTACCCTCCTGAACCCACAGATTCCATATTCTGCTAAGAGTCATTGGATATCGACCAACGAGAGCAGCAATGTCGTGATACGATAAACCGCAATCGCGATAAGCTACAATCCGACCTTTATCAAAGCCGGAAACGTGATGGTACGCATTTCTCCACGTTACACGAGGCATCACAACAACGTTTCACCAGGCAACGCCGGTCAACTGCTGTTTGTGTATGAGAAATCGGTTGGAAACTTTCCTCGTGTGAGCACGTTGTAGGTGTCGCCACGGACGCCAATATTGTGTGAATGCTCTGAAAAGCTAATCATTTGCATATCACAGCATCTTCTGCCCGTCGGTTAAGTTTCGCGTCTTTAGCACATCATCTTCGTGGTGTAACAATTTTAATGGCCAGTAGTGTACTTAATGAATTAAAATCACGAACATCTTAAAATGGAAATAACACATTGAAAACTTTGTGGGAATCGCAAACCAGACTGCTTTTTACTAGCAGAACACTTAGAAAGTGCAGCACATCTACTAAAGAGACAGCCTTCTCTTCGCTCGTTCGTCTTCTCTTGGAGTACTGCTGCACGCTCTGGGGCCCCTACCACATAATATTAACGGAGTACGTCGAAAAATTTCAAAGAAGAGCAGCGCTTTTGTAATATCGCGAAACAGCGGAGAGAGTGTCACTGACATGATACAGGGTTTGGGGTGGATATCATTAAAAATAGGCGTTATTCGTTGCGGCGGAATTTTCTCACGAAATTTCATTCACAAATTTTCACCTCCTAATGTGAAAATATTTTGTGGTAGCCGACAACATAGGGGGAAGCGCTCATCATAACAAAATAAGGTAAATCAGAGCTCGCACAGGAAGTTGTTGGTGTTCATTTTCTCCGTGCGCTGTTCACAATCAGATTAATAGAGAATTAATTTGATGGTCTTTCGATGAACCATCTGACAAGCATTTGAGGGGGGTTGGACGTCAAACGGGCCGACTTGGAGCAGTAGAGGCACCACAGGACATTCTAATTTCCACTGTTTATACTTTTACAAATAAATTCATAAAACTTCGTCAGCATGACCAGGAAGGATTCACAATTGACACTCATAGCAGTGGAAGTTCGAAAACATAACGAAATAATTATCTTTACATGTGAAATTTTATCACTTTTTTCACTTATTAATGGCAGCATTTGTGGCTATAGGTACACTTTGCTTCATAAGTAAGAGAGATTCTTCCATGAATTTTGCACAGCATACAAACCATACTTAAAGGTGTATAAAACTCTAGAATTTTCGAAATCTATTAAAAACTGTAGTAAAAATTGAGGTAACTAGCAGTAAAATTTGTGTTTTTCTAAACATGAAGTTTAAAATATAACAGCTTATTCGTTTTTTCATAAATTAAAATAAATCTAGAGTTTCATACACCTGTAACTATGGTATGTATGCTGTGCAAAATTCACCGAAGAATCTCTCTAACTTATGAAGAAAAGTGTACCTATAGCAACAAATGCAGCCATAAGTAAGTGAAAAAAATGATGAAATTTCACATGTAAAAAAAAATTATTTTGTTATGTTTTCGAACTTCCACTGAAATGAGTGTGAATCCTGAATCCTTCCTGGTGATTCTGACAAAGCTTTGTGACTTTGTTTGTAAAAATATAGACACTGGAAATTAAAATGTCCTGTGATGCCTCTCCTGCTCCAAGTCGGCCCGTTTGATGTCCTACGCCCCTTAAGTGTGATTTGCAGAGTATCGAAGTAGATTCAGACGAAGAAGAGTTCTTTCATATGGATCAATTTAATAAAACATAGCTTGGTTTCCAGGCTATGTTCTTATAATTGCGTATCTTAGTGGAAAACTTGAAAAGCAACCGCCAAGAGTATTTCATTTATTCCAGAAGCACTCACCACATTCGTACTGCGATTTCCTTAAAACAAGTATGCACATTTTCTTAACTTCCGGTCACTGAAGAGCAGTAGAAATATCGTTAAAATAAATCAGTTCCGGAGATGTTTCTTGATGCTAAATTTAGAAAGTGATGTTATTACGATAAATATTAAAATCCGTTGATGTGACTGTTACTCTGAAGAATCTTCCCCTATCGCATTCAGCGCAGTTTCTTTGCAGCCCACAAATATTTTGTGGCCGCCAGTGAGCGAACAGCTGGCGCGGGAAAGCCTGAGCTGTCGAATAATCATTGTGGCGGGTCTCTTCTCTCCAGGGGGAGAGGGAGTGTGTGGCGGGGCGGAAGGGAGACGAGAAAAGGGGGAGGAGCCGAAATGGCTCTCTATTGAATGAGACGCGCCTGCCGCAGTGAATTACATAAAGAGACGCCAGCCTCCGGCAGCGAGGTCTGCAGACAGCGTGTGGTTCTCAGGAAAACTCCGAGAGCATCAGGACCATCTCCGCCGCGGAGGAAATTTATCGGCGGTAGGATTACACGGGGAGCCGGGGTGAGATCCCGCTTATTTCTATCAGGATCACTGGCAGCTGCCAGAACGCATTTGTATGATAAGGGACATCGCTACCCTTCATCTTACGAAGTTACATCAGTAGACTTTGGAGTGTGTATCCGCCTGCACTGCAGCCTTTTAGGCCCATGTTGTCGTTCTCAATAGCACTCTTTAGTCTCATGTTTGGCCAAAAATGCACGCGCACTTTATTAAGGTCTGCAAGATCGAAATCTACCGGGTGATCAAAAAGTCAGTATAAATTTGAAAAATTAATAAGTCATGGAATAATGTAGACAGAGAGGCAAAAACTGACAACATGTGCTACAGTCGCAGGTTCGAATCCTGCCTCGGGCATGGATGTGTGTGAGGTCCTTAGGTTACTTAGGTTTACGTAGTTCTAAGTTCTAGGGGACTGATGACCTCAGCTGCTAAGTCCCATAGTGCTCAGAGACATTTTTCTGACACACATGCTTGGAATGACATGGGGTTTTATTAGAACCAAGCATACTGCTAGACGCGCGAAAGATCTCTTGCGCGCGTCGTTTGGTGATGCTCGTGCGCTGAGCAGCCACTTTCGTCATGCTTGGCCTCCCAGGTCCCCAAACGATTATTGGCTTTGAGGTTACTTGAAGTCGCAAGTGTATCGTGGTGGACCGACATCTCTAGGGATGCTGAAAGACAACATCCGACGCCAATGCCTCACCATAACTCCGGACATGCTTTACAGTGCTGTTCACAACATTATTCCTCGACTACATCCATTGTTGAGGAATGATGGTGGACATATTGAGCATTTCCTGAAAAGAACATCATCTTTGCTTTGTCTTGCTTTGTTATTCTAATTATTGCTATTGTGATCAGATGAAGCGCCATGTGTCGGACTTTTTTGAAGTGTTGTATTTTTAGGTTCTAATAAAACCCCATGTCATTCCAAGCATGTGTGTCAATTTGTACCTCTCTATCTACAATTTTCCGTGATTTATTCCGTTTTCACATTTATACTGACTTTTTGATCACCCGGTACTTAATTTTCAGTTTCATATAGATGGTAAGACCTTTGACATTTCTATCATACACAGTGAAGACTGACAACGTGAACGGACGCAAATTTACACGTTTCAGTTTTTACACACTTTCAATCTTAATTAATAATTTTGGGAGGTAACGGATTTCCTTTCATTGCAGGCACTACCACATCTGTACGAAAAAGGACAAAAGCTATCCCTTGATTCTACAAATCTACAAATGAAGATGTTATATCAACATAATTAAAAAACTTTTTTTATAGTATAAAACTATTTATTGGCTGTCATTATATCCATAGGCCCACACTTATAACACCTTAGCTACCTGAATTCCTTATGTCCTATTCTAGTAAGCTTATATACGCTAAACTACTTCCTCCCGTCCCACAAAATTAATGGCGCAAATGCATCACCCTGAAAGTGACATGCGTGTGCTAGCCAATACACACCACCTTAACTCCCCTTACATATGAACGATTTTAAATAATATAACTCGCTGCAAGATTCTTTGAACACGAGAAAAACTAGAGATGAAGGAAGACAAATTCAACCACTCATGATCATCTAACAGAAAACGACTCATATAATGAAGAATGTTTTACATCCTTTTGAGAAAAGCACTTGATTAACCAACTACAAATATTGGATATCAACAAATATACACTTAGGTGACAAAAATTTTAGGACTGCGAAATGCACATACACAGATGGCAATAGAACGGCGTAAAGGCGCGCGGAGTGGCCGCGCGGTTTGAGGCGCCATGTCACGGATTGCGTGGTCTCTCCCGCCGGAGGTCCGAGCCCTGCCTCGTGCGTGTGTGTGTGTGTGTGTGTGTGTGTGTGTGTGTGTGTTCTTCTTAGCGTAAGTTAGTTTAAATAGTATGTAAGTCTAGGGACCGATAACCTTACCAGATTGGTCCCTAAGGAAATCATAAATATTTGAACTGCGTAAACAAGGTATAAAAGGTCAGTGCTTCAAATGGCTCTGAGCACTACGGGACTTAACTGCTGAGGTCATCAGTCCCCTAGAACGTAGAACTACTTAAACGGTAACTAACCTAAGGACATCACACACATCCATGGCCGAGGCAGGATTCGAACCTGCGGCCGTAGTGGTCACGCGGTTCCAGACTGTAGCGCCTAGAACCGCTAGACCACCGCGGCCGGCGTGTCCGAATTCTTCGACTACTCTGGTGTTTTCCTGTCCACAGGCCGCGATTAAATTAGCATTTCCTTTCGATCATGAACGACCAAATGCGTATGAATTTGAACGTTTTATACGGAACGAAAAGCGTCTTCCGCCGCAAGATGTTCTCGGAATTTACTTTCGACATTTCGACCTTTCGTACCGCTGTGTACATAACGCTGACGAATGACGAGCTGTGGTCCTACATTGTGAGGCGCCATGCTAACGGTCTGAATTTCCGATACTCCGACGGCCATACAGTTGCTGTCGTGATAGATCGCGCTGGTTTTGACCTCAGAACGTTGAGCGTTTCAGTCTGAGATGCCGTCGAACGTTGTGATGGCAGCCTTTAAACCTAACGGTAACGTCATCAGTCTCGTTGCCGAAACATGGAAGACGTAGAAAACATATATTGTCCTCAATGGTGTCCGTCAGATAAAAATCGACCAGACGAAACACGTGACCTCCTACTCGGTAATTGCCAGCTGCAGGGCTATCGTCTTGTATGATGGCCAGGTGCAAACTTGTTCAGGATGTGGCCTGGAGGGCCATATCCGTTCTGGGTGTGTCCAACGTAGACTGGCTCAGACAGTTATCGGATACATCGCTGTCACTGCAGCGCCTGCTACCTCCCTCTTATGCGTTCGTGGCGGGGCTGCCTTCTGTGTCCACTATCACTCAGTCGGCACCGGTGAGCCGGCCGTTGTGGCCAAGCGGTTCTAGGCACTTCAGTCCGGAACGGCGCTGCTGCTACGGTGAGAATCCTGCCTCGGGCGTGGATGTATGTGATGTCCTTAGGTTAGTTATGTTTAAGTAGTTCTAAGTCTAGGGGACTGATGACGTCAGATGAAAAGTCCCATAGAGATTAGAGCCATTTGAACCATTTGAGGCACTGGTGACAGCTCCTCTCGACAACGAGATGGACGTTTCGCCTGTCCAGTCAGCATCCACTTATGGATACAGGCTTTCCGGCCCCCTCCCCCCTATATCTGATGCGGGTGCTCTCGTTACCTGTGACAAAGTTCGTCTGAACCGCCCCAGTGAGGCGTCTGCTGAGTACGGACGTTCTGGAGGTGAACAAAGCAAGGGGGACCTTACGAGGAGTTTCCTGTCCCCTCTGAATGTTCAGATACACCGTTCTCCTGGCAATGGCAGCTTTTCAAATGTATCCCCTCACAATGGTCAATGCCAATACCATTCACGTACGCTTTATTCCATGAAAAGCTCTATGCTCCAGACGTAGACTTTGCGTTTCTTCGAGAGATAATGGTTGCAATCCTTTGTGACCCCCATTATTTTATTGTAGATGCCCCCCCCCTGAACTTCACTTACTGGTAGAGGGGTGTCGGTCCTCTGATACAGTTACCTATTTCCCTGATACCGGAGATAGGGTTCTGAAGTTTAGTGGCGTCAGGATCAGCAACCTTGTGCACCATCTGGTTAGGGTCGCAGCCGCGAACGTTCCACCTTCTTCTCAGATGCAGTCGCGCCTGGGTTGGCCGGATGCATTTACCATGGGAAGCGATTTCAGCTGCACCCAGGCAGCCAAGGACCAACTGCCGCGGCGCTAGGACAATTCTCCAGCACCTCAACTTTCTAGACTCTTGGAAGCATATTCTTGGCGATCGTTTGGATTTAAGCATTTCACTAGCCATTCTCCCATCCTCCTCGATCATATTCATATCGTCCGCGATATTGTCAAAGAGGTGTAACCTGCTGGATCACGACCCCTTGCGTGGTCTGATCAAGTCGCATGTATCTGCGCCATAAGTCTCCGCCACGGCTGGGGACCATGGAAACTAAACACGATCCATCTTACTTCTTCCAGTTACCGGAAGCTCAACGAGCCCAAGTGGACAGCTTGTCGTCGATTCTGTTACGCATATCGATCTGCCGTGTCATGGTGGGTGCTTGCGCAAAGTCGGCCCTCCGCAAGGCCTTGATTGGTAGCAGAAGGGAGTTCGCGGTGTGGCGGCGACGAAACCGGGTTTTCTATTTCATCATTTGCCAGTAATGAACTGTGATGCGGTACAGACTACAGTGCCAGGCAACGGTGAATCGTGTCAAGACACAGCTCATACATCCCACTCACTCGCCGTCACCTTGAGTGAGCTATGGTCAGGCAGCGCACACCCGACGCGTTAACACAGGAGCGTCCATCTCTGTACGATGTGATAGCGGAACCGTGCCACAGTCGGAGGACTTGGATCAATGTTCTTACGACTGATGATGGGCGGTGAATAGATACCCAACGCTATATAGGATCTGCTCTCCATGCATAAAATGTTATGCTGCACGCTGTACGACGTCACCACGATGACAACACTACGGCGTCAATGCGTTTACATTTAACAATACGGCGGTCTACCAACTCTCCATGGACTCTATTTCTGTGAATACAATAGTAGGTCTGCTTGCCGACGTCACGGAGGGCGAAGCCCATGCTGATATCCAAGTTGCCGGGCCCTAACGGCCTTCCACTGGAGTTTCATCGGACATTTCGTCCCCTAATAGCGCCGATGTGGACTAAAATTTGTCGTGACCTTACGTCGCCCCTCATGCAGGTCCCAGACGGACTCCTCGACGACCTCGACATTCCCATCCACAAGACTCAGGGTACCTCACGAACATGTGATTACCGCCCGCTCAATAGCGATACAAAATTCTTTACCCAGGTGTTGGTTGCGCGGCTTAAACGGACAACTCGGTACGTGGTTTCCCCCGATCAAACATCCTTGGGAGGTGCCAATAACATCCGCGTTGCCCTTTGTCGTTATCGAGACATAAACACTTGGTCACGTTCTCGTGTCCCTTGAGTTTTGCCAGCTCTTGTCTTCATCAAGCGTTCGATCATTTCGATCACGCGTACCTAGAAGGGGTGCCCCGCAATACGGGATACCATAAACGACGTAATGCTTCCCCTTAATGGATGTACATCCCATGTACTCTACAATGGCCGTCTCACTTTTCCCACCTTCATACACCGTTAAGCCGTCGGCTCACGGACCGTGAGCCGGCCGAAGTGGCCGTGCGGTTAAAGGCGCTGCAGTCTGGAACCGCAAGACCGCTACGGTTGCAGGTTCGAATCCTGCCTCGGGCATGGATGTTTGTGATGTCCTTAGGTTAGTTAGGTTTAACTAGTTCTAAGTTCCAGGGGACTAATGACCTCAGCAGTTGAGTCCCATAGTGCTCAGAGCCATTTGAACCACGGACCGTGCATCCGAACGTTGAACATCGAGCGTGCCAAGTTTCTGACGTCATGGCGTGGAATAGCACGTTCGGGAGTCTTTGCGAACGTGCAAAGCAATATCTGGCATGTCAGACATTCTGAGCATGCGTCTGAACGTTGACCAATGAGATGGGACAACGCCACCTACGTCACACGCACGCCGTCCCCATTCAGAACAGAGTTTAGAGGCGCCATATTGGCATTCATTTGAAGCCCATACGTATACATGCCGTTTCTGAGCACTAGAAAATTGAGAATCAGTGGAAAACACGTTGTTAGTTGTGTGATTCGTTCCAACAAAATAATGAGAAACATCATATTCGTGGCAAAAGAATTATTGTAACTTGCGTATTATGAGATTAGGCTATTTGAAGGCAGCGACACAATGAAGATCCATCCATTGTTCTTGGTACAATTTTTAATAGTTAAATTTCAGTTAGTAACATAATTATCTACGATTAACGTTTTTAGCAACAGTAATGTAATACGATTAAATACAGGGAGCCCGTTTTTGGGTTAGCGTAATGAGTAGGATCTCTGTCCGATAACGAGTTTTTGTTGGGGCGGTGGATCGCGTTATAACACTTCCAAATTTTTTTCTTAACATTCGCGTTTTATTAGGTTCTGATGCTTTATTATTAGTTTAATATAAGTATATGCTATAATATTTAATGTTATATAAATATAAGTCCACCAGTTTTTGAGGGGTGACTTTGTTCGATTGGCTTCATCTACAGGACAGCTTGCGCTACTTGTATAAAGATATTTTGCTCCTTTTTCTTTTACGCTCCGTAATTCATATGTTGCAAAGATTCTGCTACTGGATAGGAAGAGTGATCAAGTAAGACTGCCCTTGAGGTTTGCCGGCCGCGGTGGTCATGCGGTTCTAGGCGCTCAGTCCGGAACCGCGCGACTGCTACGGTCGCAGGTTCGAATCCTGCCTCGGGCATGGATGTGTGTGATGTCCTTAGGTTAGTTCGGTTTAAGTAGTTCTAAGTTCTAGGGGACTGATGACCACAGATGTTAAGTCCTATAGTGCTCAGAGCCATTTGAACCTTGAGGTTTTACTAAAATGTGGGAAATATGAAATAATGTTTATCTTATGCGGAGAAGTATTCCAAATTCGTACCGCGCTGTTTGTAATGGAACTTTTATAAACCTGTGTCCTTATTGACTGGACATGGTACTTTCGTTTTTGTGGACGATGGAGGAAATGTGCGTTTTAATACAGCTAACGTTGGAATTTTACGCGCGCCCGTTGAGTAAACAGTGTGATTTACGAACTAGAAACATCCCTCAACTGCCGCTGGAGTGCGTTGCGATCGCGTATACCACGTTGGGGCCCCACATACCGTATGCACAAGTCGCATCGTTTCTTAACGTTCAGCAGCACGTTGAACTCAGCACGCTCAACGTTAACGTTGGACAGCACGGTCCGTGTGCCGACAGCTTTAGGTGCGACAAGGCTGCCCCCTCTGCTTTCGCCATGGAACCGTTGCTCTGCGGCCTCCAGGCTGGGCTGTCTCTCGCTGGACATGTATTCGGCTGCAATGCTTATGCGGACGATCCCGTAATCGGCAGTGACCCATAACTAAGCACACTTCCTACGTCGTGTATTATATATCGTGCTCATCACATTCTATTATCTCACATACGTAAAACCAGAAGTCGTACTCCATCGTATGCTGCAGGCAGCAGTACCTAGATGGTATTGCGGTGGAGTACGACTTCTGGTTTTATGTTTGTGAGATAAAAGATTATGATGAGCACTGTGTGCAATACATGACATAGCGAGTGTGCTTGATAATGGCTCACTAAAAGTGCTAAAGAATAAATGTGTCAAAATGTAATGCAGTATGTGGCATTTTTTTCAGGCGCCTCACGTTTTTGACGTTATATCTTTTGAATTTTGGGTTGTATAACGATGTATTTGTGTAGATGCGTTCAGGTGCATAAGCGTATACTGCAGTGCATGGTGCTGCGATTTGTCACGCATCTCGGTGTTCATGACGTCATATTGTAACAACAACAACGCTGTTCTATTTTACATATAAAAATTTTTTCTTATGATTTTCGATAAATTAGTGTAATCGATGTTCTGATTTCATTTCTCTTTTGTTTCATCCCATGATGATAAAGGAACTGTAACCAATTTTCGATGTGAATATTAATGTTTATGTCAAATTGCAACAAAATTGAAATGTAAGAAATGTTGAAACAGTTGTAAGATGTTAAAGTTGTACTTGTGCGTCTGGTCCATACGTAGGCAATGTATTGGGATATGTAGAATGCAAAACCTCGGGTGAGTACCCTGTCTGTAGGGGAGCGGTAAAAGGTGGATGGCAGGCGAGCGCGGGAAAATGCACACGGGCGCTGCACGGCATAACGGGCTCAGCAGTAGTAGTCAGAGTTGGGCATTGGTCTGAGCAACACGTTCTGGATCGAGGAGGCTCTCCTGGAAGACGTAGTTTCATTGAGCCTCGGATATGCCGTTCCGACGCCCATACAGCATGGCAAAATTCCATAGGCACTATATGGAAAAGTATTGCGACGCTAAGAAGAAGTAAAGTGCCGGTACATCAAGAGCCATTGCTGTGATTGTATGTGTGGTCTGTGCCTCGCCATCTCGCCGCCCGCCAACCGCCGCATCGATACGAACAGGTTGAAACTTTTAGTACTGTATTCGTGTGGACCAGTGTTACTTTTGTTCCTGACTGTTCAATAACAACTTAACTTTTACCAGAACTCTGCTATAATTTAATTATCCTCATCACTAACCTAGACAGGGTCCTTTCCACATATTGTGCAATCCGAGTGTCCCGAGATGAAGAATTAAAGTTTATGTTAATAATAATTACCTGCAGACCTATCTATGTTAGAATGATGTTTAATGAACTTTGTTGTTAATGAATATATAGGTAAATAATATAGGTCTGACAAAGTTGGAAGATAATGTTGAAATTGGTTTAGTAATGAAGTATAATTAATTTGAGACAAAAATAATGGTAGTTAAATGAGCAAGAAATAGGACAAAAAGAGTAGTAACTCATATATTGGAAATCTTGAGTGCTTAACGATTTCGATAATCAAAAATTTCAGTACAGTGATCATAACAGTTTCAGGACCCCCCCCCCCTTTTTTCTATTCATTTAAATTCAGAAGTGTATTGAATTGATTTGACCAGCAAAGTTAAAGTCAATATAAAACCAAAATTTATTGGTGTTTTACCTTTTTCAAAACTGACATTGTGTGTGTGTTTCGAAAGTGCTATTTCTAGGGTAACCTATGCCCGATTTTAACCAGATAAATAGACAGTACGAAGTTTTATAGTAAACATTATAGTGTATTGTTATGTATTTATGGTTTACCCATATCTGTACAGAAAGTGAAATTATCAGTTCAGTAGATTTTCTGGTTCTAAAATTTACCATATTATGCAGTGTTACTACGTGCTGTTTTGCACGAACGTACATCAACTTGCACAGGGAAGAAACTCAGTTAATGCCTAATTAGGCTGGCGACCGTATTATTAACAAATTGGTAGCATCTTCTGTGTTGTTTCTCGTCCGTCCTGACGTGTAGATGCATTTCGGACTTGTTTGACGTATCATTGTTATTACAGAGTGGGTGTAAGTCTGATTTGCCTCCATCCAGGTACACGCGGTCAATTTCTATACAAAAATCCTTTCTCATAAGGTGAAGCCCGTCAACTTACCATAGTACAGGCTTTAATGAGTATCGTGTGCACAAAGCGCGGCGTTACAATATCTCCTGAAATATGTGTGGTACTTTGGTACATTATTCAAGTTGCATTTAGCGGCATATGTGAATACTAAAATATAGACTTTCGCGGCCGGAAATATCATGTCCATTATAATTATTCGGGCTGTTATGCCGTGGTCGGTTGACGAATTCTGTGTCGATTCCCAACGTTTCGTCTCCGACTGCGGGAGACATCAAGGGGGTCCGTAGCTCGATGGAAGGTCCAACACACCCACTGGCTCGCTACTGACTGCCGCTAAATTCCGTGTCCGCGCGCTCCCGCGCCGCGGCGTGACGTCACGTGTTTTGAAAACGTCAGTGCAATTGGCCGCTGTCCGTCACCGTCGATCGCCGTTGCCATCACCCAGTGGTGGACGGGTGGTACACATCTTCTTTAACACCGTCATCCATATACCGTTTAATTTGACGCCCTCCTCCTTACGGTTGAAATTATTAGGGTGTTTAGCGATTTCGATTGCCTCCCTGTAGAGCCTTTCGTAATATCCGCCCGTGGCCGCTAGTACTTGCGTCTCCTCGAAACGAATATTGTGGTTCCCTGGCTGGAAAGCATGCTCCGCAACAGCTGATCGTTCCGTTTCTCCTCTTCTGCAATTTCCCTTATGCTCTTCCAAACGTTTAGAAACAGTTCTTTTAGTGGTACCCACATAAACATCACCACAGCTGCATGGGATCCTATACACTCCAGCTTTTTCCTGTGGTTTGCGAGCGTCCTTGGCAGGCTTAAGGTATTCCTGTATCTTCCTGGTAGGCTTGTAAATTACGGTAATATTCCGCTTCGTCAAGATCCTCCCTATTCTTTCCGTTACATTTTTAACAAACGTAAGGAAAACCTTAGATTTTGCAGTAGCCTGTACGTCAGTATGATTTCTGCGTGGGTGCTTCAACGCACGACACAGAATTCGTCAACCGACCACGGCATAACAGCCCGGATAATTATAATGGACATGATATGTGAATACTGCCTGCGTAATGTCTCGCAATCAGAGTTAGTAGCACGTAAGTAATAAACGTCAGGCAAAACGCTGCAGTTTTCACGTGTGTCATTCTTTATGGTGCCATATCTCCTGAGTTATCATAGGCAGCTGGTTCTCATCCCCAAAGCGGTTGTTGCCTGAGAGTAAGGGATGTGTGTTCCAAATTTGTTTGAAATAGGTCCCTTGGGGCTTACATCTACATACATACTCCGCAATCCACCATACGGTGCGTGGCGGAGGGCACCTCGTACCACAACTAGCATATTCTCTCCCTGTTGCACTCCCAAACAGAACGAGGGAAAAATGACTGCCTATATGCCTCTGTACGAGCCCTAATCTCCCTTATCTTACCTTTGTGGTCTTTCCGCGAAATCCAAAGTTGGCGGCAGTAAAATTGAACTGCAGTCAGCCTCAAATGCTGGTTCTCTAAATTTCCTCAGTAGCGATTTACGAAAAGAACGCCTCCTTTCCTCCAGAGACTCCCACCCGAGTTCCAGAAGCATTTCCGTAACACTCGCGTGATGATCAAACCTACCAGTAACAAATCTAGCAGCCCGTCTCTGAATTGCTTCTATGTCCTCCCTCAATCCGACCTGATAGGTATCCCAAACGCTCGAGCAGTACTCAAGAATGGGTCGTATTAGTGTATAAGCGGTCTCCTTTACAGATGAACCACATCTTCCCAATATTCTACCAATGAACCGAAGACGACTCTCCGCCTTCCCCACAACTGCCATTACATGCTTGTCCCACTTCATATCTACATCTACATCTACATCTATACTCCGCGAGCCACCTTACGGTGTGTGGCGGAGGGTACTTATTGTACCACTATCTGATCCCCCCTTCCCTGTTCCATTCACGAATTGTGCGTGGGAAGAACGACTGCTTGTAAGTCTCCGTATTTGCTCTAATTTCTCGGATCTTTTCGTTGTGATCATTACGCGAGATATATGTGGGCGGTAGTAATATGTTGCCCATCTCTTCCCGGAATGTGCTCTCTCGTAATTTCGATAATAAACCTCTCCGTATTGCGTAACGCCTTTCTTGAAGTGTCCGCCACTGTAGCTTGTTCAGCATCTCCGTAACGCTCTCGCGCTGACTAAATGTCCCCATGACGAATCGCGCTGCTTTTCGCTGGATCATGTCTATCTCTTCTATTAATCCAACCTGGTAAGGGTCCCATACTGATGAGCAATACTCAAGAATCGGACGAACAAGCGTTTTGTAAGCTACTTCTTTCGTCGATGAGTCACATTTTCTTAGAATTCTTCCTATGAATCTCAACCTGGCGCCTGCTTTTCCCACTATTTGTTTTATGTGATCATTCCACTTCAGATCGCTCCGGATAGTAACTCCTAAGTATTTTACGGTCGTTACCGCTTCCAATGATTTACCACCTATGGCATAATCGTACTGGAATGGATTTCTGCCCCTATGTATGCGCATTATATTACATTTATCTACGTTTAGGGAAAGCTGCCAGCTGTCGCACCATGCATTAATCCTCTGCAGGTCCTCCTGCAGTACGTACGAGTCTTCTGATGTTACTACTTTCTTGTAGACAACCGTGTCATCTGCAAATAGCCTCACTGAGCTACCGATGTTGTCAACTAAGTCATTTATGTATATTGTAAACAATAAAGGTCCTATCACGCTTCCCTGCGGTACTCCCGAAATTACCTCTACATCTGCAGATTTTGAACCGTTAAGAATGACATGTTGTGTTCTTTCTTCTAGGAAATCCTGAATCCAATCACAAACCTGGTCCGATATTCCGTAAGCTCGTATTTTTTTCACTAAACGTAAGTGCGGAACCGTATCAAATGCCTTCCTGAAGTCCAGGAATACGGCATCAATCTGCTCGCCAGTGTCTACGGCACTGTGAATTTCTTGGGCAAATAGGGCGAGCTGAGTTTCACATGATCTCTGTTTGCGGAATCCATGTTGGTTATGATGAAGGAGATTTGTATTATCTAAGAACGTCATAATACGAGAACACAAAACATGTTCCATCATTCTACAACAGATTGACGTAAGCGAAATATGCCTATAATTATTCGCATCTGATTTATGACCCTTCTTGAAAATGGGAACGACCTGCGCTTTCTTCCAGTCGCTAGGTACTTTACGTTCTTCCAGCGATCTACGATAAATTGCTGATAGAAAGGGGGCAAGTTCTTTAGCATAATCACTGTAGAATCTTAAGGGTATCTCGTCTGGTCCGGATGCTTTTCCGCTACTAAGTGATAGCAGTTGTTTTTCAATTCCGATATCGTTTATTTCAAAATTTTCCATTTTGGCGTCCGTGCGACGGCTGAAGTCAGGGACCGTGTTACGATTTTCCGCAGTGAAACAGTTTCGGAACACTGAATTCAGTATTTCTGCCTTTCTTCGGTCGTCCTCTGTTTCGGTGCCATCGTGGTCAACGAGTGACTGAATAGGGGATTTAGATCCGCTTACCGATTTTACATATGACCAAAACATTTTAGGGTTCTTGTTTAGATTGTTTGCCAATGTTTTATGTTCGAATTCGTTGAATGCTTCTCTCATTGCTCTCTTTACGCTCTTTTTCGCTTCGTTCAGCTTTTCCTTATCAGCTATGATTCGACTACTCTTAAACCTATGATGAAGCTTTCTTTGTTTCCGTAGTACCTTTCGTACATGATTGTTATACCACGGTGGATCTTTCCCCTCGCTTTGGACCTTAGTCGGTACGAACTTATCTAAGGCGTACTGGACGATGTTTCTGAATTTTTTCCATTTTCGTTCCACAGAAATGAACGTTTGATGGTGGTCACTCAGATATTCTGCGATTTGTGCCCTATCACTCTTAAATATATTTTCCTTCCTTTCTTGGCATTTCTTATTACACTTGTAGTCATTGATGCAACCACTGACTTATGATCACTGATACCCTCTTCTACATTCACGGAGTCGAAAAGTTCCGGTCTATTTGTTGCTATGAGGTCTAAAACGTTAGCTTCACGAGTTGGTTCTCTAACTATCTGCTCGAAGTAATTCTCGGACGAGGCAGTCAGGATAATGTCACAAGAGTCTCTGTCCCTGGCTCCAGTTCTGATTGTGTGACTATCCCATTCTATACCTGGTTGATTGAAGTCTCCCCCTATTACAATAGTATGATCACGAAACTTCTTCACGACGTTCTGCAGGTTCTCTCTGAGGCGCTCAACTACTACGGTTGCTGATGCAGGTGGTCTATAGAAGCATCCGACTATCATATCTGACCCACCTTTGATACTTAACTTAACCCAGATTATTTCACATTCGCATTCGCTAATAACTTCACTGGATATTATTGAATTCTTTACTGCTATAAATACTCCTCCACCATTGGCGTTTATCCTATCCTTGCGGTATATATTCCATTCTGTGTCTAGGATTTCGTTACTGTTCACTTCCGGTTTAACCAACTTTCCGTTCCTAATACTATATGCGCACTATTTCCTTCAATAAGAGATACTAATTCAGGAACCTTGCCCTGGATACTCCTGCAGTTTACCAATATTACGTTAACTTTTCCTGTTTTTGGTCTCTGAGGACGGACGTTCTTTATCAACGATGATAATGTCCTCTCTGGTAAGCCGTCAGGTATTTTATCGTTTCGCCCAAGGGGGGGTCCCTCTAACCTAAAAAACCCCCGTGTGCACGCCACACGTACTCTGCTACCCTAGTAGCTGCTTCCGGTGTGTAGTGCACGCCTGACCTGTCTAGGGGGGCCCTACAGTTCTCCACCCAATAACGGAGGTCGATGAATTTGCAACCATTATAGTCGCAGAGTCGTCTGAGCCTCTGGTTTAGACCCTCCACACGGCTCCAAACCAGAGGACCGCGATCGACTCTGGGCACTATGCTGCAGATGTTAAGCTCAGCTTGCACTCCGCGTGCGGTGCTGGTTGTCTTCACCAAATCAGCCAGCCGCCGGAAGGAACCAAGGATGGCCTCAGAACCCAAGCGGTAGGCGTCATTCGTTCCGACATGTGCTACTATCTGCAGCCGGTCACACCCAGTGCGTTCAATAGCTGCCGGAAGGGCCTCCTCCACATTACGGACGAGACCCCCCGGCAAGCACACCGAGTGCACACTGGCATTCTTCCCCGACCTACCCGCTATTTTCCTGAGGGGCTCCATAACCCGCCTAACGTTGGAGCTCCCTATAACTAATAGGCCCGCCCTCTGTGACTGTCGGGACCTTGCCGGAGAATCGGCCACTGGCGCAACAGGCGAGGCATCCTGTGGTGGCTCGGAAACGATGTCATCACCACTAGGAAGCACCCCGTACCTGTTGGAAAGGGGTAAGGCAGCTGCCACGCGGCCAGATCCCACCTTCGCCTTTCGGCGCGAGCCCACCACTGTCCGCCATTCACCCTGGAGTGATGGCTGACCGGTAAGATGCTCACTGCCGGAAGACGCAGCGACATCAGGGGTTCCATGTGATTCCAAGGCCACCGAAGTAGGCATAGGTCTCACCACAGTTGCCCCAACGCCACTACGAGCCGACGCCTGCGCCTCGAGCTCGATGAGCCTAACAGACAAAGCCTCCACCTGCCCCCGAAGAGTGGCCAATTCTCCTTGCGTCCGCTCACAACAACCACAGTCCCTACACATGACTATGTTTACCCTACTCTATACGGTGACAAATTCCCAAGATAATCTTCTGATGAGCTACTCTGATAATCAAGAAACACTCACTGAAATACGAGACGCGAAAACTACGCTAGGTTTTCCCAGAAAAACTATTTAAAAGCTAAGCGCAGCAAATAAGTACAAAAACGCTTTATACAAACAGTACTCGCTGCTGCTGGTGCTCTCGCTCTGGCTGTCACAAGACAACTGCTGATTCAAGTGACTAGTGGCTAACGGCCGCGAAACAAACAAAAGACGGTTTTAGGGCGCTTTCTGTTCTAAACGATCAAGAAAACACTAAGAAATCTAACACGAAAACTACGTAAAGTTTTATCAAGAACTGTTAGTTACTATGCAGAGCAGATAAACACAAATAGAAACCCTTCCTTAGTGGAAGGTCGTAAACAAAATGCAAAATAAACGCTTTATACAAACAGTACTCGCTGCTGCTGGTGCTCTCGCTCTGGCTGTCACAAGACATCGCTCTGCAATGTTACGCGCAAATATTTAATCGATGTGACTGTGTTCAGCGCTACACTAATGGAGTATTCTAACATTACGGGATTCTTTTTCCAACTCATCTGCATTAATTTACATTTATCTATATTAAGTGTTAGCTGCCATTCTTTACACCAATCACAAATCCTGTCCAAGTCATCTTGTATCCTCCTACAGTCACTCAACGACGACACCTTCCCTTACAACACAACATCATCAGCAAACAGCCGCACATTGTTATCCACCCTATCCAAATGTCATTTATGTAGATAGAAAACAGCAGTGGACCTGCCACACTTCCCTGGGGCACTCCAGATGATACCCTCACCTCCGATGAACACTCACCATCGAGGACAACGTACTGGGTCCCACTAGTTAAGAAGTCTTCGAGCCACTCACATATATGGGAACCAATCCCATACGCTCGTACCTTAGTTAGGGGTCTGCAGTGGGGCACCGAGTCAAACTCTTTCCGGAAGTCAAGGAGTATGGCATCCTTCTGATACCCGTCATCCATGGTTCGCAAGATATCATGTAAAAAAAGGGCGAGTTGCGTTTCACAGGAGCGATGCTTTCTAAAGACGTGCTGACATATGGACAGCAACTTCTCTATCTCAAGGAAATTCATTATATTCGAAATGAGAATATGTTCGAGAATCCTGCAACAAATCGATGTTAAGGACATTGGTCTGTAATTTTGAGGATCCGTCCTTCTACCCTTCTAATATACAGGCGTCACCTGCGCTTTTTTCCAGTCGCTTGGATGGAGATATGGAACATGCAACACACAAACACTAAATTTTATAATATGTATTCATAAAGTGTTGTGGCTTAGCAAGACAGTCAAGCCACTATGAGGAAGCCGAAAGGCACGCGTTTAAGCTCACGCAGGCTGGCGTGAGGTCTGGAACAGGACAGGGTAATTAATATAGCCAATAACGTACGTAGCTGCTGGAGTACTTAACTTTAATCCATAATTGGTGAACGTCGGTCTGACGGTACATGCGTCACAAGATAAATAGCAATTGATAATGGCGCCTTGGTAGATCGTAGCAAATGACGTAGCTGAAGGCTATGCTAACTATTGTCTCGGAAAATGAGAGCGTAATTTGTCAGTGAACCATCGCTAGCAAAGTCGGCTGTACAACTGGGGCGAGTGCTAGGACGTCTCTCTAGACCTGCCGTGTGGCGGCGCTCGGTCTGCAATCACTGACAGTGGCGACACGCGGGTCCGACGTATACTAACGGACCGCGGCCGATTTAAAGGCTACCACCTAGCAAGTGTTGCGTCTGGCGGTGACACCACATAAAGTATTAGAACAAATCATCCGAGGTAACTGTGTAATCCGCTATTGACAATTACATATCACGAGAGACGAGAGACAGTGGCGACACGCGGGTCCGACGTATACTAACGGACCGCGGCCGATTTAAAGGCTACCACCTACCAAGTGTGGTGTCTGGCGGTGACACCACATAAAGAATTAGAACAAATCATCCGAGGTAACTGTGTAATCCGCTATTGACAATTACATATCACGAGAGACGAAATCACCAGCATAGAAGATGGCGGCAGTACGGCGTTGTCATTAGAGACGCAGTAGTAGTCGTAGTATGGTTGGTCGGGATAGTTCAGTGACTTCGAATGTGGACTAGTCATTGGAGGTCACATTAATAACACATCCAATGGGGATATTAAAACACTTCTGAAGCTACCGAATTCCACTCTTGTGGATATTATTGTGAAGTGGAAACGTGAAGGAACAAGTGCAGCTAATCCGAGCCCAGGCAGATTCCATGCACTGACGGACAGGAAACATTCAGCACTGCGAATGGGGTTCATAAGAAATCGCATGATAGCAGTAAAGGGAATCACTCGTGAGTTCCAGACTGTTACCAGCAGCGAAGCTAGGATAAGGAATGTGCGTAGTTACTAAAAGAGAATTGGGTACAGTGATACTCCTCATAAGCTACACATCTACACTGAGTGCTAAACGAGACTTGAGGTGCTGTATAGAGCGACGGTAGTGCACAGTGGTTGACTGGGTTTGGAGTGGTGAATGACAATATACCCTGTGGCAATACCCTGGGACGATGTGGGTTTGGCAAATGCCTGGAGAAGCTTACCTCCTACCATATGTAGCGCCCACAGTGAAGTATGGAAGAGCTGTGTAACAGTATGGCAGTGTTTTTCGTCGTTAAGGCGTGGCCCCTTTGTCGCAATTAATACTAAATCATGAAACACAGCCGGCCGGCGTGGCCGAGCGGTTCTAGGCGCTTTAGTCTGGAACCGCGCGACCGCTACGGTCGCAAGTTCGAATCCTGCCTCGTGCATGGATGTGTGTGATATCCATAGGTTAGTTACGTTTAAGTAGTTCTAAGTTCTAGGGGACTGATGACCATAGATGTTAAGTCCCATAGTGCTCAGAGCCATTTGAACCATTTGACTGATGACCTGAGATGTTAAGTCCTATAGCCATTTGAACCATTTTCAGGAAACACAGGAACACATTTCACAGCATTGTGTACTGTTTACAGTAGAGGAACAGTTCTGAGACGGTGATTGTTGGTATCAGCAAGACAGTGCACGCTGTCATAAAGCAGCAACCTTAGGGCAATTGTGGACAACAACGTTCCTGAATTTGAGTGCCCTGCCCAGTGGAACACTTTTGGGATGAACTACTACATCGTCTTCGCTCCAGACGCCAGCCTCCAACTTCACTACTTTTTCTGGTTTATGTTGTTGAGGAACAATGGGCCAACTTTCAACCACACAAATTGAAACACGTCATTGACAACATCCATAGCAAAGGTCAAGCAGTAATAAGGCCGTATGGATGACACACTCCACTAATAGGTGTCTGGATGCTTCGATTCAGGTGGCATATGTATATCGTCCAACAAGAAGCGGAAATTGGAATTGGAAATCCTTGGTGCAGCGGACATTTTCCACAACACAGGATCGCCTGTAGAGGTTACGGAATGCAGTTGGGAGCGTGTTGAAAGACTGCAGTACGATGCCTGGTTCCGACTCACTGATCTGAGGTGTCCCTCTTTTCTGCAGCGTGTGCCGTGCTCCAACCGATCTGGAGGATCAGCACGTGCAGCGCTCCCATAAATCTAGACTATCTGATCGTGAATGGGTGGAAAAGCTTTCTGAGCCCCAGCGTCGAGATCTCCGTACCCGGAAATGTATGATATTAATGAATTACGACGTTGCTGCTCTCTGGGGATCACCCTGTGTAAGCCATGCGGGGTGGAGCTCGGTGCCGTACCTGGACTGTAACTACTTGTGGTCTTTCAGTGATGCGATCGTTAGCCGCTGAAAGGATTTAAAACGAGTGGATATTTCAGAAGAGCCGGTCGGAGTGGCCGAGCGGTTCTAGGCGCTACAGTCTGGAACCACGCGACCGCTACGGTCGCAGGTTCGAATCCTGCCTCGGGCATGGATGTGTGTGATGTCCTTAGGTTAGTTAGGTTTAATTAGTTCTAAGTTCTAGGGGACTTATGACCTCAGCTGTTGAGTCCCATAGTGCACAGACCCATTTGAACCATTTATTTAAGAAGATATGTAGATGAGTGGTTCGGTTTCATAGTGGCAGGGTGAAACTTCAGATCTGCAACTAGAGGGGCAATGACATCGTTGTTTAAGGTTTCTGTATAAGATGCCCTGCATCCGGGATCATCACTGGTGAAATCAAGTACGCCCATCAGACGTTGTGAATCAGTTACTCAAGAATAGTATAATTCTCCTGTCTGTGAGAAGAGGAAAGAAGCGGAGGAAATTAGTGTTTAACTTGCCATCAACAAGGAGATCATTAGAAACGGAGCACAAGCTCGGATTACTGAAGGATGGCAAAGGAAAGTGGCCGTGCCCTTTCGAAGGAACGATCCCAGCATTCGGCTTAATGTTTTAGGGATATTATGGAAAAACCAAATGTAGATGGCCGGGCACAGGTTTGAACCCTCGTCCTCCGAAATACGAGTACAGTCCGCTAACCGCAGCGTTGCTCAGCTCAATAGAAGAGGAAACAACCAGTTTGACTGTGAAAGTGGAGACGACAAAAGCTGACTCGCAGGGCGATGGAGAGGAGAAAGTACAAGTGTCTCAAGCGAAATATTGGGCGACGGGAAGCCCTTCCTTTCACTCTAATTATCCATACAAACGTAGCGCACTTCTGTCTAGTTGTGAAGGCACTGGAACCGAAATGATGCTGATGACAGAGCGTTGACAGTCGTTGGGTGTGGGATCATTAGTATGTGATTAGACGGAGAAATTTGAGGTGACAGATCTGATTTTTTGTTTGGCAGAATGTTTTGTTGGAAAGTTTCGGCTTGTGGTGTCACAGACAATCCTGAAGAAAATTCCTGCATATCAAGAGAAACAATTATTAAATGACTGCTTCTAGAATGCTTAAGTAAAATAATATTCTATTTTATTGTGACAGGCATCTATGGAATGTAGCCATGCATGAATTTTGTAAGCATTATTAACATAAAAAATACGCAAAGATAATACTGATGAAATATTCTGACAAGCATCTATTAAATGCAGCAACGTATGAACTTTGTAACTATTATCAAGATAAAAAATAGGCGCAGAGAATGCTGATGAAATACTATACAAAGACGTTTAATAGTGTGTGAAGACTTCTTTTTACCCGAGTGTCCTGGTGTTGGGTTCTGGTCTCTCTTGCTCTCTTTCTATTTTAAGCCATTTTCTCAATCATCACTGCTGACACGACAGTGTTGCTGTGCTCCATAACTTATTATAAGTGGCCTAAGATGGTTTCACATTAAAATATAAAAAAGTGTTTTTTGCGCATAGACTACGTTATGTAATCATGCATTCAGTGAAAACCATAGGGATGCGATTTTTCTACGCGCCATTTTGTGCGTGGTTACCATTTAAGTGATGCAATCGTTGTAACCTGCAGTCACGTCTATTTTTCGAAGTTCGATAATGTTTGTTGATAACATTTACCGAAGGGAGAACGTTATCTCTGGTCGTGGCCAAATAAAACACTGCCAAACGAAATGTTCTCCAATCGAACTGTAGGCCGTTGCTAATTTCTGAAACCTCGCTAAGAAACTGATAATGGTGGTAATTACTCTGGTATGTCTTGCAAATTAATTACGATAAATCAAAAGTACATAACTGCATTGTTTGGTTCTACATTTGCCTATTATTAGATTTGACAGTTAATCTCAGATCTCACAGCATATTAGAGGCGGTAACGATACGGGCTGCAGCTGTGTGAAGGGAAGCTGGTTGGGTATAGATAGCGAAGAGGCTGCTTTGATGGTTTCAGAAAGGGGAGCAAGGAAATGATACAGTTGCAGGTATACTGGCCGAACCTGCGATACTACGTCACTGCTTTTACGCAGAGGGTGGCGAGCCGGCGGATATTGCCTGACCAGTGGGGGGTCCCCCAGCCGTGTGCAGAAGGGAAGCGCTCTTAGCAGGCTACAGTGCACTGTCTCAACGACTTACAGCACGTTATTTTGTTGTAGCTTCTTGATTCAAGTCAAAACGGAACTGCTCCCTAATAACTGATACATGTCGAGGGGAGTGCATATTCTCCAGGTATCACGACGAAGTATTCCAAGGACTTTTTTGTGAAATCCGTATCTTTAGAGAACACGAAAACATTTCGCTTCGCCGTTGAACTGGACTGACATCCCACACGCTGTCGCCGGGGTAGCCATTGCGTTATGAATGTAGGCAGCCACACCAAATCGTTTCCCGCGAGAGCAGAGAAACATCGCTTTGATTGGGAATCCGATGGCAGTGACACAAACTGCAGAGTACTTTTGGAAATGTTAGTGAAGAGACTGTGAAAGATCTTCAGGCTTTGGCCATAAGCTGAGTCTGACGGAATATTTAGGAAAGAGCATGGTTCCAAGTTTGATTGCAGTTTACGACGGGTTCGATCGGGAGAAATGGTCACGGATCCTGGGACGAGAGGAGGAGACTGAAATCCCCTATTCGAGTCGATGCGACACTGCAGGTTTCTGCAGGTGCATAGTGAGCAGTTTGCAGCTCCGGCACGTTAGGAACTATTAACTCCAGATTCTCACTCAAAATGGCAAAAAATTCGATCTTTATTGCATCTCTTGGAAGGTATATGTATCTAGAATGTTGAGACGAAAACGCTTTTGGTCCATGCCCCACTAACATGTTTTAAGTGTGATACTCCCATGCAAAAACTTACTGTATATTTAGGATGGCAGGTCCTTCGGTTTCAACTTCATTTCACTTTAATTATTTATTCAAATCACGGGTATGTATGCAGTTAAGCCACTTGTATTTAGTTACGAAGGCAGTGGACCGATATGATGCTTGTTAAAGAGGGGTTGACAGTGGCCGGGTCTGAGTTCGTTGGTTTCTAATTCCACCGAATATTTTAATGTAGCCTGACTGAGTTTGTGTCTGACAATATGTTTTGTTAGACACTGGGCGAAGAAAACCTCGCTGGCCTTAGCGAAGAGGCCGCTTTAATTGTTTAATTGCGGGAATTTCGGGGAACAAGGAAGGGATGCAGATATAGCTATATCGGGTAGGCCTGCTTCTACGCAGAGGGTGGTAAGCTGTCAGACATGACTAGAACAAGAGGGTATCCCCCAGTAGCGTACAGGGAAGTGCTGTTAATAGGCTGCAGTACGTTTCCCTAGAAACCTGCGACACGATCTTTTTTCTTTAACGGAGTGACAGTGGCCCGTAGTCCTGTTAATGGCTGGTGAAGAAAGTGCATTCTTTCCTGTAGACCATCCTGCGAGATGCGTATCCGTAAGGATCGTGAACACATTTCGCCTCGGTTGCTGAAATGAGCAGACGGGGCAGAGCGGCCGACTCACTGTCACCGGGACAGCCATTTCGTTTCTTGGAAGTCGTGTAGGCGTACGCGCTAAGTGGATTTTGAAGTGAATAGTGAAACAGCGATTTGATTGGGAATCCGTCGATGACGTCAAATTACGCACCGGGAGGCATCTGCGCCTTCTCACCGAAAACGACAGGAATTTAGGAATTGAATTTGTCCGTCTCTGGGGGGAAGATGTGCTGAGAGAGGAGACTTCTGCGATTGGCGTAGAGAAACGCTGTCGCATTTCGATTGGTTGGTTTCTTATTTCGAAAGTGCTGTATGTTGCATCTCCATTGGTAGGTTTATTATTTCGAAAGTTCTCGATGTGGAGTGTTTTTTGAAATGATAGTGAAGAGATTGAGAAGGGTATTCGGACTTTTGCCGTGAGACGAGTCTGATCGAATATTCAGGAAATATTATATCGTAGATTTAGGCCTGATGTGGAGATGTGGTCGGTCTTGGATTCTGTGACGGGAGAAGGCGGCTGAGACCCACTATTCGAGTCGACGCAGGGCCACGCTGGTAGCAGCATTGCAGGCTCTTACATGGCGAGCATTTTGTAGCTGCGGCACATAAGAACCACGAAGGTATATTCTCAGCGTCTGCGTTGTGCTTTTTCACTCTGCAGCAGTCACTGCTTAATTCGTGCGTGTCATGTTAGATTGCACATTAGCAGTTCAGTCACTGTCAACCAAAATGGGATGCACAGTATAAATTATCTCAACCACTCCACAACTTGGTCAGCCATACAGCAGTACATATTTTATTGCGTTAAACAGATGCTTCTATGTAATTAATGGTTGTTTGTTTCTGTTCATGCCTGATGTCATTCTTGTTTTATTTGTAATAAATCTATCTTTATCTTGAATATCATGTCGCATTTCAGTAAATAACAGACCTTGATCATTTATTACTTTGGTTCATTCAAGTGGGACATAGCACAAGTCGTTTCCAGTATAATATAGAGTGTCAACTGCAGTTTCACTGCTAGCTTACCAAATCACTCACTCGCTTTTAAACCATCCACTGCGTACCGTTCCACAGTGATGTACATAAAGGGTGGTTCAGTGCAGTAGAATATTCGAGAACCGAAGTTAATTATTGGAAACCCCACATTAACCTCCCACCGTGAACCTCTTTGATGTTCCTGACACGATAAAACGGTAGCTGCATGCTTATAAATCTATTAATTCATCTATATCTTTGTTTATATCCGATATATGGCATTCATGAAGAAATTGGTTAAATATTTACTGTGTTTTAGAAAGCACAGAGACATTAGGCTCCTGGCCTACCTTTTGCTTCTTTTCTTTTGATATATGTTTATTTAATTGTTTAAGTACTTAATAATGTTTGCTAGAGCATGTTTATGGTCCAGTTGTAGGAATATTTATTTAATTTCAAGTATTTAAATGTAGATCCAGTATTTCGTATGTGCTTAAATATGTTTGTGGTTGCGTTAGCTGGAAGACATAGCTCGAGTGCTCTAGCCAATCGCAGAGCTCGTGAAAAGGGAGACTGGATGGAAGCGGGAGAAGAGCATCGTTTCGAGAGAGGACAGGGTAGTGCTGGAGAGTACGGCTCTGGATACAGGAGTGAGTGCCGGGCGCGGACAGTACAGCGCGACGGACGCACAGTCGCAGGAAAGACTTGTAGTGGAGCAATTTGCGAGTGGTCGCGGACGATAGAAATATTTCGGTGTGCCGACTTGTGCTCTTATGTAATTTCCGTGGCTTCTACAGTGAAGACGTAGTGTGCGTTTAGAAGTGATATCTTACGAGCTGTATTGTTGTTCATAACTAATTACTTGCTGTAGGAATCTATTGTTTCCCTGTTATTCAACTTATATTTTATTTAATTGCTGGACCATCGACACCAGTAAGAATTTTACAGAAATATACCGCATTCTCAAAAGCACTTCTACTACCGTACTCATTATTTAAAGTCGTTAAAATAGTACCCGCAGATTTTATTTAATGGCAACCTTTCATTTATAAATTTCTATATTAATTCGCAATTTCCGAGTGATAAGAACCTTCGACCATTCGATTAATGTGTCTATTCATATTGCATACTGTAGACTCATCAGTATTTGGCTTGTAATGCGGCAACTACGAATCCTAGCCCCTAGAAAACGAAACCAGCCAAAACTTTTAATATTGCAACGTTGATTCGGAGGGTGCTTAGTCCTGGACCACACCTATGAGGAATGAGGGGTACAGTTATCTTGGCGACTGCAGCGATTCATAGCTATTGCCACCGACTATCCGCTGCATAAGCCCATATCTTATGGTGGGCCTGAAATTTGTTGGGCCAAGATGACTAACAGCACAAGAAATTCATTCGGTTAATGCAAAATCGTAGCACTCAGTGGTCCCTTTACTTCAATATAGATGCACAGAGTTAATTTCAACCAAATTCAAATACAAGCATGAGACTCCTTGCACAATTAACCATTCTATTACACCAAATAACATTCGATGGTCCGATATGTGTAAGTGCTGCGCAACTTTAAGCAGTGATAGTATGTCATTTGATATTGCTATATAACTGTTTGCTACCTGTCCGTACAGAATAATGTGCAGCACACTAGAGTGGGAGACAGGGAGGTGTGCCACACGTGGGTCGACTCAGTGCAGTTGAATGACAACTGCGGATTGAGCAAAGGCCAGAAAGAATGTGGCTTTTAGGCGGCTTCCTCAGCTAGTTTACGCAAATGCTGTGCCAGTCCCCAGATTCCACCTTACAGAACAATATACGTAAAAATAAATTTTACATGGCTTTTACTAATTTCCTACCTTTGGCTATCTTGACTACTGTGTCATCACGTAGGGCATCAGTCCCAGAGTTCAATAATAAAATAAAAATTTGTGGAACACTGAAACGTGGACCACGTGCTAGCCAGGATACATGTCAGGGAAGAAAGGAAATCTTATTTTATCTTATATGTAGTAAGGATAACACCATTATCAGTATCATCTTCTTTTATTCGACTACTGTGTCATCCGGAAAGGCATCACTCCCAATGTTCAATAGTAAAATAAAAATCCTTGAAATACTGAAAAGTGGACTATGTGCTAGCCACGATACATGCTTGGGAAGAACAGAATCTTATTCAATCTGATATGTAGTAAGGATAACACAATTATCATTATTATCTGCTACGGTAATCCTAGGTGTACTGATACTGTACACATCAGGTCGGGATGGCGAGGAACTCGGCTCGCTAGCCGTGTCCAGGCGAGATTGCAGTAGCGGTCAGCATTGTAGGCTCGCCGTGATATCTGAGAGTGAGGAAGGGGAAGATGGGGAAAGTGTACACGCACTGCATGTAAATAACAGTGCCGTCGCACTGCATACAGTTTGGTTTTATTTTTTGCATTTCTCAAAAACATATATGTTGCTATCGTTGTGGACTTCAGTCCTCAGACTGGTTTGATACAGCTCTTCATGCTACTCTATCCTGTGCAAGCTCCTTCATCTCCCAGTACCTACTGTAACCTACATCCTTCTGAATCTGCTTAGTGTATTCTTCTCTTGGTCTCCCTCTACGACTTTTACCCTTCACGTTTCCGTGCAGAACTAAATTGATTATCCCTAGATGCTTCAGAATGTGTCCTACGAACCGATTCCATCTACTAATCAAGTTGTGACACAAATCCCTCTTCTCCTCAGCTCTGTTCATTATCTCCTCATTGGTTACGTGATCTACCCGCCTAATCTTCAGCGTTCTCTTGTTGCGCCCCATTTCGAATGCTTCTATTCTCTTCTTGTCTAAACCATTTTTTGTTCATGTGTCACTGCCATACATGGGTACACTCCATACAAGTAATTTAAAAAAATCAACTTCCTGACACATATCAATACCCGATGTTAACAAATTTCTTCAGAAAAGCTTTCCTTGCCATAGCCAGTCAACATTTTATATCCTCTCCAGTTCGACTATCATCAGTTACTTTTCTCCCCAAATAGCAAAACGCATCTACTACTGTAAGTATCTCATTTCATTGTCTAATTCATTCAACGTCACCTAATTTAATTCGACTACATTCCATTATCTTCGGTTTACTCTTGTTGATGTTCATCTTATATCCTCCTGTCAAGACACTGTCCATTCAGTTCAATTACTCTTCCAAGTCCTTTGCTGTCTCTGACAGAATTACAATGTTATCTGCAAACCTCAAAGTTTTAATTTCTTCTCCATGGATTTTAATTCCTACTCCGAACTCTTCTTTTGTTTCCTTTACTGCTTGCTCAATATACAGATTGAACAACATCGAGGAGAGGCTACAACCCTGTCTCACTCCCTTCCCAACCACTGCTTCCCTTTCATGTCCCTCGACTCTTACAACTACCATCTGGTTTCTGTACAAATTGTAAACACCCTTTCGCTCCTAGTATTTTACCCCTGCCACTTTCAGAATTTGAAAGAGAGTATTCCAGTCAACATTGTCAAAAGCTTTCTCTAAGTCTACAAATGCTAGAAAGGTAGGTTTGCCTTTCTTCATTCTATCTTCTAAGATAGGTGGTAGGCTCAGTTTTGCCTCGCGTTTTCCAACTATTTCTACGGAATCCAAACTGACCTTCCTCGAGTTCGGCTTCTGCCAGTTTTTTCCATTCGTCTGTAAGGAATTAATGTTAGTATTTTGCAGCCGTGACTTATTAAACTGATAGTTCGGCAATTTTCACATCTGTCAACACCTGCTTTCTTTGGGATTGGAATTATTATATTCTTCTTGAAGTCTGAGAGTACTTCACCTGCCTCATACATCTTGCTCACCAGGCTCATCAGGCTATCAATAGTTTTAATGGAATGTTGTCTACTCCCGGGGCCTTGTGTCGACCTAGGTCATTCAGTGCATGGATACAGATAAAAACAAATGTTCATTATTATTTAATTATCTTTCAAAAAACATGTTAGGTGCATAAGCTAGAAGCGCTTTTTTTGACATGTTCGTATTCCGATTTTTATAGATTTATTTACTGAATGACCTCTTTCTTTGCAGTTCCCTGTTGCTATTCGCGTTTGCATATTGTCATTCTCTCATTTTAAGACGTCGAGTGGAACTGTGGACGCTACACTGCCGACATATTCTTGTCTGAGTACAGCTGAGAAGTGATAGCAACGGAGGGTGGCAGAAATATTTGCTCCGTTTATCGGTATAATGCCATTGGACATAGCACGACAAGAAAATGGTATTCTCGTTCTAAGGAGTGACTGACTATCCACTTTCAAGAAGACCATCGGTGTTTGATGATGATCATTTAAATGCGCCAACCCACAATGATCCACGTCAGTGTGTTCGTCAACTTCAAATGCGATATACACATCGTGCGACATTTGCATGCAATGGGGAAGATTCATAAATCAGGCGCACCGGTACCACATGCTGTAAGCTAAAATCACTAAAAACAGCGGTTGGCCATATGTGCACCTCTGCTCGCACTTCATAAATTGGCTTGTGAACAACACCAATCTATCCCATTGTTCATGCTATCATAAGGAAAAGAAAGGAAATAGTTCATCCCACACAAAGCGTCAACTCCCCGTACAAAGGCTGGCGCGCATCCACGAAAGATTATGTTCTGCATGTAGTAGAATAGCGACGTTCTGGTCTACTTCGAGTTGCTTCCCATCACTGGTGACATTTATTGTCAAAAACTGGGGCGTGTTGCAGACGCACTGCAGGAAGAAAGACCTGGAAGACGACTTTAAGTGATGCTACACCGCGACAACGGCGCCCGCATTCTTCTAGACTGATAAAAAACTCATTTATAGTGTTGGGTAGGGAAGTCACCCTGAACCCATTACATTCACGCCACCTTGTGTCCTCAGATTTTCAGTTTTTCCGCTCTCTATACAAGAACCTTGAAGAAACTTCCTTTCCAGATGAAAATGCGCTCCGAACATGGCTCGGGGAGTTCTTCGTCTCAGAACCACCTCATTTCCACAATCGCAGAATCGAAAAGCTACCCCAGCGTTGATAAAGTATTGTAAATATTGAAGGAGAATGTAGTATTGATCACTAAAGTCTCTGGTATACACATAGTTTATTAAACTTTTGGAAAAATGCACCCACAGAGTAGTTATTATCTGGTACTAACTGTGGACATGGGGACAGATGCTGTTTCAAGGATTTTCGCTCTCAAGTTGACAGGTAAACGTAACTTATTTATTTTCATTATAGAAAAAGACGTCTGTCATACGCGTATATTGGTCGAAATATTGTAGCAATTTCGCTACTTCATTGTGCAGTTGTAGAAAGGCTTGTGGAGGAAAACAATGAAGACATTCTAGACAGTTTTGGTGTTGAAGGGAATTTTCTTTAAAACGGGAATTACTTCACAGATCAACTAGTTAGCCCCGTGGTGTAGCCGCGAGGTGTGAGGCGCCTTGCCAAGGCTGGGGCAGCTCCCTCCTTTGGAGGTTAGAGTCCTCCCTCGGGCATGGGTGTCTGTCAGTTGTTCTTAGCATAAGTTGGTTTATGCGTAAGTCTACGGGCCAGGGGCCGATGACCTCAGAAGTTTGGTCCCTTAGGAATTTGCATACACACACACACACACACACACACACACACACACACACACACACACACACACAGAGAGAGAGAGAGAGAGAGAGAGAGAGAGAGAGGGCTGCGCTGTCATTTGTACTCAGGTGATTCGTGTGAAAGGATTTCCGACGTGATCGCGGCCGCACTACAGGACTTCACAACTGTTAACGCGGAATGCTACAGGCGTTCGACATTCCCTTTTTGAAATCCTTACAGAATTCAATATTCCGCCATCCACGGTGTCAGGAGTGTTCCGAGAATACCACATTTCGGGTATTACCTCTCACCACGTCCAACGTACTTAACGACGAAAGTAGCAGCGTTTGCGTAAAGTTTTCGAAGCTAACAGACAAGTAGTGCTCCAGGAAATACCGTAAGAAATCAGTGTGGGTCGTACAACAGACCTATCTTTTAAGACTGTTAGGTGAAATTCGGCTTTATGGGGCTGTAGCAGCAGACGAGTGCCGCGAGAGACTTTGCCAATAGCACGAAGTCACCCGCAGCGCCCCTCCTGGGCTCTTTGCAATGTTGGTTGGACCCTAGGCGACTGGAAAACCTTGGCCTGGTCAGGTCGGTTCTGATTTCAGCTGGTAACAGTGTGCCGCAGACCCCACGAAGCCAATAACCCAAGTTGTCGACAAGGCGTTTTGAAAGTTGGTGGTGACTCAATAATGGTGGGTGCTGTGTTCTCGTGGCTTTGACTGGATCCTCTGGATATGCGGCTACATGAAGAACTTTTGCAGCCACTCATGGACGTCACGTTTCCAAATATTAACGGAACTTTCGTGGATGACAATGCGGCATGCCACCGGGCCGCAATTGTGCGCGAATGATTCGAGGAAACATTCTGTACAGTTCGAGCGACTTGTTTGGCCACCGAGATTGCACGACAAGAATCTCATCGAACATTTATGGGATATAACTGAAACGTCAGTTCGTGCACAGAAACACTGTCGCGATTGTTGTTGTTGTTGTGGTCTTCAGTCCTGAAACTGGTTTGATGCAGCTCTCCATGCTACTCTATCCTGTGCAAGCTTTTTCATCTCCCAGTACCTACTGCAGCCTACATCCTTCTGAATCTGCTTAGTGTATTCATCTCATGGTCTCCCTCTACGATTTTTACCCTCCACGCTGCACTCCAATACTAAATTGGTGATCCCTTGATGCCTCAGAACATGTCCTACCAACAGATCCCTTCTTCTAGTCAAGTTGTGCCACAAACTTCTATTCTCCCCAATCCTATTCAATACTTCCTCATTAGTTATGTGATCTACCCATCTAATCTTCAGCATTCTTCTGTAGCACCACATTTCGAAAGCTTCTATTCTCTTCTTGTCCAAACTATTTATCGTCCATGTTTCACTTCCATACATAGCTACACTCCATACAAATACTTTCAGAAATGACTTCCAGACACTTATATCAATACTGGATGTTAACAAATTTCTCTTCTTCAGAAACGCTTTCCTTGCCATTGCCAGCCTACATTATATATCCTCTCTACTTCCACCATCATCAGTTATTTTGCTCCCCAAATAGCAAAACTCCTTTACTACTTTAAGTGCCTCATTTCCCAATCTAATTCCCTCAGCATCACCCGACTTAATTAGACTACATTCCATTATCCTTGTTTTGCTTTTGTTGATGTTTATCTTATATCCTCCTTTCAAGACACAGTCCATTCCATTCAACTGCTCTTCCAAGTCCTTTGCTGTCTCTGACAGAATTACAATGTCATCGGCGAACCTCAAAGTTTTTATTTCTTCTCCATGAATTTTAATACCTACTCCGAATTTTTCTTTTGTTTCCTTTACTGCTTGCTCAATATACAGATTGAACAACATCGGGGAGAGGCTACAACCCTAACTCACTCCCTTCCCAACCACTGCTTCCCTTTCATGTCCCTCGACTCTTATAACTGCCATCTGGTTTCTGTACAAATTGTAAATAGCCTTTCGCTCCCTGTATTTTACCCCTGCCACCTTTAGAATTTGAAAGAGAGTATTCCAGTCAACATTGTTAAAAGCTTTCTCTAAGTCTACAAAAGCTAGAAACGTAGGTTTGCCTTTCTTTAATCTTTCTTCTAAGATAAGTCATAAGGTCAGTATTGCCTCACGTGTTCCAGTGTTTCTACGGAATCCAAACTGATCTTCCCCGAGGTCGGCCTCTACCAGTTTTTCCATTCGTCTGTAAAGAATTCGTGTTAGTATTTTGCAGCTGTGACTTATTAAACTGATAGTTCGGTAATTTTCACATCAGTCAACACCTGCTTTCTGCAAATTATACTGTCGCGATTATAGACGGCTAAAGAGGCACCATGGCACAATATTTCGCAGCCGACTCCGAACGACGTGTTGACTGTGTGCCACTTCCAGTTGCTGCACTACGTCGAACAAAAGGAGGTATCTCAGGAATTTTGCCACCTCAGTGTTAGGTCTGCATAATCTTCGTTCAGTTGCACTGAAAAACCGGTGGAAATGGCACAGGAATAATGCGACCTACTTTACAAATTATACTGTTCTTACGAACAATTGCTTCACATATTTCATGCCACGAAGTATAAACCAAGAGGCTTCTTTATCTTCAGAATAATAAATGTCGTCTCTCGATCGTTTGTTGTTCAGTCATTCTCAACTTGATCTTTGAACTCCTTCTGATTGATATTGTAATGTCATTTGGTAGTAAATTTGCAGTAGCCGTCGTTTATGTATGGCATAATATCTGTTGAGAATTCTCATCCCTCTATTCTGTCATTCTCATTCATTTATAAAGGCCTGTGAGGACAGCTCGCGACATTGTCTCGTTTTCTGGAAACACCCACTGGAACTACGAACATCCTTCATACCGCGAACAAATGGCGAAGACTAAACAGCACGGACACCACGATTCTCGCGAACTGAAGAGAGTAGTGCCGATGGTAAAATGCTACGCCGTAATACTAAATTGGAGTGTCGGGCTGTTCAGGGTGCCTCCGAGGAGGGCCAAGCAAAGCCGAGACAGGCCGATCGTCGGCACGCACACTGCCCCCGCACCCACTCAAATTTGTCACTCCGTGGCCGGCTATGCCGTAGGCGATAAGAAGCTTCAGTTGTGTGGACGGCGATGTTTTTGGATCTCCTTCTGAAAGTGTACATGATTCTCTGTGTCCAAGTTGTCACCCGTTCATGGTGGGGCTAGTAGATCATGTACTCTCATACTGGAAATGTTTGTGTACAAATGAAACCCGTAATTACAACTGATTGTGTTATCCTTACTACACTGAAGACAAATGTCTCTGGTGGAGCCATAAATATGTTGCTAAATTTTCGACACTGTCATGTACAAACGAAAATGAATAAGATTCGCCGCGTAACGGGGTACATACCAAGTTGTAGAACAAGGAGGTGAAACTCGAAATGCTTCTGATAAGTAGTACAGACCGAATACTCTGTACTTGAAAGCTTTCAGTCAAACCATCCTAATGCGACACATACAGACAAATGCATATCTTAACACAAAAAAGTTGTTTGTGCTCTTAGTGTCATGTAGACTGCAGCTAGTGAGATTTGCTCCCAGAGGAATTTGCGCACAAAAAATTCGAAGAAACGTCCACAAACCTCCCAGTCCGATCTTCGCAACTTGCCCGCCAGGTAGGAGGCTCAAGGGCTCTTACGGAGCTTTGACGCAGACCTTATTTTACGGCAATTGTGGCCGTGCTCGTCTATTTACCTTTACGTGATCTACTGATCAAGAGGATTACAGATCCTCGAACGAGAACCGGCAATGCCAAAATTGTCATAATTGGAAGTGATCATATTTTTTTTGGTTAAAGGTTTTTACTTATGACCGTATCTTCAGAAACTACAATAGAGAACTTAAAACACAAATTATAAACACAGAAGTTTCTACTTGACAAAACATACTTTAAAATAAACATAAAATAGAGTTCAGTGCACACACATGGATCAGCGTGTACCGCATGAAACGTACGGGGTGTCGATAACAAAAGTTCCAGTTTCAAACCTCTGTAGAAAGAGAACCATCGCCCAGAATGACGTCACATTCGAGTAGCATGCTACTGACGGAGGGAGAAACGGCGTGGAACAAAAAAATTAATGCTAATTTTACCGAAAAATGGCCCTGTTAGCATCTTAATGTAAATGATGTCGCCTACAAATGACGGATGAATCGCAATGGGAAACTACGGTTTAAGTGGCAGAGTACACCGTACGTACTATCCAATGTGTGTGACTGAACACGTTAAGCAGTCAAAAAGCACTGTTAGTTCGATAAGTCCATCTACATTGGCAAGGACGCGCCGCATTGGATGGGAAAAATCGGTCCCTAATTGTCTTCAGACCAAAAACCACATAAAAAGTTACATGACAACGGTCTTCAATCTTCCTGGGGCCGACGATCGCATAAAAAGCAAAATGAAATCGGTTCCTACCTCATCAGAATGGGGCAATACGTGTTAGATATGCTGTCCACCTTCATCTGCCAAAAGCAAAAATCGAGATACAGCATATTCCACGACAAACAGGAGTGTATTGGAATGACGTTCAGAACGCTTTGCGCAATCCATTCCTTCAATTCAGTTACGTTCGTAACTGAAGCATTAAACACAACAGTTTTCAGATAATCCCGCAGAAAGAAGTGGCAGGTATTAAGATTAGGAGTTCTGGATAGGAAGGTTGTAGGGAAATGAGGGCTGAAAATTCTACGAGTGTTGCCCAGAAAGTAATGCAAAGCATTTTTCCCGACAGTTCTTTATTGTACATAATGAGAATAACACACACGAAGGAGTGATGGTTTTTGTACACACTCCGTTTTCCACGTAATCTCCATCCCGTTCTATGGCATTCGTCCAGCGCGAAACAAGGCCGTGTACGCCCTATCGATACCAGTCCTTGTCCTTGTGGTGGGGCAAGGGTTTCACTGAGTGAATCACCTTCTCTTCATCCTCAAATATCTTCCACGAATGCTTCTGCCCTCGCGAATGACATCATCAGCTCGCTGTAACATGTCAGGTGTGACAGCCATGGGTGGTCTTCACGACCCCTTCAAACCGTGGAGCTCCGCCGAACCGCCTTCCGATGACCTCGCCCTCTGTGTTCAGCGAGTAACTGGATTTCTGTCGGCCGGCCGGTGTGGCCGTGCGGTTCTAGGCGCTTCAGTCTGGAACCGCGTGACCGCTACGGTCGCAGGTTCGAATCCTGCCTCAGGCATGGATGTGTGTGATGTCCTTCGGTTAGTTAGGATTAGGTAGTTCTAAGTTCTAAGGGACTGATGACCACAGATGTTAACTCCCATAGTGCTCAGAGCCATTTGATTTGGACTTCCGTCGACAGCAAATGCTACATAGACTTTGCACAAGCGCAGTTTATTTCTCTCCAGTGAGAAATTATATGACGGCACGCTGGTTGTAACGTACATCACCTATAGACGCCGTTTTCAAACAGTCCAGCAGCTACGCTGTTTCTCGGAAGTGACGGAAATTTGGCGCGCTCCCTCAGGAGACTTCAAATAATACTTACGTAACGTTTCGTATTCGTAGTATTGTATTTGGCTGAGAAAAAATTCGGTGCTGATCATTCTGGGCAACCCTCGTAACATCTCCGAAATGGCTCTGTAGCTACCGCAACACTGGCTGTGCAATTTGGTGTGGAAATAACACTGTATTTTTCACGTATTCTCTTTTACTATTTTTCCCTTTTCCAATATTTTCGTTTACTTCTTTCCTCCTTTATTTTCACCATGGATTAAAAATTTATATCAGATTGGGTTCTGTAATTTTAATCCTTGATATAATTATGTTTCTGTGTACATAATGTAGCTGTTATGAATGTGATGGCCATTTTCAATTATTTTGATGTTGCATACTTTATTATTTGTTAACGTGTTATCTGAAGTAATTTTCTATGGGTCAAATAATGTGATATTTTGATTTTGATTAAAACTGTGAAGGAAGGGAATCAAAATCTTCGAATGTGTTACGTGAAGCGAGGTATACATGCGACGTAGAAGCATATCCATAGGTCGAAAGAGAAGCCATCAACAAAAAGCCTGGAGTGAGAAAAATAGTCATGAATGTCATTCCACTTATGCATTGCTACACATTGTTTAGTGACACTATCTTGCTTAAAATGATCCCACCCACACGTCCATGCTGCTCAAGGGTTAGAGTGACGTTTGTGTGCAAAAGACTCTCATAGCGTTTCTCACGATGGTTCAGGAAACAGGTCCCACGGGTCTCATCTGCTCCGAAAAATATGGCTCTACGATAAAAAATTCCGTAACTATCACCATACAGTCACCATTTCAAAATGAATTAATAGCAGTTGATGTGCGTGCAGACTTTTCGTCACCCATATTCTGCAATTCGGCGGCTTGAAATATCCTTGTACATAGAAATGGGCTCCGTCTGTCCTGATAAATGTTCCATGGGCATTCATTGTCTATTTCCACGTGAGAAAGAAATTCCAGAGCGAATGTGTGTCTTGCTGGCAGGTCTGCAAGCAGTAACTCCTGCACGTGGATGATTTTCGGGGTACAGGAGTGCAGGATGTTTCGTAAGATTTTATGCATCGCGCTCACAGGGATGTTCAACGTTCGTGCCATTGCCCCGGCACTGCACGTTTGCACACCGCCGCTCGACTCCTCCTACAACGCTGTGGCCACATCTTCGACAGACGGCTTATCAACAGCTTTACTCCCTCTACCATAATGCACTTCAAAAGAACCTGTCTTCTCAAATCCTGTAATCCTGTTGTCGTTTTCTCTAGTCCTTTGGAACACATGGGACCAATGCCTTTCTTCAAATCCTTGAGTGTCCAGAACTTCCGCAGGGCTACTGGTGCACAGTCAGCATTATTGTAATAGAGCTTTACCGGCAGCAATATGCACACACTCGTGCGGGGCATATTGGATGCAAACTGAAGAATAACCTTGTACCGCACATCAGCTGGTGTGCTTTTTTTGACCCTCAACATCACCATCAATTCGCCTAACTTTCATTCAATGTTTTGGTTCCGTGACGTTTCCCTCTGCATCAACAACACGCTGCTCAAATTTGACGTCGTTCAGAGCAATGGTGCTTTTTCTACAGCGTTTTGGAACTGGAACTTGATGTATGGACACACTTTTCATAAGATGCGTTGTAATACTGACTAAAACTGCAGGATTACGCACATATAAAGGTGAAATAAGCTGTGCATAATTTCTCCTCTCTCTCGTGGCGGTACATGCCCACGCTCACACCAAATGACTTCAAAATTGGAAAAAAGTTTCTTTTATAATATTAATTCTGCATGTCATTGTCACAATTGGAGAATCGAAGTAATATGAGCAATATAGAACAGTGTTAAGTAAGATAGGCAAAGTCCCGAGTTCTAGTCTCGGCCCGGAGCACAGTTTTAATCTGCCACGAAGTTTCGTGTCAGCGCACACTCCGCTGAAGAGTGAAAATCGCATTCTGGAAACATCGCCCAGGCTGTGGCTAAGCCATGTCTCCGCAATATCCTTTCTTTCAGGAGTGCTGGTCCTGCAAGGTCCGCAGGAGAGCTCCTGTAAAGTCAGGAAGGTAGGAGACGAGGTACTGGCGGAAGTAAGGCTGTCAGGACGGGGCGTGAATCGTGCTTGAGTAACTCAGTTGGTAGAGCACTTGCCCGCGAAAGGCAAAGTCTCGAGTTCGAGTCTCAGTCCGATACACAGTTTTAATCGGTCAGGAAGTTTCATATCAGCGCACACTCCACTGCAAAGTGAAAATCCCATTCTGAAGATATACATTAAAAGGACAGAGTATGCATTATAAAGTGACTTACGTAATAACGAAGAAAGGTTTTTTGAGTTGACCATGCATGACTGTTTTCCATGTTAGGACAGAGTATGAATCGTGGGGAATGGTAAAGCAGGGTTTAAAAGTTAAACAATCTAGGACTAGTCTAGTCCGCATACCACTTGCAGCGCTCTTTTTAGGGCAACAGGTTGTCAATATTGCTGGTCATTTACGTTTTGGCTTCAATGCCGCTCAGACAAGGCGGTCAGCAACCGACTGAAAGCACCGGTCAGCTCCAGCAGAAATAAACTGCAGCACCTGGCTCAGCGGATCAGATCATCATATACCTTAAAGTAGGCATTACTAGCAAACTACTTTTGGTTCTTTGGTCTCGCAACGTAGATACGCTGCATGAAGACACCTGCCTTTTTCTGCTTCGTGCATAGTGCACATTTGTTCTTCATTGTTATCTATGCTGAGTTCCTCCTTGTCGAAATGCAAACCTAATGCAGTTTTGTTGCTAACCAAAGTATTTCCTTTAAATCACATGTCGTACGATATTCCTGTCGGGCCAATGAATGTCTGATCTCAGCCATGACAGAACATTTTATGAACACCAAGATTTGTATATTTGTCTTCCTTTTGTGATAAATTGTGAAGCCTTTGCGTTTTAAGATTACGTGTTGTTCTAAGCGCAATTTTAACTCTGTTCTTCGAAAACATGTGTTCAAATTTTTCCGATGTCTTATCAGTTGCTGCCCTGTTTTGAGGTGACATATAGAGAACGCCTGCGTACAACCATAGAAGTGGGAGGAGAATCTATGTCCAGATGGTGTCTCCTGTATACCTGCACAATTCTGAACTTTTAGTTGGTATGACAACGCATTTATGCACTTTACATAATATATATCATCTGTAGTAACGGAAGCATGCACGACCAGAAGATATTAACGATCGGCTGAGAGAATCGATGATGAGTTGCCAAAAACTATGGACAGACAACAACGGTGGTGAACGAACAAGAACACACACGAGAGAATGATCAGTTCATTTAGTGAACAGAATCGAGAGCCTAGACGTGACAATATCAAGAACCGACCAACGCTTAGTGTAATGAGGATGAGATTGCAGTCAGAACACGATTGAGGTCTGGGCATTTAATTTTTTTCTTTATTATTATTACTTCCTCCACATCCCTTACGCGCCGAAAGCATTCATAAAGATGCAGCATTGATGATAGAAAACGAAATATATGAGGTTTCATAGACAGTTAAAGAGACGAAAAAAATGTAGAATTTAAAAAACGCTGTTGCGATGAGGTGATGTTCTTCTATGAAAAGAGCACTTAAGCACTGCACTTTCACTTAACATCTGAAAGACATGCGTTGGGTGAGAAGTATTCTGAGACGAGAGAATATGTTCCATAGATACTGAAGGGCGTTGGTAAAGAGATATGAGTCAGTTAGGTGCGAAAGCCGATTATGAGACGTGGGAGCTGAAGCAGACAATGGGACAAATGCTGGGGAGGAAAAATGGTGTGCGTGTTGGGTAGTGGTACAAGAAGAAAGGCAGGCGGGTAGGTTGAGAGGGAAGAGGAGAGAGGAATCCTGATGTGGAGTGGGATAGATGAGGAACAGCTGACGTGAGGGATAGATAACAGGGCAGATCTCATTTCCTTGGAGAGAGAGAGTTGGTTGAATTTGCATTGAGATGGAATGTGGAGAGGTTGTGACGGAGAGATCTGTTTTTGAGTATGCGATAGCATACCAGGGTTGGTGATCCGAGGCTAGACAAGGGGGTAATTGGAATCTAGTTTACGGATAGTACAGGAGCTGCAGAACTGTTTGATTTGGGTGAGGTGGGGTGGGAATTAGATAAGTGGATCCATATGGGGGAAGGTAAACAGATGCGACAGTGAGGAGTGCGTGGCTTCTAAGAATGTCGAGGGACTTACAGCAATTTGGAGGGGCAAATATCAATGCAACATTTGCATAACAGAGAATGGATCTGATAAGGATTTTGTAGGCGTGGAGAAGAGTGGAGGGATGTAATCCCCAAGTTCGGCCTGTTAGTAGTTTTAGCAGTTTTTAGTAATTTCAGTCCATTGTGGGCATTCTGTTGGCGGGTTAGTAGGTGAGATTTCCCGGATAGTTCCGGTGGAGGGGTTAACTGCATGTAATAGTCGTAAATGCTGAGGCAGAATTCATGGAGCCGGAAGGTGGGAGTGGTCCGTACTGTAAATATTGCTTGTGTTTGGGAGATGTAGATCCGAGGTCTCCCCCCTGTGCTGTTGACCTTCTAGCGCTATCGCTGAGGTGCCGACAGCAGCGCTCGCAAACATAAGCAGCGCCGTCTAGCAGCGGTCGTCTAGGTCCATGCGTTCCGGCGACCTACCGAACTCGTCGGCCTGGGATACCACATCAACAACAGGGATGAGCCATATTTCAATTTATGCATATTTTGATGTATACTATTGCAGAGTAGGACAGATATGATTTTTATTAGATGTTGGTACTTTGTTTTTGCATTTTGCATTGTTTATGGAGATGGTCGAATTGAGAAAATTGATCACAACTAAAAATTTGGTGACTGCATTAGAGAGGAAATAAAATAATTATCAAACAGTCAATCATGGTGCTTCACATGTAAAAGTTTCCAGGAAGCGATGATGTTCTCAGTTTACGTATTTTTCGCAAAATATCGATTCCCATCACCCTTTATCCATGCTTTCTACAGGCTTAATGACAAAAGTAAATTGTACTTAACCCCTGTTTTACTAAATTTATTCAGATTTTTCAATTTATGAGATTGCTTTCAATCAAGCGCTCATGTCACTATCATCCTTTCTTTCTCTAATTTCTTCTACTTTTGTACCAAGTTTCATGTAAGTTGTTTTCATTTATTTGCTTTCCGTACTTAACTTTGACTTTATTAATAGACTCGCTTACATCTCTGCTTCCGTCTTCATACATTCCATCCCGTCCTTAATTTTAGCATTTGGTGTTAAGAGCAAATTATTAATTTAGTTGTGTGTCTTTTACAATGTTAGTGGTGCAAAGGCGCCGCCTGTCTAATCTCCGAAGACAGATCGGAGGTTCCTCATTTTTCAACCACCTATCTACATATAAATCGAAAGATTGGGGAAACTTGATGATATGCGGTGCTTGTGAATGTATCTCGAGCCGTCCATCGCAGACATCTTCATGCCGAAGAAACGCCAAAGCAGCACACTTGCTAATTACCAGCCTTACTTTCTCATTTTCTGTGTATTCGCATGAACAATATGTGATCAAAAGTATCCAGACACCACCAAAAAAACATTTTTCATATTAGATGCATCGTACTGCCACCTACTGCCACGTACTACATCTCAGCGACCTCAGTAGTCATTACACATCGTGAGAGAGCAGAATGGAGCTCTCTGCGGAACTCACGGACTTCGAACATGGACAGGTCATTGGGTGTCACTTGTGTCATGCGTCTGTACGCAAGACCTGCACACCCCTAAAAATCCCTAGGTCCACCGCTTCCGATGTAATAGTGAAGTGGAAACGTCATGGGACACTTACAGCACAAAAGCGTACAGACCGACCCCATCTGTCGACTGACAGAGATGGCCGACATTCCCGCGCCCAGGTTCCCGGGTTCGATTCCCGGCGGGGTCAGGGATTTTCTCTGCCTCGTGATGACTGGGTGTTGTGTGATGTCCTTAGGTTACTTAGGTTTAAGTAGTTCTAAGTTATGGGGGACTGATGACAACAGATGTTAAGTCCAATAGTGCTCAGAGCCATTTGAACCATTTGTAATAGGCAAACATCTATCCAGACCATCACACAGGAATTCCAGACTGCATAAACTCTCATTGTAAGTGCTATGACAGTTAGGCGGGAGGTGAGAAAACTTGGATTTCATGGTCGAGCGGCTGCTCGTAAGCCACATATCACGCAGGTAAATGCCAAACGACACCTCGCTTGGTGTAAGGAACGTAAACATTGGACGATTGAACGGTGGAAAAGAAGTGTGTGGAGTGACGGATCACGGGACACAATGTGAAGATCAGATGGCAGCGTGTGCGTATAGCGAATGCCTGGTGAACGTTATCTGCCAGCGTCTGGAATGTCAACAGTAAAATTCGGAGGCGGTGGTCGTGTTTTTCATAGAGGGGTTCGCACCCCTAGTTGTTTTGCGTGGCACTATCACAGCACCGGCCTACATCGATGTTTTATGCACGTTCTTGCTTCCTACCTTTGAATCGCAATACGAGGATGGCGATTGAATCTTTCAACATTATCGAGCACCTGTTTACAATGGAAGGCCTGTGACGGAGTGGTTACACGACAATAACATTCCTGTAATGGACTGGCCTGCACAGGGCTCTGGCCTGAATCCCAGAGAACACTTTTAGGATGTTTTGGAACGCCAACTTCGTGACAGGCCTTACCGACCGACATCGATACATCTCCACACTGCCGCACTCCGTGAAGATTGGGCTGCCATTCCCCAAGAAACCCTCCAGTACCTGATTGAACATATGCCTGCGAGAGTGAAGCTGTCATCAAGGTTAAGGGCGGGCCATATCGAATTCCAGCATTACCGATGGAGAGCGCCACGAACTTGTAAGTGATTTGCGCCGGGTGTCCGGATGCTTTCGATCACATAGTGTATGTCCTAAGTCTTCCACTTTTCCCTGCAGATTTCTTCATGTTAATAACTCAGCCATGCTCTTCAGCCGATTCGTGCGCTGTTTTTAGCGCAGAAATTGTAACTGAGTCGATTCAACGGTAAATTTCTAGGATTCCAATCTGGTACGTTATCGATAATAATTTCCTTTTTCTGGTAAGAAGACAAAGACAAAGCGGTAGGTATGTCTCACACATTAAAATCCCAAACTCTGTGTGAGTAATGTACTTTTGAGAAAATTGTTTACTATAGTGTTTCAATACCAATACCATTAAAAAAGTCGTGTTTACTCTTTAGAACTTCCCTTCGCAGTCTTCCACCAAAAAGTATAATACTATTTCTAAAGATTTTGTCATTTAAAACTGCTACTATCATTCATATTTATTACCTCTGTGTGAATATCAACATTCTGTAGTGTTCCTCGTTCTTTCCGATTTCCGTATGACTTGGCCTGGTGCTTGTATAATGTTCGCTTCGTTACATGTTGTTCTGTGAAAAAGCTATAGCCTTGCTTGTGCAAGACGCCTGGCTCTTCAGCATATCCTCGTATTTTAGGAGTGTAAGTCTCTTCTCCTCGCGATCTCTTCTTCGCATGATCCACAGCCTTCCGTACTTCTAAGTAGTCGTGTTCCGGTGCTCCACATTCGTGCTCATCTGTACTAAGAACATTACACTTTCTGGTGTAAAACATAGCTCTGCAGTGCGTTGATCTATGGTTTTGAATATCGCCAAATCACATTCCAGTATGCTTAGGTTCTACTTGTAATATACGAATAACTTTCATAGTTGCCACAAGTCTTACTGCGGATGGTCATTGAGATTTCCATATCGAAAATAGAAGCACGCAAACTCCACGTTGGAAGAACTATAAGATACGAAACTTAATTGCACTGCCAATGGTCCTCCAAGCAGTCAACCGCTTGGTATAGAAGTACTTCCGTAGCGTACTTAGACCGTGTCTCACAGGGAGCGTTTTCGATGGATGAAATCTCTGTGTGCAAGTAGGACTGTGACCTTGAACAGATAGCTCCTTGGAAATTTGGATACAAATTGCTACAAATATATTTTTGGTTCAAATTTCACTTGGTGCGAATTTCATACATCGTGTTCTGTCATGTGTCTCTGCATTTAACCATTCCACAAAGGATCATAATAATGTTTTGTTACCTCAAATTAAAAGTATACTGCCGTCCTGAAAATTTCCGCACAAAGACTTTTTCAATTTCGTGGCCTCTCAACTTTTCCTTACGATCTGTGTATCTTGTTCATTGCTCTATGTTCTAGTTATAGCACCGTGTGGCGGAGAACTTAACGCATTGCTGATTCTATACCAGTCACTGGAACCACAGTATGGATTGAGAACAGCTTACTGCGGATATTCTCAATGTCTAACAGGGCTAATCGCGTGATTCTGGTACGACGCTGCTGGTCTACAATTTGCAGCAATGACCTTAATTTCAATACTACATGTTTTCGCCTTGTTTTATGTATGCTTTTACATATGTTTGTGTTTTAGTAGCAGGTACGGTGCAGTACTGCGGTTGCTACGGATGTAAAGAGTAGTATGTGAAAGGAGGACCAGTTACTTTTGATAGGTATGTATAACAAAGGTGTAATTGTACATTTAACATTGATATGAGGCACTTTATATCTTGAAAAATATCGTGACAGGATTGTTATAAAGTCTTGTACTGCAGAGAGAATTTCTGCGATTTTATGGCCTGTGCTAACGAGATAACTGCTATAAAATGGTTCAAATGGCTAGGACTTAACATCTGAGGTCATCAGTCCCCTAGAACTTAGAACTACTTAAACCTGAATAACGTAAGGACATCACACACATCAATGCCCGAGGCAGGATTCGAACCTGCGACCGTAGCGGTCGGACGGTTGTAGACTGAAGCGCCTAGAACCGCTCGACCACATCGGCCGGTTAACTGCTGCATAAATTTCCAAGTGTGTTTGAGCAAACTACCAGTCAATGTATACATCTTAGTACTAAGTTCCTACGCAGATAAAATTAATACGTGACTAATTAATTTCCTTCAGTTCATGGAAGTTCTCAAACTATTGTATCTAAGAATTTCTACATGAGGCAGTTTGCTGTACAGTATCATTGTGACGATAATAACTAGAACAGATTCGATAATATAATCAGTGCAATAGAGAAAGTAAAAAAATGTTGTTGGACGTTACTTCCTTTTTTTTTACTCCAGAATTCAAGCATTGATCTTCAAATTTTTATTTTTTGTGCGCAATGTATGATTTTACTTTTCGCGTGGTATTGCAAAAAATGTTATAGATATTTTACTTGTATCTAAAAAGCAGAAGGGCAAATAAAGAAAAACTGAAAGGAATTAGGGAAGCAGGTGGTGCAAATCACTTCATTTGTTTCGTGTGACAATGTAAACTTCCAAATGCGTTGTTTTTTCCTGATGCATTGGCGCCGTTTACAGAGTCATTATAAAGTTATTGATTAGAGCAGATATTGGACACTATCAATCAGTGCAATAGAAAGTTAAGAAATTCTGTTGCCTGTCAGTTCTCATCCCGTTACCGAAAATACGTAAATAATGTGGAATGTGTGATACCGTGGCGAAAAAGCAGAAGCTATTGGTCTTCACATCTTAAAGCCAACCAGAGTTCCTGGCATCAAACTGTTAAGATTTCTGTTAAAATCGGATACAAAGTTTCACGGTTTTTCTCAATGTGGCTTGGTTCAAATGGCTCTGAGCACTATGCGACTTAACTTCTGAGGTCATCAGTCGCCTAGAACTTAGAACTAATTAAACCTAACTAACCTCATGACATCACACACATCCATGCCCGAGGCAGGATTCGAACCTGCGACTGCAGCGGTCACGCGGTTCCAGACTGAAGCGCCTTTAACCGCACGGCCGCACCGGCCGGCTTTCTGAATGTGATCAATCTGTAGCAGCGAAGTCAAAACATTCAAAATTCACTAAGCGTTGCAAGGCTAAAACCCACCATCCCAACATCACGTGACTTGAGCGCCAGCAGATGTCAGATGTTGCGGACAGCATTCTCGTTTTGCGCGTCCGAATGCTCACTCCATAGATATTTAGACAGCATGGCTGCAGTCTGCAGTAGAGTCGCTGAGGGAAAACACGGGCGACTGCTCTAATTGGCCTCTCCTCCAGCGCCGTCTCGTGTTTCGCTGCAGAAAAGCCAGAGCGGCGGACGTCTGCAAACACTTGTCGCAGCTGCGGCCGCGCGGAAAATAACCCGTGCAGCCGCGGGCGGCGCGCTGGGAGAGGAGAAGGACGGAGTGGACGGGGGCCAGCTGCTGCCTCCAGTAGTAGTAGGAGCAGCGCTGTCCGAAACCTCCCACGGGAATACATCGCTGGCTACTCTAGTCCCATAGTACTTAGGTCTTCTCTAGTGATCAGGCACACATGACTCTGACTAGACAGTAGCAGTAAGAGGAAGACTTCTTCGTGTAAATGGAAGATATCTAGTATTTATTTCTGATGGAAAGTTGCGCTATAGTGAGTGGACTGTGGAATTAAGGGAGAGAGTGGTAGGAATATGTTGAATTAGCATTAAAGATGGTGAGAAATTTAAGGAGGAAAAATCTGTCAAGGTGCGAGAAGGACTCGCAAACTGAAGGTTCGTACAAATTCATTTATCTACACTCCTGGAAATTGAAATAAGAACACCGTGAATTCATTGTCCCAGGAAGGGGAAACTTTATTGACACATTCCTGGGGTCAGATACATCACATGATCACACTGACAGAACCACAGGCACATAGACACAGGCAACAGAGCATGCACAATGTCGGCACTAGTACAGTGTATATCCACCTTTCGCAGCAATGCAGGCTGCTATTCTCCCATGGAGACGATCGTAGAGATGCTGGATGTAGTCCTGTGGAACGGCTTGGCATGTCATTTCCACCTGGCGCCTCAGTTGGACCAGCGTTCGTGCTGGACGTACAGACCGCGTGAGACGACGCTTCATCCAGTCCCAAACATGCTCAATGGGGGACAGATCCGGAGATCTTGCTGGCCAGGGTAGTTGACTTACACCTTCTAGAGCACGTTGGGTGGCACGGGATACATGCGGACGTGCATTGTCCTGTTGGAACAGCAAGTTCCCTTGCCGGTCTAGGAATGGTAGAACGATGGGTTCGATGACGGTTTGGATGTACCGTGCACTATTCAGTGTCCCCTCGACGATCACCAGTGGTGTACGGCCAGTGTAGGAGATCGCTCCCCACACCATGATGGCGGGTGTTGGCCCTGTGTGCCTCGGTCGTATGCAGTCCTGATTGTGGCGCTCACCTGCACGGCGCCAAACACGCATACGACCATCATTGGCACCAAGGCAGAAGCGACTCTCATCGCTGAAGACGACACGTCTCCATTCGTCCCTCCATTCACTCCTATCGCGACACCACTGGAGGCGGGCTGCACGATGTTGGGGCGTGAGCGGAAGACGGCCTAACGGTGTGCGGGACCGTAGCCCAGCTTCATGGAGACGGTTGCGAATGGTCCTCGCCGATACCCCAGGAGCAACAGTGTACCTAATTTGCTGGGAAGTGGCGGTGCGGTCCCCTACGGCACTGCGTAGGATCCTACGGTCTTGGCGTGCATCCGTGCGTCGCTGCGGTCCGGTCCCAGGTCAACGGGCACGTGCACCTTCCGCCGACCACTGGCGACAACATCGATGTACTGTGGAGACCTCACGCCCCACGTGTTGAGCAATTCGGCGGTACGTCCACCCGGCCTCCCGCATGCCCACTATACGCCCTCGCTCAAAGTCCGTCAACTGCACATACGGTTCACGTCCACGCTGTCGCGGCATGCTACCAGTGTTAAAGACTGCGATGGAGCTCCGTATGCCACGGCAAACTGGCTGACACTGACGGCGGCGGTGCACAAATGCTGCGCAGCTAGCGCCATTCGACGGCCAACACCGCGGTTCCTGGTGTGTCCGCTGTGCCGTGCGTGTGATCATTGCTTGTACAGCCCTCTCGCAGTGTCCGGAGCAAGTATGGTGGGTCTGACACACCGGTGTCAATGTGTTCTTTTTTCCATTTCCAGGAGTGTATATGAATAGTTCATCCATTCTGAGAATCGAGGATTTGGATGATTCGAAGCTGCCGAGAATTCTTGCGGGTTGTATGGCCATGGTTCAAAAAACGATTCAAATGGCTCTGAGCACTATGGGACTAAACTTATGAGGTCATCAGTCCCCTAGAACTTAGAACTACATAAACCTAACTAACCTAAGGATAGCACACACATTCATCCCCGAGGTAGGATTCGAACCAGCGACCGTTGCGGTCGCGCGGGTCCAGACTGTAGCGGCTGGAACCACTCGGCCACTCCGGTCGTATGGCCGTGGTTCATGGATCTCTTCCATACCTGACGTTTCGTCCAAACGTACGTTGGACATCTTCGGAGGTGCTCCTGCTTTTACTGAGTTTTGCCAACGTCTTGTGCTGGTTGTGGTGAGTGGGCAAGACTCAATACAAGCAGGAGCACCTCTAAAGATGTCGAACGTAGCTTTGGACGAAACGTCAGGGATAGAAGAGTTTCATGGACCATGGTCATACAACTTTGAAGAATTCTCGGCAGCTGAAACATACGGTCGTGAAAGCCTTCATTGTATGGATGATTTTTGCCTGTTATCAACATCGAGACTGGGAAGGTATCGGCCCCAGGAATTCAAAGACTTTCGAAGTTGGCTAATGAACATTTGCGTGATAGACAGCTTATGCCAAGTTTCCTTGAACAGGATCTTTGGCGTGAAGGAGGCGTGAGACGTTGGGAGCAAGTGGCGTTGGAGCAGTTTCCTAGAAGTAGCACGGGCAGCGCAGGTCTGCGGAGCACCAGGCTGGCTATTTGTTCTGCAGCACGTGTGACTTCCAAGTTTGTCTGCTGAGTATTTTCCGGAGACGAGGAACGTTACCCGGAACGGGGAATGAACACATTAATCCTTTGGCTGACCAGATTCGGAGGCGGGTGGTTTGGGTCGTCGTCATCAACGCATCTCCTGGTGGCTCCAAAATTTCCCACTATTTGTCACCGCACAGCGGTCTTGGATTCTCGATGAGTAACTTTTAGTTCGTTGCTTCGGTGCCGAGATTACGTAGCATCTTGAGAAAAATTGTGGCTGGTTCGATTATTGCCTGTCTTATATGTCGAACTAGGTTCAGCCTCCTGTTGTTGTTCCGTGTTCCTGCGTCTGGCCAGGAGATTTGAGGAGCGTGTCGCTCGCATGAAAACGTAACTTCAGTATATAAACTACTAATGTTGTGATTTGATTGTGTGTTTCTCTTGGTACGTTGTGCACTGAATCACCAAGTCGCTTTCTTTAGATATATCGAGCCGGTAAGCTTATGCGTCTTACGGGGCAAATCGTGTTGCATATATGTTGGTAAGCTATACTTTCAAACCAAGTTTGTATTTGACATAGGTGGGGTCAACCAGCGAATCTTTCGCATCCCCGTTCCACCTATGTTTTCCGCCCCGTATGTACTGTTTCCGCCTCCTGGCGTGATTTGAAACTAAATATCGGTTGTCCACTGAAGTTGAAAATGGTTAAAAGGGCTCTGAGCACTATGGGACTTAACTGCTGTGGTCATAAGTCCCCTAGAACTTAGAACTACTTAAACCTAACTAACCTAAGGACATCACACACATCTATGCCCGAGGCAGGATTCGAATCTGCGACCGTAGCGGTCGCGCGGTTCCAGACTGTAGCGCCTAGAACCCCTCGGCCACTCCGGCCGGCCACTGAAGTTCTTTACTATCAGGTATAAGTAGGGGTGTTTGACTTGCCCAGCTATTTATCACAACAGTTTTGTTGATTATCAGTAATTGCTGATGAATCTGTATTTGTTCATGAATTCTATTACGTGACTGGTTGATTTTGTCCTAACGTGTCAAGGTCATGTTGACCTATTTGGAAAAGTTACTTTTCCTTCCACTGCCATGCAACCTTACGCTATTTGTGCGTACCAGACAACAAACGACAAAAGGAAATGTTTTCGGAGCGATATAATTACAAATTAACAACTTTCCATGTTCTTTTCCTCCACATGTATTGTGAAACCTTCTTTTTTCCATTTTCATAATTCTATGTCAACAGGGAGTACCCTATAGGTTTTAATGAGCGAGTTGCCAGTATCAAATTTTGTGACATAAATGTTAGTATGATTTCCTTGCACTGAGTTAGAAGCATACATTTGTTGCACTGCCAAATGACTACATACCTCAATATGTGATACAAATTTGTACTTTTTAGTTTTTACCGCTACTGAGGAAAAATAGGTCTTAAGAGACAGAGGCACAGACACAGTCGGATAAACGTCAGAATCTTTTTCTTATGATGTAATTACAAATCAAGTATTTTCGTATTTTCTCCTTCGGTTGTAGTTTGAGACCTTGCTTCTTGGAAAATTTCATTATTCTAGGTAAACGGGAAAAACGCTGTAGCCTTTGATTAAATCTGCGGGTATCAAAATATGTGACGTAAATACGATATTGCAATGGCTGCGCTATTCAGAACTACGATCTTCGTTGTTATCTACAGTCCTAACTATGAAAAGACTTCATGTAACAGATATAAATGGCTGCGTCATTTGGTTGCTTTGGCTTAGCAACTACAGTTTATTATACCGCCAAGGGACCATAGTCTTTAGCAAGTGACATAAATTTCAAATTGAAACGTCTACACACTCCTGAGAAATTGGCTTCTTAACAGATGGTCGGAGAGACAGGCCAAAATAAATCACAAAAAAAAAATTCCTGTGATGTAACCACAAAGCAACAAATTTTGATTTTTCGTTGTGGTGTGATACGTTGCTTCTTGCTAAATGTCATGATTCTAGGCCAGGGGGAAGGATGTAGGCTATAAATTGTGATGATTGTCTTGGCAAGTATCAAAATATGCGACACACATGACCGTATCTTTTGACTGTATTGACTTAAAAGCTTCAATTTCTTTCATCGCAAAGGGAACGAGGACCTTAATATGATATAAATTCCACATTGATACGTGTTCCCGTTCTTGAGGACGAGGGTGTGGAACAGACGGACAGACGGACCGAGCGACGGACAATGCAGTGATCCTGTTAGGGTACCCTAAAAAGTACCACAGACTGTACTAATTAAGAGACAGAAGAAACCATTAAATAAGTGAATGTGTGATTGAAAAACTGTACTGCAGCACACAACTGTATCTCCAAGGGAGCTACGCTGATTTCCTATGTTGTGCTTTATAGTGAACGATAACTGTTTCACAATTTAATGATTGTGACCTGGTCTATAGTGTGTTCTGATTATTAGGTGATTTACTAATTATGTTCAGCTAATTATGATATATTTTTAATGAACTGCATTATGTTTATTATATAGTCTCATGTTGTTTGATTTAGGTAAAATATTTGTCTTCATCATCTCATAAGCCATAGAAAGGCCTATGTATATTATGTGCTTAGAGAGCTATGTTGTTATATTTTCCGTACTTTTTTCTGAGCTGCATTTTTGTACTGCCTATCCCGTGACTCTGCCGCACTTACCTTACGCTGCCTGTGCTCTCCTCTTGTCAAGTATATCTACATTTACATTGTCTGGTGTGGTGATGACTTTGTTATATGCACCAAGGCAAATCACTAGGGAAGTGGGACCTAAGCCACAGTTCAAGATGCAATGTACGAGGATTGGAACATCAATAGTGGCGAGTACTTACATACAGGTAGTACAAAATAGATACGTGTTTCAAAGTTTTACTGACCTTCACAGTAGTCACCAGCATTGTGTTTAACCCGTTTCCTGCGTTGTGGAAGTTGTAGGGTACTCTTAGCAGTACCAGTTGTGTTAACAGTTCGAGCGGCGCGGTCTATTGCCCGACGAATTTGTAGCAGTTCTGAAGCGAATGCCATGAAGTGTTTACTTCAGTTAAGAAATCGAGCTGAACTCACAAGGGCTTAGGTCAGGGGAGTGCGTTTGGTGGTATAGCACTTAGTAGCCCCATCAGTCAAACAAACCAGTAACAGCTTGCATTGTACATGCTAGAGTATTGTCCTGCAAAATGATGGTCAGGTCCTGTAGAAAATGGCATAACTTCTGTCTGTAAGCTGGTCGTAGGTTGTGTTCCAAAAATGAACACCATAGAGACAGAAGTGATGACACTTTCTGCAGGACCTGCCCATCATTTTGCAGGACAGTGCTCAAGCACGTAGAGTGCAAGCTGTTACTGATTTGTCTGACTGATGGGGCTGCTAACCGATATACCACCTACTGCACTCCCCTGACTTAGGCCCTCGTAAGTTCAGCTCGATTTCTAAAGGAAACACTTGACGCCATTCGCTCCAGAACTGCTACAAATTCGGCGGGCAATAGACCGGGCCTCTCGAAATGTCAACACAAGTACCACTGCTAAGAATATCCTAAGACTTCCGCATCGCTGGCAACGGTTTATACACAAATCTGGTGACTACTTTAAAGGTCAGTAAAACTTTGAAACACGTATCTATTTTGCACTAGCTGTAAGTAAGTAGTTTTCACTTCTAAAGGTCCAACCCTCGTATATTCTGTGAGTCTTTGCACATACCACTAGAGTTTTAGATAAAAATCAAGTACACAGTCCCGAAGATAGGTCGACAGATAAGTATGGGAAATACGAAAGAATAAGCTCATATATCCAAGTTGCTACCAAGAATAATACAACAAAAGGCTGCAATAATTAAGTAATAATATGTTAGACGACAGTAAGTTTGGCTCCAGGATTAGGAAAGTCAGCGAAGAGGCAGTTCTGACTTGCGCCTGAAGGAAATAAGATGCAAAGAAAGTGAAGAGGTTCCTACCACTTCGTGACCAACAAAAAGTGTTCGACAATGTAAAATGGTGTATCATGTTCAAAGTTCTTGGGAATATAGACTTAAGCACTGATACACTGTTTCGTCGGTTGTAAGTAAAGTGTTTTATGCATTATGAATGAAAACACACACAACAATAGTATAATATTCTACACTCTACAGGAAGGCCACGGGTGAAACATGAAGTCTTACGTCACATCAACATGGGATCGTGGACGAACTATCTTGAAATAGTGGAAATTAATAAACATATGCCCATCTGCCCATGCTTAATATTGAATGACCGGACGTAGTTAATTTACTCATCATTTCTAACTACAGATACTACTCGTCCCATCCAGGCCATGTAAATTACCCCTTTTACACACACACACCCATTTCCTGTACTTCAGTTGTTATAATTTTTATTGTGTTAAAAATTTTACTTTATATAATCACAGCTACTTCACTTAGCTACTTAATCTCATTGTATTTTAAGATCTGTTGAAGACAAGTATTTTGTTCAGACACACCTCTGGAATAGGTCACCAAGGTTAGTGGTGCAGTTTTTCTTCTATGAACGGCGGTTGTACTTTGAATGTAGTTGATTAGTTAACATGTCACATATTGTATCTTAGCTAAATAACCTTACATCGCATTTGCCCTGACATAATCCCTCCTGTTTTATTTCTAAATCTAAAACTAACATTTTTCATCTCTAGATACTGGGATACTCTGTAGATGCACTAGTTTAAAATCTGTTATCGAAAATTTTCGCTGCGCCACGTACATATCTCTGTACCTGACGATGGCATAACAGCCGAAAATCGTTTAGTGAAATAAATAATAAATATTGTAGAATATTACACAAGTGTTGTGTGTGTCTTCATACATACCAGATATAAGCTGTAGTTGAAGATGAGTATTACACACTAATCACAAGAATGAATATGGAATAACCTGAATGGAAGATCAAGAATGATGTGTTCAGATTAGGAAGGAGGTAAGACAAGGGATGTAATCTTTCACCCCTTCTGTTCAGTTTGTATGTTAGAGAAGAAATAACAGTAAAAATGTAGGGTTCAAGAGTGAGATTAAATTTCAGAGAGCAACATCAGTGATAAGATTCACGATGACATTGCTCAGTGGAAGTGAGGAGGGGCTACAGGATATTGCGAATGGGATGAGAAGTCTAATGAGAACAGCCTATAGACTGAGTGTAAAAAGAAGTAGTAGGTGTAGCTGAAGTGACATTAGCGATAAAGACCAAAACTGCTGACCACAAAGTAGATAATGCTGTGGAATTCTGCACCTTGGAAGCAAAATAATAGATGACGCACAGAGGAAGGAAGACAATGTTCGCGAGGTGAGGCACATGTGGGAACATTGATAACAACAATATTGGATAAATGGAAAGATATCAAGGATTAACTTCAATGCTGCTCAAGAGTGCTGTATAGGTAAAAACTTTAGAGGAAATAGGGACTGGAATGCACCCAATAAATATTGGAGGACATTAGATGTAAGTTGCGTTGTGAAATAAAGAGATGCCACAGAAGGGGAATTCATAGCAGTCCGCATCAAACCAGCCAGAAGATTGATGACTGAAGAATAAACCAAAATTATCATTATAATGGTCAACCTGGCGCAACCAATTACTTTGTTATTTTATTACCACATCACATGATTTAACTTTTTTAAAAAATATCTTTGACCACTGTGACAAAACTTTGGTGATATTGGGTGATACACACATTTTCAAGGTGTGGGAAAAGATGGACATTACAACAAGAAATTATCGTCAAAAATGAGCTCCTATGTCTCTTTGGCAGCAAAGCAACTTCCCTCGTGCCTCCACAAGATGTAAATGAAATAGAAAATTTATTTTTAAGTTCCTTGCGTTTTTATTAATCAATATAACGTCACAAATAAATTTTAAGTTTTTTGAAACATCCTTTTTGTTGTTTGAAGACTACATATCGTGATTTATATAATTTATCGTCATAAATTAACATTGGCTTTACGTAATATTCTAGTTTAAAAACAATTATCTTTAAAAAGGGTTTGTACATAGAAAATTAGTTTTTCAGAAGAATTATGTCATTTGTTCAAAATAAATTATTAGTGAGTTCACTGAATTGTGTAAGAATATTACTCACAGATTTTATTTTCAAATATCTTGGGGCGATATTGTAATAAAACTGGAGTGATTACCACACACAACACTACTTTCCAACCCAAAATCTTGCTGTGTATCCATAAATTCTGTGTACTAACACTGTTCATTCATATATGTTAGTTTCTTAGTGTCATGCAATCACACATTCAATTAATATGAAAGATGTGCTTCAACAACTAGTTATTTTATACATTATTTTCACGATATTGCTATATAAACAATACTTTCATGTTAGAATTAACATAACTCTGTAAGAATAGTAACACATCACAGTCAAGCAAGTTGGAGAAAAACGTTCCACTTATGCAGCGCCTTGTTGTCATGAGACTTTCCCCAGGCCACAGTAGACGGGCAGGTGCGCCTTACAGGTGTTCTGTTTCGCTTTGTAGGGGTGTCCCGTTTGAAGACTGACTGACATCTGCATTTACAATGTAACTACATGCTCCACACGGTGGACTTTACCCTGAACCATATCACTGTCTTAAATCTGTATAATTTTTACAAAAAAATATCATCTCTCACTGCTGCAACAAGATTGAATTTTTGTGATACTTTGAGCTTCACATATATTCAGGATGCGAAAAAAACGATAATACAACAAGAAATTTTCATCAAAGATGTACTCCCATGTCTCTTTGGCAGGAAAGCAACATCTGCCTCTACCAGACAGCTTGAGGGAGACGTTCCAAGATTCCTCCAGGCCAGAGACACTTTAATGTGGTGATATTAAAGGACTTTGAGAATATTACATTCCTCCTCGAGAATATCATGGGTGTTTAACCACCACAACCGGAATACCACCGAGCTTGCACATACGGTGCTAGCTGCCAATGACGGAAGATTCCAGGGATTTTTCGAATCGGAATCTAAAAGTTTATCCCCAAGGGTCATTACACGCAATTCAATTGTCAATCTGTCTCGGGTGGAAATTTTGATAGTTGTACTACTGAAATTCTCATTCTGATTCTCGAGGTCTGTCTAACTTAACGGTCGGCATGCATGTTTGTTTTCTACTCAGTTTTCACACTTTGAGTATGATTACAATATTCATCCTGATATCTATTGTCAATTTGTGACAGCCCCAGTTTCTAGTCCATTTTGAATGGGATTCTTCGAGTCCATGAAAGTTTCATCGTACTTCATTTGACTGTAATTCCACAACCTGACCTATACCTCAAAAAATAAATTGAGTACCGCCTCTGCTGTCCAAATGCTGCAGACAAAATACACTACATGAACATCAGGTGACAGCAGACGGCAGCTATAGCGGGAGCGATAGAGTAGCTCTGACTGGTATGTGGCAGTATTTCTGGAAAGTGCCGGCGGGAATGGCTGAGCGGTTCTAGGCGCTTCAGTCTAGAGCCGCGCTGCTGCTACGGTCGCAGGTTCGAATCCTGCCTCGGGCATGGATGTGTGTGATGTCCTTAGGTTAGTTAGGTTTAAGTAGTTCTAAGTTCTACGGAACTGATGACCTCAGATGTTAAGTCCCATAGTGCGCAGTGCCATTTGAACCATTTTTTTTTTTCTTCTGGAAAGTGACAAAGGAGAAAGCAGTGCTATAAACGCGGCTTCACAAGCTTCGACCCTCGCCAGTAAAGCCTTGGGTTTACAGTGATGCAGAAATAAAAGTGACACAACATCACATTTCCCCACCAGGAGGTGAAGTCGTGCCGATGCGAGACCAAGAGGCTGTAATGCGTGCAGTTTGCACGAAAATGCTGCAAAACGAAGCGGCCATTTGGAGGCAGTCTAATAGCTTTCCAATGCCTCGACCATACATTTTACTGTTCCCAAAGTCGCCTTACGCATGTCGGCACTCCGTCAATTTAAAATGTTATAAATTACAACACAAGACTGGTATCAAAAGAAATGAATGTAAGTTACATTTCACCATTGATCTGAGACATAGTAAAATTAGTCGAATATAACCTTCTAGCTTGCCAACATTAGGTCAATCACGTAAAATTCCTCGATAATTACATTGTCTCTCACCAACGTTCTCAGTCACAAGTCAAGTGCAAACTGCTACCAAGGGACAAACTGGAAACCAAGTGGACTAATCCGCTAGGCGGCGCCGGATATATGGTACACGCTCCAGTTGGCCGTTTACAACTACATTTTAACGGCTTCATCGCATGAAACAATTTCGTCAGTAAACAATTCATGGAAATCACTTTAATCTGTTTTAAAACAAGGTATTTCTTTACTAAACAATGGGTAGCAGATCCTTTGAATGTTCGACGATAATACACAGGTAGACGCCAGTGAGTGGCTCTGGGGTACATGTCTTGTTAATTAAATAACGGAATGGTTGCCATATACTGTTGATGGAACCGATGTATGGCGCTCCACGTTTGCGCGCTTTCTCAGATTGTTTGAATTGCCTGGATGGCACTTAAGCGTTTGCTGCAATTGGCGAAAATGGCAATTCATGGGCGCCACCAGTTATTCATAACTGAGTGCCTCAACTAGCATTTCTGTACATTGTCGAGTCATTTATGAACTTTCCTGGTACTAGTAATACGTTGTCAAAAATTGTTTGTTAACCAGCAGTTGACCTGATGTACGCTAGCACCACTCAGCGGCGTCCACCACTGTATTATATTAGATTATTTGGAAGATCTGTTACACATTGTTTCATGCACAAATACCATTTCTTGAAACATTCTAAAGTGATTTCCATGAATAAATTACTCATGAAATGTTTTATACGATTTAATGATGAAAATGTTGTAGTAAACAAACAAAGCCAGCACGTATCACACGTATCTAGCGCCGTTTAGCGGTTTCATCTATTTGGTTTTAAATTTGCCCCATGGTAGCCGTTTGAATTTGTCTCGTGAAAGAGAATGTTGACGTGATGCAATGCATCTAAAGAAAAGTGTTATATGATTGACGTAATACTGGTAAGCTAGAAAGCCATATTCTGTTCAGTGTACTACGTCTTTGATAAACGGTGAAATGTAACTTATTTTCATATATTTTGACACTGGTTTTGTGTTCTATTCTATAGCGTTTGTAAGTGACGGAATTTGAAACCGCTGAAGACAATTTTGGAAACAATAAAAAGAAATGAGGTCACGATAGCTGAAAGTTACTGAGCTGAACCTCTATTGTCATGCACTGCCGATACTGTCATGTGATGAGACAAAGTGTTTACAACCCCCTAAGTATCAAATTACTTAGATGTCTCTATGCCCAACCCAATCAAATGTGTATGAAAATGAATAAACAGAATTACTTTTACACACTATCCATGTTCACTATTTTCGCTACTATTTTGTGCACCCAGTTTGGAGTCATTTAATTTGGTCGAATTTTTAGATATTTTATGAAAGTGGGTGAACTAATAATTACCCTTTTCGGTAACGGAATTAGCTAAATATTTCATATATAGCATTTCTTATTGTTCCAAAACAGTCTGTCGATTATTAATTTCTCATTCCGTTCAGAATAACATATTTCAGTAAACTTGTATAAAATAACATAAGAACATTTAATTTTTACAGGTTTTTAAATCTACTACGATTGATTAACACTCGTTAAATAAGTAAGAGACATTGCGTAGTTGAGACTATTTCTCGAAAACGGGAAGGCAGGCCCTAATAGAAGCTACCATAAGCAAATAAATGACTAATTCGTACCCCCAGGCGGAAGGATATTTCCAGGACTATATGCACAAACGTGAAACAGTTCGTTGATCGTCGCGCCCCTTACCCTGCTGCTGGTTTATGCCCTCTGATGGACGTTGGTCGCACCTACGTGTTTGTAGTCAACTGTGGTACTTGCTTGTAGACACTCTTGCGTCGGCCAGACTTAGCAGTGTAGTAGGCAACCTACATCACTGGTGGGTCTGCATTGTTGCTGCAGCACAGAGAATTGCCAACACTTCACTTTCTAATAAAAACCAAGCCAAGTAAATAAAACAGAAAAAAAACTCTATTTTAATAAGAGAACAACGGGATTGTTGTTTTTCGTCGTCATAATTCAGGCGCTGTCAAAGCAAGAAGAGGAAAGTGACATTTAGAAATGTTGCAGCTAGCACACAACTCTTCAATCTAATTCGGGAACACTTAGGATGTCTAATAGAATAACAGCATTTCTAGCATAAAGCTGTTTTAAGAAGGTGTCAGACATAAGTTTAAAACAGTTGTAACGACGTTCTAGTAATCAAACATTTAAAAGATACAGAAAAACGTATGAAAGATAACTGTCTTCTAAGGTGGATACATACACTCATAATCAAAAGATATGAGCAGATTTCCACAGGCAATGAACGTTTTCTTTATCAAAGAAGGGTGGAGAACAACTTTCAGTATATCACGTTCGTGAGACTGTGCAGAACTAAAGTAAACGTTGACCATGAGCAAAACTGAAATGGTGAAATAACAAGAACGCAGTTACGGAGACCAGTATGTGTCATCGATGGCGAATGTCGATCAGAGATAAGGCCATAGTCAGAGGACTCGAGGGATCTATGATAGGTAGTAAAAATTCATGGTGAACCTTCAGCTGTCCTTTAATTTGCACAATGCGATTCACTACAAGATTCGGTGACCGACGGCTGGAGTTTCATTATGTATTATAACAATTATTTGGTGGCTGAATATCCCCATCTGCAAACGTACATAAGTGTGATAGAACCACAGTTGTTCTCTGCATTTGTTTTGAGTCATCAGTCTTCTGACTGGTTTGATGCGGTCCGCCACGAATTCCTCTCCTGTGACATCTCAGAGTAGCACTTGCTACCGACGCCCTTAATTATTTGCTGGATGCTTCCCAATCTCTGTCTACCTCTACAGGTTTTTGCCCTGTACAGCTTTCTCTAGTACCAGGCAAGTCCCCGATGTCTTAACAAATGTCCTATGATCCTGTCCCTTCTCCTTGTTAGCGTTTTCCACATATTCCTTTCTTCTCCGATTCTGTGCAGAACCTGGGCAACACTTACCTAATCAGTCAATCTAATTTTCAACGTTCGTCTGTAGCACCGCATCCCAAATGCTTCGATTCCCTTCTGTTCCAGTTTTCCCACAGTCTATGTTTCACTACCATAATGTACTGTGCTCCAAAGGTACATTCTCAGAAATTTCTTCCTCAAATGAAGGCCTATGTTTGATACCAGCAGGCTTTGACCAGGATTGCCCTTTTGCCAGTGCCAGTCTACTTTTGATATCGTCCTTTCACTGTCCGTTATTGGTTATTTTACTAAGCAGGAGGATTCTTTAACTTCATCTACTTACGATGTTAAGTCTCCTTCTGTTCCCATTTCTGCTACTACTCATTAATTTCGCCTTCTTCGATTTACTCTCAATCCATATTCTGTACTCATTAGACTGTTCATTCCATTCTGCAGATCACGAATTTCCTCTTCACTTTCATTCAGGGCAGCAATGTCATTGGCGAATCGTATCATTCATATATTTTCACTTTTAATATTAATTCTACACTTCAGGCTCTATTTTATTTCCATCACTGCTTCTTCGATGTACAGATAAACCGTAAGGGCGGAAGACCACATTCCTGTCTTACATCCTTTTTAATCCGAGAACTTCGTTGTTGGTCGTCCACTCTTATTATTCACTATTGGGTCTTGCACATGTTGCATATTACACGTCTCTACCTATAGCGTGTCCCTATTTTTCTCAGAATTTCGAATATCTTGATCCATTTTGCACTGTCAAACGCTTTTTCCAGGTCTAACAATCCTACGAACGTGTCTTGATTTTTCTTTAGTCTTGCTTCCTTATCAACTGTAACGTGAGAGTTCCCTCTTTGGTTCCTTTACCTTTCCTAAAGCCAAACTGATCGTCATCTAACATATCCTCAGTTTTCTTTTCCAGGCTTCTGTATATTATTCTTGTCAGCAACTTGAACGCATAAGCTCTTAAACTGATTTTACAATAATTCTCGCACTTGTCAGCTCTTGCAATCTTCGGAACGATTCTACTGCCAACATAAATTGAGCGTAAGGGTCACGAAGATAAGATTGGAGAAATTAGGGGTCATACGGAGGCACATAGACAGACGTTTTTTCCTCGTTCTATTTGCGAGGGGAACAGGAGGGGAAATGACAAGTAGTGGTACAGGGTACGCTACGCCACGAACCGTATGATGGTTTGTGGAGTGTCTATCTAAATGTAGATGTTAATGTAAATCTGGCGTTACAGAAGTTTGTTAGTAATGATGTGGGCGTATTGAGAGGTACATAACGAAAGTGACGGCTGCAAAAGGGAAAGCAGACTATCCAGGAAATACTATTTGGGCGAGTAGGCAAATTAAGTGTGAAAATAATGTGTCACAAAATATTAACTTTCGGTAGACGTGAAATAGGTCATATAAGTACAGTTACTCGACAGCAGGAGACTGAAATATCAGCGAATTCAGTAATATCTTCCTTACGAGGAATAAGGCATTTGCGAATAGAATGATTGGCTATAGAGCTACGATATTATTTGCAATGATGGTACTGAAGGCAGAAGGGTGTTCATATCATTCTATAAGTTAAAGTCCACTCAAAACATTTATCACTTTTTACACGGAGTGCCACACGAGGAGAAAATGTACAGAAAGACCCACAAATACCTCAGATGACTAAGCTGTTTGTTAAACGTTTAGGCTGCAAGGCTTTGTCACAATTTTACTCTTCATTCGAAATGCAAGTTGGAAACTGTCTCCTTAAATTATCACAAAGCACTCGACCTGTCGATGAGGGTGCCGCATCTGTTACCTTCCGCTGTGGTTCTTTCCGCCTTTTCTAATTGACACAGAATTAATATTTCTGCTCCGTCACTCGTAGAAGGTGATCACTCACGAACGTCAAGCACCGAGGATGAATTGATTTCAGCGCCTCTCGCCTAAGAAGCATAATAAATATTAAGTGAAAAGGGTGATCTTGAGCACCCTTAGCCCGAAACAGTGCAGTAAGTTTCGTCCCTCCTGAGAACACAACCATCCATCATTCACTGACAGAGATAAGAGGGTGCACGAGAAGTCGGTTCTCAGCGCTTTACGGAAATCTTCGCGTCCCTAAAACGTCCTTACGGTCTTCCGACAGTCATAAATTCCTCACTTTCCACTAGGTCTTTGTTTCTTTATCACTGTCCATCCGTAGAAGGAAGTGTATATTAATATCGTCTCCATTTTTTTATGATAGTCAGCTTTTGCTGTTTTAAGACTTATGTTCCTGACTAATGTGTGCACCTTCGAGAACGAGTGTAGCAGGACTACATTTCACAGAAACATTGTATGAGGAGGGTTAAGCTGCAACAAGAACTCAACGAAACCGTTTTCGTTTGACAACATTCGTGCTATGTGAGCCTTTAACGCAAGATATGAATGAAGACTTCGTTAAATCTTTTGAAGTTTCCTAGCTGTATCTGGCCACACTTTTCTGTGGCTCTACTACTACTACTACTACTACTACTACGTGATCAGGCCCAGTGGACCGCACGCATCTACAAGTTTCCTCCTCCATTGTATTCTGTCCATTGCTGCTATCCGCCATCCGACCACATCTATTGACACTTCGTTTAAATCTTCATGGAGTCCATCCCTCCAACGCTTCTTGGGTTTCCCCAGCGGTCTCTTTCCTGTAGGTGTGAAATCCAGGAGCTTCCGAGGCCATCTGTGATCCTCCATCCGGGCCACATGGCTGGCCCACTGCATTCGTTTGGCTTTGACAGTTCCTGCTATGTTGGGCTGCTGGTATAGTTCCTCAAGCTCTTGGTTGTATCTGATCCTCCATTCCCCTGTATCTACACCCAGAACCGGACCGAAGATCTTCCGAAGCACTTTTCTCTCAAAAACAAGGAGATTGTGGAAGTCCTGTTTCCGGATACTCCATGTCCCACAGCCATATAGAACAACAGGCAGGATCAGGGTTTTGTACAGTCGAATCTTGAACTGTATGGAGAGATATTTGGACCGATGCAGTTGTGCTAGGCTGTGGTAAGATCGGTTTCCGGCTTGTGTTCTGGCATTGATCTGTGCTTCACATGATGAGTTCTCAATGAAAAGTGCCCCTAGGTATTTGAATTCTTGCACTCTCTTGTCGGAATGGTCCCCAACCTGCAGTGATTGTAGATGATCAGCAATCTGACAATGACCACGCGTCATAACGAGGTACTCTGTTTTGGCTTCGTTTATGTTTAGCCCAAATTTTCTGGCAGCCTCCTTTAGTGCTTTGTTCATTTGCTCCAACTCCTCTTCCGACCTAGAGAGTAAACAGATGTCGTCTGCATAGGCTAAGTATGCCAGTCTCTTTCCATGGATGTCAATCCCTTCGTTCTCTTGGAAGGTCTATCATACGATTTTCTCGAGGGCTAAGTTGAACCGGATATGGAACAACCCATCTCCTTGCCTGAGTCCTGTCACAATTTCAAACTCCTCAGTTACGCGATTTCCCATCTTCTCCTTTGCACGTGGTTCATTCAGACAGATCTTTATCAGATCGATGAGTTTCTCTGCTATACCATACTCCCTTAAACAGTTGAGCAGGCTCTTGCAATGTATGCAATCAGAGGCCTTCTTAAAATCAACGCATAAAATATGCAGATCTTTACCATATTCACCCAGTTTCTGAGTGAGGTGCTATGGCTCAATCTGCTTAAATGGAAAAGAAAGAAAAGCGAAGGCACGTATGTTTCATATGTATGGGAGTTGGATGTACGTCCTAATCTCCCTCTCTCCCGTGTGTCTGTACGTCACCCTTTCGCATTTTATTTACTCATTTCCCCCTCATTACTTCTATCTCCTTCCATCACCTCCTCCCCCTCTATGCGCTCACCTTCTCTTCCCACTCCTCCCCCCATCTCGCTCCCTCCATGTCCTCCAGCACCCACTCTCTTCCTCTTTCTCAGCCCATCAGCTTCTGCCCTCTTTCTTTTTAGATGCCCTCCAACCTCCTCTCCCTCCGTCTCGTCCTGGCCCCTGTCTCTCTGTCAGTCTCCTCTTTTTGCTTTTCTATGATAGATTACATAATGGTAAGACAGAGATTTAGGAACCAGGTTTTAAATTGTAAGACATTTCCAGGGGCAGATGTGGATTCTGACCACAATCTATTGGTTATGAACTGCAGATTGAAACTGCAGAAACTGCAAAAAGGCGGGAATTTAAGGAGATGGGAACTGGATAAACTGAAAGAACCAGAGGTTGTACAGAGTTTCAGGGAGAGCATAAGGGAACAATTGACAGGATTGGGGGAAAGAAATACAGTAGAAGAAGAATGGGTAGCTCTGAGGGACGAAGACAGCAGAGGATCAAGTAGGTAAGAAGACGAGGGCTAATAGAAATCCTTGGGTAACAGAAGAAATATTGAATTTAATTGATGAAAGGAGAAAATATAAAAATTCAGTAAATGAAGCAGACAAAAAGGAATACAAACGTCTCCAAAAGGAGATCGACAGGAAGTGCAAAATGGCTAAGCAGGGATGGCTAGAGGACAAATGTAAGGATGTAGAGGCTTGTCTCACTAGGGATAAGATAGATACTGCCTACAGGAAAATTAAAGAGACCTTTGGAGAGAAGAGAACCACTCGTATGAATATCAAGACCTCAGACGGCAACCCAGTTCTAAGCAAAGAATGGAAGGCAGAAAGGTTGAAGGAGTATATAGAGGGTTTATACAAGGGCGATGTACTTGAGGACAATATTATGGAAATGGAAGAGGATGTAGATGAAGATGAAATGGGAGATAAAATACTGCGTGAAGAGTTTGACAGAGCACTGAAAGACCTGAGTCGAAACAAGGCCCCGGGAGTAGACAACATTCCATTAGAACTACTGATGGGCTTGGGAGAGCCAGTCATGACAAAACTCTACCATCTGGTGAGCAAGATGTATGAGACAGGCGAAATACCCACAGACTTCAAGAAGAATATAATAATTCCAATCCCAAAGAAAGCAGGTGTTGACAGATGTGAAAATTACCGAACTATCAGTTTAATAAGTTACAGCTGCAATATAATAACGCGAATTCTTTACAGACGAATGGAAAAACTGGTAGAAGCGGACCTCGGGGAAGATCAGTTTGCATTCCGTAGAAATGTTGGAACACGTGAGGCAATACTAACCTTACGACTTATCTTAGAAGAAAGATTAAGAAAAGGCAAACCTACGTTTCTAGCATTTGTAGACTTAGAGGAAGCTTTTGACAACGTTAACTGGAATACTCTCTTTCAAATTCTGAAGGTGGCAGGGGTAAAATACAGGGAGCGAAAGGCTATTTAAAATTTGTACAGAAACCAGATGGCAGTTATAAGAGTCGAGGGGCATGAAAGGGAAGTAGTGGTTGGGAAAGGAGTGAGACAGGGTTGTAGCCTGTTCCCGATGTTATTCAATCTGTATATTGAGCAAGCAGTAAAGGAAACAAAAGAAAAATTCGGAGTAGGTATTAAAATTCATGGAGAAGAAGTAAAAAATTTGAGGTTCGCCGATGACACTGTAATTCTGTCAGAGACAGCAAAGGACTTGGAAGAGCAGTTGAACGGAATGGACAGTGTCTTGAAAGGAGGATATAAGATGAACATCAACAATAGCAAAACGAGGATAATGGAATGTAGTCGAATTAAGTCGGGTGATGCTGAGGGGATTAGATTAGGAAATGAGACACTTAAAGTAGTAAAGGAGTTTTGCTATTTGGGGAGTAAAATAACTGATGATGGTCGAAGTAGAGAGGATATAAAATGGAGACTGGCAATGGCAAGGAAAGCGTTTCTGAAGAAGAGAAATTTGTTAACATCGAGTATAGATTTAAGTGTCAGGAAGTCGTTTCTGAAAGTATTTGTATGGAGTGTAGCTTTGTATGGAAGTGAAACATGGATGATAACGAGTTTGGACAAGAAGAGAATAGAAGTTTTCGAAATGTGGTGCTACAGAAGAATGCTGAAGATAAGGTGGGTAGATCACGTAACTAATGATGAGGTATTGAATAGGATTGGGGAGAAGAGAAGTTTGTGGCACAACTTGACAAGAAGAAGGAATCGGTTGGTAGGACATGTTTTGAGGCATCAAGGGATCACAAATTTAGCATTGGAGGGCAGCGTGGAGGGTAAAAATCGTAGAGGGAGACCAAGAGATCAACACACTAAGCAGATTCAGAAGGATGTAGGTTGCAGTAGGTACTGGGAGATGAAGAAGCTTGCACAGGATAGAGTAGCATGGAGAGCTGCATCAAACCAGTCTCAGGTCTGAAGACCACAACAACAACAACAACAACATGTCCATTTTCCTCTGTACATCTCCTCTTCCCCTCTCTCTGAAGTTAGGCCTTGTTTATTGTTATTGCAAATTTCGATTATGTAGTAATATTCTAATGATAAACCATTAAGAGGTATACAGAAATTTTTTGTCTGCTAACAAGGTGTTTATAATTAAACTTTCAAACCACTGGTGAGAATGACGTCAAACTGCAACGGAATATCATTGGAGAAGAGGAAAAAAGTGTGACAGAAGAAAAATAAATAGTGACAAAATGTAGCAGTAGATGGCACTGTGGTGGTCGACTACAAATGACAAATGAAACATACAACAATGCCTAAGGTGTACGTTTGACGTTAAACAAACTGTACTACTCGGTGTGCATGAGTGTACAGATGTGATACCGTTAGTTACGTAAGCCCACCCACCACGGCAAGGTCATATCACACTGGATGGGGAAAAGCGGTTTTTAATCATCCTGAGGCCAAAAACCGCATAAGAAGCATGAGTCAAAATCAAATCAAATGATTAATTTCCATGTGACTGGCGCAAAACATGTTCAATAAGCTGTCCACCATTTTCTGCAATAAGTTGAAATCGAGAAATAGCATGTTCCACAACTGATGGAACTGTTTCTGGCGTCACGTTCAGGATGTGTTGAGCAATGCGTGCCTTCAGTGCAGCTAAGTTTGCGATCACAACAATGAGCACCACTTCTTTCAAATAGCCCCACACCCAGAAGTCGCACGCATTAAGATTAGGTGATCGGGACGGCCAGGCTTTAGGGAAATGTCGGCTGATAATTCTAGCATGTCCGAAATTGCGCTTTAGGAGCTGATTAACTAGATTTGCAAGGTGTGTAGGTGCGTCAACTTGCATATAAATGATCCCATCCACACATCCACGTTGTTGGAGAGCTGGAAAGACGTGGTTGTGCAAAAGAAACTCATAGCGCTTACCAGTGACGGTATAGGTGACAGGACCGGAAGCGCCTGTCTCTACGAAAAAATATGGCCCTATGATAAACGATGCCGTAAACCCACACCACACAACGACCTTTTCAGGATGAAGAGGTACTGGTTGATTTGCTTGTCCATTTCCCGTTGTCCATATTCGACGATTCTGTATTGACATATCCTGTCAGATGGATGTGGGCTTCGTCTGTCCACAAAATGTCCCAACGGCATTCATTGCCCATTTCCATGCGAGTAAGAACTTCTAAAGCAAAGGTCTGTCTTGCTGGCGGGTGAACAGGAAGCAACTCGTCCACATGGATAACTTTGAATGGATAGCAGAGAAGGATGTTTCGTAGGATTTTACACACTGTGGTTACGAGGATGTCAACTGTTCTGGCAATTTTCCGTGCACTACACGTTTGGACATCACCACTCATCTCCTCCTGCATGTTATTCCTACAGCTTTTTGAAAGTTTAATTATAATCACCCTGTATATGTATGTTAAAAGTATTTAGTCTATATGTGTGTAACGTAGAATTAGGTGCCTAAAAGCACGCTCATATTAGAATTCAACTTTGCGTCAAAACTTCAAAGAAATCGATCAAAAAATTTCGGAGATTTGCGATATTGTACAAGTGAAGATTTACATTTTTACATTCATTCGATTTTCGTTTACTGTAGAAGCACGTAGAAAAAGTCGTTGATAGTAAAGCAATAGTTTGATTTTGGTGCAACATTTTAATATTATAAAGATTCAAGGCTAGGTCAGAAACGTCAAAATTTATTTACAAAATAGAAACAGCTTCAGTTAAAAAAAATTTGGGCCCTGAAATATAAACTTTTTGTTTTGAATGGTACATAATCTAGGAGAAGACCAGTAGAAGAAGGAAAAATGTAGAGAGGGAAGGAGGGCATGAAAGTGCCCCTCGGCAGAAAAATAAACGTATCTCAGTGATTACGAGTTGGCTCCAGATGCAAAAGTAATGTGAACTAAGTAGTTGAGCGGTCGCTGTGTGTGACTGACATGTGGGGGACGGGGGACGTGGGATTAGTTCCTGGTTTTGTCATCGACATCTCAGATGTGAGGCGTGCCCTCAGCCTAGTGAGGTGACATGAAGAGCTACTAGTATCAGAAAAAGAGGCCCCAAGGTCTGGGCAGCTGACAGCTGTCAGATAAGCGAAATGGTGACCCCTTGCTCCTACATACCGTATCAATATAACATCGTATATATAGTCGAATTGGTTGGTTGTTTGGGGAAGGAGACCAGACAGCGTGGTCATCGGTCTCATCGAATTAGGGAAGGATAGGGAAGGAAGTCGGCCGTGCCCTTTCAGAGGAACCATCCCGGCATTTGCCTGAAGTGATTTAGGGAAATCACGGAAAACCTAAATCAGGATGGCCGGACGCGGGATTGAACCGTCGTCCTCCAGAATGCGAGTCCAGTGTCTAACCACTGCGCCACCTCGCTCGGTCATATATATAGTAATGCAGTTATTTCACCAGGTAAGTTTGGAGCCTTCAAGCCTTGCTATGCATCTAAACAGTTCCAACATAACAATATGCTTGATGCAAGGACAATACATAATGATAGTAAGAAAATTAGTAGCCACTATAAAAACTTAAGATACGCCACTCCTCCTAAAACTGTATGAAGCAGTTTCCCCCTTACGATCTAGCCAAATGTGAGTAATGATATCAAATAATTGTGTGGTAGTCGCAGAAGAAATCAAATTCGGAGACTAGATTCATTGGTCATAGGAAACGAGAGGTACAACAGGATGATGCAAGCAGGTGATATGTAAGAAAAATTAGAAATAGGTGGGGATGATAAAAGCATGAATAATGATGACAGAGTTACTCTGATACTAGAATGAGATTTCCACTCTGCAGCACAGTGTGCGCTGATATGAAACTACCTAGCAGATTAAAACTCTGTGTTGGACCGAGACTCGAACTCGGGACCTTTGCCTTTCACGGGCAAGTGCTCTACCAATATCCTTTCTTTCAGGAGTGCTAGTTCTGTAAGGTTCACAGGAGAGCTTCTGTAAAGTTTGGAAGATAGGAGACGAGGTACTAGCTGAAGTCAAGCTGTGAGGACGGGGCGTGTGTCGTGCTTGGGTAGCTCAGTTGGTAGAGAGCACTTGCCCGTGAAAGGCAAAGTTCACGAGTTTGAGTCTCGGTCCGGCACACAGTTTTAATCTGCCAGGAAGTTTCATATCAGCACACACTCCGCAGCACTGTGAAAATCTCATTCTGGAAACATCCCCCAGGCTGCGGCTAAGCCTTGTCTCCGCAGTATCCTTTCTTTCAGGAGTGCTAGTTCTGTACGGTTCGCAGGAGAGCTTCTGTAAAGTTTGGAAGATAGGAGACGAGGTACTTGCAGAAGTAAAGCTGTGAGGACGGGGCGTGTGTCGTGCTTGGATAGCTCAGTTGGTAGAGCACTTGCCAGCGAAAGGCAAAGTTCCCAAGTTCGAGTCTCAGTCCGGCACACAGTTTTAATCTGCCAGGAAGTTTCATACTCTGATACTGTTTGCTTTTGGACTGATAGCTGCAAAGCTTCTAGAGGGCGTATGGCAGAGAATGACTTGGTAGGCTGTAGGTATCGTGGGGTTCTCTCGGACCATTCGCACATTTACCTTCACCTAGCTAATGTGTGCGGGTCCGGTGGGCATAATGTTAGCAGAATCCAACCAAAACAACCGGTTGATCTACGAAACCCTGCCCACCCTGACGCATGCTGATCAGTTGGTAGAGCACTTGCCAGCGAAAGGCAAAGTTCCCGAGTTCGAGTCTCGGTCCGGCACACAGTTTTAATCTGCCAGGAAGTTTCATACTCTGATACTGTTTGCTTTTGGACTGATAGCTGCAAAGCGTCTAGAGGGCGTATGGCAGAGAATGACTTGGTAGGCTGTAGGTATCGCGGGGTTCTCTCGGACCGTTCGCACATTTACCTTCACCTAGCTAATGTGTGCGGGTCCAGTGGGCATAATGTTAGCAGAATCCAACCAAAACAACCGGTTGATCTATGAAACCCTGCCCACCCTGACGCATGCTGATCAGTGACAGGCGGTGTAACTACACTCTAAGATATATAAAAAAAAACGTCGAACCACTAAGGAATTATCAGAAAGGGACGAAAAGCTATAGGTTTGATTTACATTACAGACAAACAAATGATTGCAGTTTAAGAAAAATGAGATGATTTATTCAAAGCTTCACAAATTGAACAAGTCAATAACGCGTTGGTCCACCTCAGATCCTTAAACAAGCAGTTATTCTTCTTAGCACTCACTGGCTGAGCTGTGGATGTCCTTCTGAGGTACCGAGTGCCTAATTCTGTCCAACTGGCGCGTTAGATCGTTAAAATCCCTAGCTTTTTGGAGGGTTTGCCTATGTTGAGTGGTACTTAAGTAAATAAATTAGTGAAATCAAAGTGAAGTAGAAATTAGAATATAAATGAAAAACGTGGTTTAGTTTAGATAGTTACATACTGGCAAACAGCAGGCAGAACAGCAGAGCAGAAGAGACAATGACGGTGAAGTCAGCAAGTTCCACATAAGCGGGCGCTGTCGATTCAGCCGTCAGGGCATCGCCCGACCGGCTCACGTGTTTCTCAGTTGTCGCATGTGAGCAAAGGCCCTTGCCTAAATTCCAAGAGCCAGTGACCGACGTTAAGAAGATTCTTCGAGAAGCTTCTCAACGTGACAGAAGAGGAAATGACCGTGAAGTCGCTCATCTCCAGTAAACTGCAGTGGGCCCGACAGACGGAGACGGAGACGGAGACGGAGATGGAGACGGAGACGGAGACGGAGAAGACTAAGAAGTGAAGAAACGTAGCAGTAGTTTTCAGTCAGTTTCGGTGCTGAAGACCGTCATGCAAGAAGAGACTGCATCATGCACAGACGCACCAAGTCCGCCGCTGTAATGGGATAGCAAGCAGCAGCCTCGGCGCCAGAAGACAGAAGTTAAAAAGTATTTGAAGTCTGATTTTTACATACCCGGGTGACTCGTGAGGACGGTAAGGAGACGGCCTCACATCAGCAGTCACCTGTGAGCTGGGTTGAAGATCTGACAGCCGAAGACTGGCAAGCGGGAGTCCGTTGTTCGAGTCCAGGACACTGGCCTTCCCCTGCCGCGCCGCTCCGCCGACCGACGCACAACACACGCGGCCGTTTAGAGATGAGAAACAGTGGGACGCCACATCCAAGGTATCACCATCCGATGCACGACTTCGCTCGCAATAATTAGACGGGCCACCTCGCGCTGCGCGTCTCCAGTCAGCTGGGCGAGACGGCGACACGAGATACACACTGTCACGCGTAATCAGACGCCGCCGCCGCCGCTGCCGCAGCAGAAGACTTCGCAAACGACACAGCTACCGCTCGCCGAGCCAGAACATCGAGTAAGAAACAGTTGTACAAATCTTCAATAAAAGTTATCTTATGTAAAAATGATGTTTCATTCGACCTCATACCCGAGCCAAGAAAGAACCCACCCTGCCCACGTGTTGTTAAGAGAGAAAAATTAATTAATTTAGTATTTTCACCCTGACATAATGCTTTAGAATGCTCATCCTGACAATTGACTAGCAACAAAAGAGGAAACCCGGTTACATTTAGTAGCAGAACTGTTACACCTATAATGCTCCATACGTTCTCAATTTGAGAGAGATCAGGCCCCCTTGACGGCCAAAGTAGGGTTTGGCAAGCACGAACACAAGCAATAGACACTCTCGCCGTTTGCGGGAGGGCATTATCTTGCTGAAATGTAAGCCCAGGACAGCTTTCCGTGAGGGCAACAAAGGACGCTTGGAATATTATCGACATATCACTGTGCTGCAGCGGTAACGGGGATGAAAATCAAACAGATTCTACAATGAAGTGAAATGGTACCCCAGACCACCACACCCAGCTGTCGAGCCGTATGGTGGTCGAGAGTCGGGTTGGTATCCCGCCGCTGGCTGGTGTGTTCAGACACTGCGATTCGTCAGTTCCAGTCTATAACCGGTAGGCTAACATTGTACTACATTATGTTATAGGTATCTCACTACATAAATAAAACAATGAATAAAAGGTGAAACAGATATGTAGCGAATGTCCATAATTTTTAAAATTTCACAACCTACTTACGTCCCCCACTAAACAATGCTTCTATCCTTCAGTAGCCGGCCGGAGTGGCCGAGTGGTTCTAGGCGCGACAGTCTGAAACCGAGCGACCGCTACGGTCGCAGGTTCGAATCCTTCCTCGGGCATGAATGTTTGTGATGTCCTTAGGTTAGTTAGGTTTGAGTAGTTCTAAGTTCTAGGGGACTGATGACCTCAGAAGTTAAGTCCCATAGTGCTCAGAGCCATTTGAACCATTTCTTATCCTTCAGTAACTTCTCAAATATTTTCCCATGTAAACTGACTACCAATTTGTCTACTCTCTTACCGGTAATCACGTTTCAACCAAGTTAGAGAGTGAGTTACCTGTTTCAAAGATGCAGTAGAACTAACCAGGTGGTTCCTTCTCGCACAGTAATATCTGTGCTTTCCAAAGTTTCGCTGTCTTAGATGTTATAGACATAGAAAGGAAAGCAGACCACCATTTTTCACATATGGACCAGCATTTTTGGTAAATTGATTCATTCTGGCTCATTGCCATTTCTGATATGATTAATACATGGTTCTTGAAGCTGGACTTAAAATTATTTAACACTTGTAAATCGAGATGTTTTTCTCTCTGATTTAGTTCATGTTATGCTCTACTTAATATATTTAAACTGAACAGTTTGATATCCTAAGTTAAGCTGTTCACTTCCTAATTTTTAAAATTGTACTGTTCATTTGCTTATATTTATCCCATTTTTCAGAGATTCTGTGTTACACTAGTAGAGAAATATCTGGAGTACCCTTTTAAAAAATAAATTCTTTCCTGGCTTAAGTGTTATGTTTTTGTGACCTAGCGACTTACCATTCCCATCTCCTCGCTTGCTATAACATTACACTTTTACAGAAATATTGGATTAGTGCGTAAGTTCGTAGTGTTTTTTCTAAGATTAATAAACGCAAGACACATTAGAGAATTCAGTCAGAGACTTTATTCATCAGTGATAGAGGATGTTTTCGTAAGATCATGCAATACTTTAACGGGAGATACAGGATACCCCAACGGAACAATTTGAGGTAGGGAACTTTGCTTCGGAGAAGTTAGCTTAAGGAGATAATAGGAACAAAATCACATTTCTATGTACTTTTTTATTTATATTACAGCTGCCTGCAAATATCAGCACTGACACAATGAACGTCCCATTTGTACTGTATGTTCCAAAATATGCTGAAACTAACGGCCATCAACCTCAATGCAAGCATGACATCGGAGAACAAGATTCTGACGCACCGTGACAAATATCCCCGGTGTGTTTCGAATCACATGACAGTCATCCACAATTCTGGTAACAAATTCCATCTCTGTGTCCACTGGGGTCCCATAAACAAGTGACCTTAGATACCTCTATACGAAATAATCAAGGGGATTCAGGTCAGATGACCTCGCAGGCCATAGAATAAGACTTCCCCTTCCAATCCAGCGAGCAGGAAATACAGCGTTGGGATGGTTGTGGATATTCACACTGAAGTGATGGGGTGCACCGTCATCTTGTACCCACATCCTCTTATGGTCAGCCAAGGCTGCATTCTCCAACAATTCAGGTAGAACTCTGTATGTTACGTCTGCCACTGACGGCCCCTGCCAGGCAGGCTACACTCAAGACACCCTTGCGTACCATATAACATACAAAAGCACTTGCAAGCGCAACCAAGAGGAAACCAATTTTCAAAACAAACAGAACTTGCTAGAGACTAATGCGAACCCTTTTCTGCACAGGTCGCCTCACAGATACAGGGAAAGTTGGAGTACTCCGCCGACCTCCGCCGGCTTTATAAGGCCAGCGCAGCAGCAGTACAGCCAGTTCCTCGACGAGCTAGGACCAGCCCCGACAGACCTCACCGACACTCTTGATGAATGGTCGTCTACATGTTATTTGTTTTCTTTGTGTATATATTGTGATTGTTCGAGAAGTATAGTTTACTTTCAATAAACGACATCATACTGAGGATTCTACAATACTGAGTATTCTTCACTTTACACGAACCTCGAGTACAGGTTGCCATGCAGGCGGCCAAGTAGAAAATAGAGCCCAGTGAGTTTGTTGCCTACAATGCTGGCCCAGATATTCACAGCAAAACGTACTTTATAGTGTGACTCTACTACAGTGTGAGGGTTTTCCTCATCTGGCACATCGCTACTCCTGCTGTTCGAAATATCACGATCAAATGAGGCCTCCTCAGTAAACAGCACGATTTGGAGGAAATCTGGTCAATCAGTCCATTGTTGGAGTAACAAGTGACGCAATGCGACCCTTGGTACAAAGTCAGTCACAAGGTTTGCACGGACTCGTGGGTGAGATGGGTGTAATAGTTATTCGCGGAGTACTCGCCCCCATTTCATGTGCAATAAGACGATTATTTGTAGTGGGGTCCGCTGCAACACGTTTCAGCATCTCCTCTTCAATATCTGGTGTCCGAATGGTCCTCATGTTGCCAGGTCCCTCGATTCTTCTTTCCAATGAACCAGTCTCCCGCATTCGTCGATCGATCGAAATAAACACTCCTCGTGACGGATGATGCCTTTTAGGAAAACTTTCCCTGATCAGCTATTCAGCGGCGAGAGCAGTGCAACGTACTTCCCCATACACGAGGTGCACGTCGGTGAGTTCTGCAAAACTGTACCGGTACTGCTCCATAGTATATATAGCTCTGAATAGCACTGACAAGGGGAGGCCGCCAATTGTGAAATTCGGATTCGATTCATACTGCGCATAATAACAGCTCATGGACAGAGGTGTAATGTGGCAAAGCACCAAGATGCACTTCTCAGCCGTTGTCGAGAAAATCGACAGTTAAAAGAAACCGTTGCGGTGAAATACTCTCTACGATTAATAATTTTCTACATCGTCGTGGGGCAGCGGTAAGCGCTCGGGTTCGTAATCCGAACGTCGCCGGATCGAATCTCGCGCTATGCAATTTTTTTTATTATTAGTTTCTTGTAATATATATATAAGTATTAATGAATTGCTTATGCATGTTGGTGAAGGCGGATCGCTCTCCAATTGTACCGACTCCATTTTTCCGTTTTCTTTAACAGGGTGTACCAAAGCTCTCCCGTCCGCACTGATTTTCGACAATGTTATAAGTGGCGCTAGGGACCGCATCTACCTTCTTTCGAAGTTAGCAGGCAACTACGCTGTTACGCGGCGGCTCGTTTCGGCCCATTCATCATCTGTCATTTAAGTGTAACGAGCGAGTAACGGAGTTTACATTTCATACTTGCCACAGCAAATTTGTGTTCGTGGGGTCTCTATTCTAATTCGAACGTTTGACTTACGCTATACGTATTCGCTTCGGAATATCGTTTCTACGTCTTCCGTTAACAATACGTGGTTAACATTATGAAGACAATTAATAACATTTGTGAAATACAACTTTGTTTGCGGAAAACATGATGATGTCACCAGTTTTTCCACGACAAACGACTTTCAACAACTTATTATATGCGTAATTGTTGCAACTGATTGCCGGGAATTATATATATATATATATATATATATATATATATATATATATATATATATTTGAATTATAAAAAAACAAATACTAAAAAAAAGGTTGCATAGCGCGAGATTCGATCCGGCGACCTTCGGATTACGCACCCGAGCGCTTACCGCTGCGCCACGACGCTGTAGAGAATTATTAACCGTAGAGAGTATTTCACCGCAACGGTTTCTTTTAACTGTCGATTTTCTCGACAATGGCTGAGAAGTGCATCTTGGTGCTTTGCCACATTACACCTCTGGCCATGAGCTTTTATTATGCGCAGTATGAATCGAATGTGAATTTCACAATTGGCAGCCTCCCCTTGTGAGTAATGAATAAGTCTGTCGTTGTTTCGTAGCACATTCTGTCATTGGGCAATGTAACAACAGAGTCACCTTATGGACAAATGAAGTAAACAAAACCTCCATCATTACCTTCTAGTAATCAGGCTCGTCCTTCTTGTTTCCTTGCTAGAAACAAGGAATGTACAATAAATAAACAGCATAGTTCGTGTTAACTTGTACGCATATTAGTGTGTTAATAAGCTGGAAAACAGTAATCCTAGACAAAGCGGCAGTCAAGTTTACTTTCATATCTCCTTAAGCTGGCTTCTCCAACCCCAGGTTCCCCACCTCAAATTGTTCCCTATGTCCTGTTACATTTTTGCACACTTGACGGGTAGAACCTGTGTATTATGCTCCATTATTATTAACAACAGTCTGCCAGCGATGGGGTAACTTTTCGATACCACGATTCTAGAATTCATTTCATTTTGAGCCGAAGAACTCGTTGAGACAAGTTTGGAGCCCATTCTTTGTCAAAGTAGCAGAATTAGAACCGACGTCGTGGAATAACTGCATCAATTCAAGCAGTCTTCCTGGTCGTTCTTCCTGGAGTGCATCTGCAAGATGTGTCACTTGACACCGTGCGGTTCTAGGCGCGGACCGCTACAGTCGCCGGTTCGAATCCTGCCTCGGACATGGATGTGTGTGATGTCCTAGGTTTAAGTATTTCTAAGTCTAGGGGACCTCAGATGTTAAGTCCCATAGTGCTTAGAGCCATTTGAACCATTTGTCACTTGACAACGAATATAGGCAGAGATAGTTACAACGTGGGAAAGCTGTTCGTAGTATACCACGTCGTCACTATTCTGCCAGATGCATAAAATTATCTTTTGTGGGTGCGTGTAAGCCTTTGTACTGGGAGTTGCTGCTTTGTTTTGGCTGAATCAATCGTTTCGTTTCCTTATGGTAGCATAAAGACGCCATTTCTCGTCACCGGTAACGATACAGAATAGTAATGGTCGGTGTTCAAGAGCCAACTGATAACGAGCGAGCAGAGACTGTCAGATGGACAGTCGCCGATGTTTGTGATTTTGGCTTAGAGCATTCGGTACCGGTACACCCGGTTTTTGAACGTTCCACATTGCACGCAAAAGTAGCACCACTACAGTTCATCACGTTGTCCAGTTCGCGAGTATACAGACGTGGATCACTGTGGATTAATGCGTTTAAACGTTGTCCATCAAACCCCAAAGGCCTTCCCGAAAGTGAAGAGTCCCTTCTGTCAAAACGATCCTCCGAAAAATAAGAAAACCATTTTTCTGCCGACCTCTGACATTGGCATTATCCCCGAACACGGTGCAAATGTTTCTGGCTGCCTACGCTTTTGTCAGCCCGCTATTGAACACAAACGGAAGAATATACCGGGAATATTCCGATTTATCCGCTTGGCACTCCATATTCTAGCGTCCACAGTACCACTCACTATCTCCAAATGACAATTTCTAAGCTAAAGTATCAACGGTGAATTACAAATGAAAAGCGTCAATATGTTTCTTGTGGGTTGGTAGGTTGGTTTGGGGAAGGAGACCAGACAGTGTGGTCATCTTTCGCATCGGATTACGGAAGGATGGGGAAGGAAGTCGGCCGTGCCCTTTCAGAGGAACCATCCCGGCATTTGCCTGGAGTGATTTAGGAAAATCACGGAAAACCTAAATCAGGATGGGTGGATGCGGGATTGAACCGTCCTCCTCCCGAATGCGAGTCCAGTGCCTAACCACTGCGCCACCTCGCTCGATCCGTTTCTTGAGGGAGCTCACAGCTTCAGGACTGCTCCCACTCCTTGGATTCTCGCCTGTTGATAACTACATCTACATGAGCACTTTGAAAACCTCTGTAAAGTGCACAGCAGTGAATGCTTCCCACTGGACTGCGTGTTAATTCTTCCTTCCATGGAAAAGCTTTGGGAGGCAGACTCACAATTTTCCGGGGTCACACTCCTTCCACGCGGGCAGCCTCCTATCGCCGGCGCTGCGTCGGCGCGCGCTACTTGTTAGGGGAGAATAAACTGGGGCGTGCCCGAGTGGCGCCGGGGGGAGCGAAAACACTTTGCTGGAGGGCCCTCCAGGGGGTTGTACGCAGCGCACAGCCCTGGCGTACGCACTACTCGCCACGCGACGCTGACACGCTGCGTGCTCACAAGGGACTTGTCCTCCACCTCCCATTCACCAGACTGACACTGGTGTCAGCCACGAGAGGGCAATGGTACTGCTTGTCGTTTCAACTATTAATACAGTGGCTCTAACAGAAACATATGCACTTCGATTTCTATTTCCCTGTACCACTCACGGCACTGATGCATGTGGTGTGCGTACTGTAAGACCTTCGGTACACACACCATCAGATTATTTGACTTGTCACTCTAGCGAAGTAGGCGAGTGTCAGCAATATGTCTCGTGGTCTTATCGTGTCGTGTTTATCTTCTGCCGTTAGGTCAGACGATAGATATGCCACTTGCACGCTTAGAGTAGCAAATTGACGGTGACCAACTTTAAACAGAACTTGATTAATTTTCACACACATTTATTAAAATAATAACAATCACAAACCTTACTTAACTTGATTCTGGATGCTATTTACAGTTGACAATCTGAAGTTCCTTTGGTCTTGGTACGTTAATCTTATTCTCACATATCTCTGATACTTGACAAAGTGTCTATACATTTATCTTCATGGCTATGTACAGGAATACGATAATCTTACTAGGCGCTGACTGAAACTTGACTATAGACTAATGCAGACTGACTAATCGGAGGTCTGTACTCTCGTTATAATACCTCGAGCGTTCAGGTATCACTGCGAGAGTGAGATCCGCGAGGAGAAAAGGTTCTACGTTAGCAGCAATCTCATTGGCTGCGTTACATATTAATACGCGGATCGGCGGAAGCAGAATTTGGTCCGCCTCTATGGCAGCGCCATCTCGTAGTGCGGAGACGGACGAGCGAAGCGCCTGTGCTGTTGTGCTTAGCGGGGCGCGCTCTAGTGGGAAAGTTGTGTACGCGCTGACTACGCGGAACTATGAACACAACAATGCACATTACGAGTAGCGAAATCCACTGCACGTGATGCATTGTTAGTATGTACTACAGAACCGCTTATGTAGAGTTGCCGTCAATGATGCCAGTTGTCACTTACCTTACCATGTAATTCCTTGTGCACCAATAGATGTCCGTAGCGGTTGTTATTTGGCTAGGGCGCTCGCTGATCTCCAAGCGACATTGTTGTTTATCTTGTTTGTTTGCGTGACGATCCTCCGCAGTAAGCACAGAAATGTTTGTTTTGTAAATAAATGCCGCCTCTTCTTTCTCCACTGTAGTTTATTTCTCCCAAACGCGTTTCGCCTTTTCTTACTCTAAGGCATCTTCCTTGGGATCCAGAACGATAGAGTTTTGGTTTGATATGTGTTACTTTTAGATTATCAAATAGTTCACGCCGCGTTTTTTATGTAAATAACTTGCGATCAGTTTGCTGGCATCTGCTAAAAAAAAACAATAATGATATGTTTGAAATTTACTCTAAACCCTCAGCAATGGACATTGTCATGCTCCAATCCTCGAACTACCCTCACTCACAATAGCCAGCAGCACTTTGCCACATGCTCCATAGACTCAGCACAGTGCCACTCACCAAAGAAAACTACCAAACAGAACCTGACATAATAATGCAGATAGTACATAGCAATGATTACAATAGTAACATATTCGCAAAGCTATAAAACAAAATTAAAAGTAAAATAATAGCAGAAGCAACACACCACAAACAACACAATGGAACCAAATACAAACTCTCACCACCATAACAACTACGCAGAATAATAAGAAATATACAAAAGAAAGTATAAAATGGCACACAGTTACATACAAATGCAAACTCACACATACAATCATCAACATTTGCAAAAGACAGGGAATAAATATAGTAACCACAGCAGTCAAATCTATGCAAAAAAGCACCCTAAAACTCACAATGAACAGAGACACATACAAGAAAGAAGTGTATATCAACTACAGTGTAATACTTGTGATGGCAGGTACACAGGACAATCAGACAAAACATTTGATGTCAATACAAAGGACACATAAGTGCCTCGAAGTATGGGACAAAGACCTCCATATCTGCAGAGCACCTAAGAGAACATAATCACAAACAAACCACTAGACATGGAGACATGGAAACAATTAGAATCAGCAATGAAAAACACCTCCTAATCTTGCAAGAAAATTACCACATACAGAAAACAAAAGAAGTAAAGGAAATCCTGCTGAACGATCAAGTACACATGACAAACGATTCATTGTTTACACTAATAGATAAAATAGTGGAATAACACTCCAAAAGAGGATTATTACCGCAATGGAATAATAATAGAACTGAACATCTTTCCACTCACCTGTCTATGACCTCCTCCACAGAACATTTATACCAAAACTCAAATCAGCTGATCACCAAAGTTTTTAACCACTTTCTGACACTTATTACATTCACATTCAACACTCTACAAGTCAAACCATCAACATCCTCCTTCCCACCCCCCCCCCCCTCCCCCAATACACACACACACACACACACACACACACACACACACACACACACAACAAATACAAACTCTTCTACTCTCTCTCGCTCTCTCTCCCTCTCTCTCTCTCTAATACATGGATAAATGTTAGTTTTCAACATATACTTCATTATGCTAGCAACATGTAGGTAAACAAACAAAACAGGAGGAAACACATAGTGGACCCACAATATTCACGTCTTTAAAAGCACTGTTTTCGAACAAATATCCATAACTAGTGGCAATACAAATAGTGCACCACAAAAAATAATGTAAACATGGTGAACAGTGTGAAGGATAAGTTCGCAAAATGAATATGTGCGACCTCCAGACCAGATGAAAGGAAACACAGATTCCAACAACCGTAAGTACTTACTTATTTACATAAAAAACGCGGCTTGAACTGTTTGATAATGTGAAAACAACACATATCAAAACTGTATCATTCTAGATTCCACTGAAGATGCTCTAGAGTAAAAACAAAATGGGCGAAACGTGTCTGGGAGAAATAAATTAAAGTGCAGCATCAAAAGGCCTCTTTTGTTTACAAAACAAACACATGGTTGTTAATGGTGCATCATACGAGTTACACATTAGCTCTGTTTCAGTGGAGTATGTATCTGAACGTTTACTACTGGACAACTATTTTTTGTGCTATGTGAAAGGCAGAGACACGGACTTATTAAGGAATTGGAATGGACTGGATGTGAACTGAAAGTTGAGCGCTCCTAATTACTAAACTTTATTAATTTTCAGCAGCCCAACAACCCTTCTCTTTTTTATACAATAACATTGGCTGAACTGTCAAAACCGTGGCCTAACATTTCATTTATTTTGTTGAAAGGTAGTGTGAATCACTTTCTTTATTTAAGATCTACATCTACATCTACGTGATTACTCCGCTATTCACAAGAAAGTGCCTGGCAGAGGGCTCAATGAACCATCTTCCTGTCTCTCTACCGTTCCACTCTCGAAAGGCACGCGGGAAAAACGAGCATTTAAATTTTTCTGTGCCAGCCCTGATTTCTCTTATTTTATCATGATGATCGTTTCTCCCTATGTCGGTGGGTGTCAACGGAATGTTTTCGCAATCAGAGGTGAAAACTGGTGATTGAAATTTCACAAGAAGATCCCGTCGCAACGAAAAACGCCTTTCTTTTAATGATTGCCACGCCAAATCATGTATCATGTCTGTGGCACTATCTCCCCTATTTCGCGATAATACAAAACGAGCTAACCTTCTTTGTACATTTTCCATGTCATCCATCAATCCCCCCTGACACGAATCCCACACCACACAGCAATACTCCAAAATAGGGCGGAAAAGCGTGGTGTAAGCAGTCTCCTTGGTAGACCTGTTGCACCTTCTAAGCGTTCTGCCAATGAATCGCAGTCTTTGGTTTGCTCTACCCACAATATTATCTATGTGATCGTTCAATTTAGGTTATTTGTAATGGTAAACAAAAAGTATTCAGTTGAATTTACAGCCCTCAGATTTGTGTGACTTATCACGTAATCACAATTTAGCTGATTTCTTTTAGTACTGCAGTGAATAACTTCACACTTTTCTTTATTCAGGGTCAATTGCCACTTCTCGCACCATACAGATATCTTACCTAAATCATTTTGCAAGTCGTTTTGATCATCTGATGACTTTGCAAGACGGTAAATGACAGCATCATCTGCAAACAGTCTAAGATGGCTACTCAGATTGTCTCCTATGTCGTTAATATAGATGAGGAACAATAGAGGGCCTGTAACACTTCCTTGGGGAACGGCGGATATTACTTCTGTTTTACTCGATGACTTTCCGTCTATTACTACGAACGTTGTAAACGACGTTAGTGATATAGGCCTGTAATTCAGCAGACTACTCCTACCGCTCTTTTTGGGTATTGGTGTGAGTTGAGCAATTTTCCAGTCTTTAGGTACGGATCTTTCTGTGAGAGAGTGGTTGTATATAATTGCTAAATATGGAGCTATTTTATCATCATATCTGAGATGAACTTGACTGGTATACAATCTGTACCGGAGGCCTTGCCTTTATTAAGCTGCTTTGTTACACGGAGGATACCTACTTCTACGTTTCTCATCTAGGCAGTTGTTCTTGATTGGGATTCGGGAATACTTACTCCGTCTTCTTTGGTGAAGGAGTTTCGGAAAACCGTGTTTAATAACTCTGCTTTAATGGCACTGTTATCAGTGGCTTCACAGCGCAGTGAAGGTATTCATTGCGTCTTGCCACTGGTGTGCTTTTTGTATGACCATAACCTCTTTGGGTTTTCTGCCAGATTTCGAGACAGAATTTCGTTGTGGAAGTTATTAAAAGCATCTGGCATTGAAGTACGCGCCATATTTTGAACTTCAGTATAACTTTGCCAATCTTGGGAATTTTGCGTTCTTTTAAATTTGGCACGTTTTATTCGTTCTTCTGCAACAACGATCTCACCCGTTTTGTGTACCATGGGTGATCAGTACCATCACTAATTAATTTATGTGGTATGCATCTCTCAATTGGTGACGATACTGTTGTAACCGTTTGAGACAGAGACCTGAACGGTCAAGTGGTGGCCGAGGAAGCGCGGCGGGACCAATCGGAGAGCGGCCCGCGATCATGGAAACGAACGGAAAGGGCGGACAAGAAACAACCACAGACGATGTAGAGAAATCTTACGACAACACGCATGAAGCAACGGAGTGACATACATAACCAAACGAATCCAAGACGTCCACTAGTAATGAAAATAAAGAACGATAAACACGCTGTCTGTTGTCGAGGCGATGTGTCGAGACTCACGCAACGATTGGACTCGCTGGCTGAGCGAGAGGCGGGCGCTTAAATACTCTATCGGGGGCGCCGCTATTGGCTGCTGGAATCACGTGTTCCACTGTGTCGCCCTCACAGTAAATGCGGGCTAGGAGGCGCGCGCCGCCACAGCATACTGCGCGATGGTGCAGAGACCTCTAGGGGTCTTCGACGTCCATGGCGTCTGGCGGAGATTCAAATTCCGCGGCGCGCAGTACCAGAGATACTATCTCTTTGAAAACATTCCACAACTTTTCTACACTTACGTGATCAGATCGGAAGGAGTGAAGACTGTTTCTCAAAAAGGCGTTAAGAGTATTTTTATCAGCTTTTTTAAATAGATATACTTGGCGTTTCTTTTTGTTGGTTGTGGGTGTTACGGTATTCGGCCTAGCAGCAACTGCCTTGTGGTCGCTAATCCCTGTATTCGTCACAACACTCACTATTTGTCCAGGATTATTTGTTCCTAAAAGGTCAACTATGCTTCAGCAACCATTTACGCTCCGAGTGGGCTCATGAACTAATTGTTCAAAATAATTTTCTGAAAGAGAATTCAGTACAATTTCGGATGACGTTTTATGCCTGCCGCCGGCTTTAAACGTATAATTTTTCCAGCAATAGAGGGCAGATTAAAGTCACCACCGACTATAATTGCATGAATTTCCTTTGAACTGTTCAGCAACTGTATCTTCTGAGTCGGGAGGTCGGTAAAACGACCCAATTAATAGCTTAGTCCGATTCTAAGGTATAACCTCTATGCATACGAACTATATACTACTACTTCTGACAGCAATAAATACTCCACCACCAACTGTATTTAACCTATACTTTCTGTGGAGTCCTGCAGTGCTCAGCTATCTATCCTTTCTGAACACTGTTAGATCATTTGAAAAAAATCGGTTGAACCTATTTCCGGCTGTACCTACAAATATTTGAGCTTCAGTGCTTTCTATAAGGGCTTGGAGCGCTGGTTCTTTCCCAACACAGCTACGACAATTTACAACTATAACACCAATCGTTTCTACAATTACCTTACTGTGTTTTATCTGCTCACTTTTAGACGGACGTCCCTTATGTGGTACCCTGAGACCCACTAACCTAAAAAACCGCCCAGTCCCTTCCACACAGCCCCCGCTACCCGTGTAGCTGCCTCCTGTGTGTAGTGGACTCCTGACCTATTAAGCGGAACTCGGAAACTCACCACCCGATGGTGCAAGCCAAGGAATCTGCAGCCTATACGGTCACAGAACCGCCTGAGCCTCTGATTCAGACCCTCCACTCGGTTCTGCACCATAGGACCACAGTCGGTTGTATCGATGATGCTGCAGATGGTGAGCTCCGCCTTAATCTCGGAAGCAAGACTGGCAGCCTTTACCATTTGGGCTAGCTGACCGAAACCAGACAGAATCTGCTCCGATCCAAAGCGACACACGTCATTGGTACCGACATGAGCCACCACCTGCAGTTGGCTGATCTACATATGGACCACTCTATCAACTGTGTTTATAGTAGTCGATCAAAGGCAGGAAACACAATTTTAACCAATGAGAAAGACATTGCTTTAGAGATTGATCTAGTAATTACCACATTGACAGGTAGATGCAATTATGCATCATTGAGTAAAGAGTAAATTATTGTCATTTATTAGCATTTGTGTTGAGTACTATTTGTTATGGACTATGTTTTTGGTCACTGATTTATAATGTTAAGAATGTGCTAGTCTAATTAGGGGCAGTTATTTACTGTGATGTGTGGTGCTAATACAGTAGGATTTTGGTTGTGTTCTGGACGACAAACCTCGCTGAGATGAACAGATATGAAAATAGTTTTGTTACAATATGATTCAATAGATATCCAGCGTTGTATATTTCATCACCTGTGGTAGAGAGGAGTTTTGTTGTAATCTATATGTGACAGTATTATTTCAACAAATTATAATTTTGAGTTGTGTCGTTAGGGTAGTTTGTAATTTAGATGTAATCTGTTTTGTAGACGTGGTTTGCGACTGGAGTCAGAGGATTTACCATTCTATTTGTAAATTTCACTGTACTTGTATTTATATGTTTAATCTCTTCTATGACTGTGAACACTGTCTGTATTCTTTTCCACCTCCGGTTTCAAAAAAGACTTTCTTTTTGAGAGGGGGGATGTAATAGGTCAACCACCCCTTACGTATGGAGAACACTGTATCTTTGGCTCACGCAGGTCACAGTGGGTATTGTCGATAGTCGAGCACCCGGTGTGCCTAGGTAGTGAGTGTTGAGATTCCAAGTAAGTAAGTAAGTTGCTGGGTGTAAGCAAGCAGGGCGGATTTTGGCAGGAAGGCCGACCGCCTTTGCAAGTGTGTCACCCAACGTTGTGGGCCTTATCTCCAGTAACTATGGAAACAGCATTAATCGAATGATTTGTTGATGTGTTTTACGTGTTCATTTGTGCACAGTGATAACGCGAGAACCGCGCGGAGCAGCAACGATTTGAATTGTAGTGAGGATTGTGCATTCGGTGCTACACTAAGAATATTGGCGTGTGATGATATTAATAGGCGACCTGTGATGAGTTAACCATTGTTATTTTGTCAGAGATCTTTTTAAAAAACATTCAAATGAGACGTGATATAACAATAGTACAAAACCAGTTGTTAAAAATTACATATGCGCGCGGCTATGAATGGTAGTTCTTGATTTTACCTTATACTACATCGCTCAGGCACGGCCATCGCTCTCCAAAACCGGCGCAACCACCCGACTGCGAGTTACTACTACTACTGCTGCCGAAACAGCTCTCTGGTCTGCGATCCTATTGTAGCTTACATATCGCAGGCATCGCCTGAGCAATCCATCGAAGTTACATCTGCTCGAGTGCGCTAGCAATAAATTCCTTAGTCATGGACCTCTTACATAACACTCCACTACAGGATAAAAATTTGGCAGCGATGGTGAGTCAGTTGAACTTGCCATGAGCAATAAATTTTTCTGTAACCTATTTAATTTACTAAGACTGCAGTCACAGAATGTATATATTGATAAAGACAATAAGTACAGAACATATTAAGAAATGAAATGAAGTGCACACGCACTGTAAAAGTATTTAGTATTTTACAAAAATTAAACACATTGAGAAATTAAATGAAGTGCATACGCACTGTGTAAGTCTTTAGCAGTTTACAAGAACTAGGAAAGGAATGGAAAGGATAGCACCATGGTTGTAGCACAGTGGGTTCTACGTAGCTGCACCAAAAGTCCATATCTTTCTACAGAAGCTCAACACCAAGTGAGACAATCTGAAGTTCTCTTCCCTGAAGTATTTATCAGTGTAGCCAAGACACTGAAACGTTGCATTAATATTGTATGTTATCATTTTGGTAGTACATTAGTTACACCAAACAGTAGGTTCATAACAACATCTCCATCGTTCAAGATGGTGGACAGCTTGATGGCAACATCACATTAATGTAGAATCCATACACTTTTATCAACGTAGAATTAATGCAAATCCAAATAGAGTGCTCCATGATCATGAGGATGGATAAAGCATATGGATATGTCAGTAATTGGCGGTAATTAGGTCAGAAGGTGAAGGATACATTAAGACTTCGCTAGTCATAATTCAGAACCACACTAGTGTATCATCCGATTTGAATAAGTATTGGCTAGTTACAAAGCATTTATGTAGTATGAATGAGTATTACAAAACAGTATTTATAAGTCATCTCATTACAGTAATTATTGGCATATAATATACGGAGTATTACAAAACATTATTCATAAATCATCACATTACAGTAATTATTGGCACTCGTTGGCTAGTTACAAAGCATTATGTAGTATGTATGGAGCATAAAAGAACATTATCCATCAGTCATCTCATTACAGGACTTTCTGGCACTCGTTGGCCAGTTACAAATCAATTATTATGCATTATTCAGAAGTCATCATACAAAATAGGAGTTATTGCGTGTAGCAGCAAGCTGTTAGTGACTATATATCATATCATGCAAGTGAAATAAGATATATTTAAAACGTAAGACATTGCAACTAGTACTCAAGGTGTTTAATCCAATAATACATAGGCATAATGGAATTAATACATCAGAAAAATTTGCGTTATATTTAGGACTAGAAATATATGTTAAACTGGTAGCATTAGTTGTATACTGGTAGTAGTTGGGACTAATAATAATTTTTTCTGTGCTAGCAATGCATTGCATTGGGATCAATAGTCGATTGTCGGGGCATGAACATATTTGCTTTCGACTTATTGCTGGAAATAAGGATTATTAACATCACTGGTCATGAGTCAGCTGTAGCAAGGTTATCAGACAAGTACAGTATATGTGATCACATTCATGAATGATAGAGACAACTGGGTAAAAGAAAATACAAGGAGTACAACAGGTTTAATAACTAAGTTTTAGTAGCATATAACATAAAGACATATTTCAGAAATCATTTTAACGTCATGAAAAGCTTCTCCTGGAAAAAATACAAAGTGGAATATTGAGCTGAAAGAAGAAATGTATTCACATTATGCTGAAAACTAGTGAACTTTGAATTAACAAAAACTGGTTCAAATGGCTCTGAGCACTATGGGACTTAACTTCTGTGGTCATCAGTCCCCTAGAACTTAGAACTACTTGAACCTAACTAACCTAAGGTCATCACACACATCCATGCCCAAGGCCGGATTCGAACCTGCGACCATAGCAGTTGCGCAGCTCCAAACTGAAGCGCCTAGAACCGCTCGGCCACAGCGGCCGGCTCGAATTAACAGGTAATGAAACGTGTACTTCATAAGTATGTACTCTAGCTGTCTTTCCCAAAACATTCATTCATTATACTATGCGACATATGACATACTGTCAAAAAGAACTGCAACAAATACTTAAATAACTACATAGCATCTCTTAACTAATAGAAAATATATAAACATCATTATCATCATCTGCAAAGGAAAACTTCGTTATTCATATTACCATATTCTACATATAACTATTCACCATCACGTGTTATCATCTGCAAAAAATAAACACTTTATTATTCATTATTCACATTACCATTTTATTTATACAACTATTTATTATCATTCATTATTTCATATATTATAGACTTTCTTACTTCTAGCATATTTCATAACTAAAATTAACATGTGTAGTATTATCTGACAGCCTGCCACACCGCCTCATATTCTGAAAGAAAAATAATTAGTCAAGACTTATCATACGGTGTGTATAGTATATTCTTGTTAATGCTTGTTAATTCCGGTCCATTTACTTTTCATGTCAAAGTATTGCACGTTCTTTCTTTCATTCTGATGGTAAAATATCCATTTCATAGTAAATTTCTGTGGTTGTTTAATGTATTTTTTGCTTTCTGAAAATGATGAATATGGATTAATATCTTGCATTTAATTCATATTCCCATTAAATGAAAACTTGTTTCTGGTGATATGACTAAGCATGGAGCATAGCATGACAGAAAACGTATTACGTCAAAACCATAGACAGTTTCAATTGTAAAAATGTACACACAATATCATAATGTAGTATTAAAAAAGGTAAATAGTCAAGATATTGGGACATCATAAGGCAAAATGTCAAAGTCAACTGGTGTTTGTTATACCTCAAAGATATCATAGCACACACAGAGAAAATTCTGCTTTCGACATGAAAACCATCATATATACATTAAAAAATGGAACATTTGCACAGTCTAAAATATAACGACAAGAAAAGCGACCTGCTAACCTTACCTTGCCGGGAACTTGCCAAGAAAAAATATAATCGTCATCAGTAGGTGCTCATACAAATATCTGGAAATGGCATTACAGTGTGATAAGTCATAAAGTATGTTTATCCAATAAAGGGTTTAATATTAGAAAAATGGCGATTGCCCTTGGTTTTTCTGGTTCTCAAAGTTTCGACATGTACTATATTGGGGTGAGGAACGCTGCGAATTCTATATGGACCAGCGTATAGAAGCTCAAATTTACTGTATCTACCCTTTCCTCTGTTGGATAAATAGTGTGTGCGTACTAACATCTTCTGTCTTATGTGAAATTCACAGGACGTACAAACCTGTTTCTGCTGTCTTCTGCGGCGTTCTGCGGCACGTTTGATGTTGTTGAGCACAATGTCAAATATTTCATGGCGCCGTAGTCGACGAGATGTAGGAAAAAATACTAATTCTTTAATTTTGTTAGGTGGTTCAACATTTTTCGATATAACAGTCGGAGATAGCATAGTAGATTCATTTGGTATGGATTTAATTACATCCTGGAATGAGAGTATGTGTGTGTCCCAATCAATATTTCTTTTATGGCAGTATATTCTACATACTTTACCAATTTCTTTCATCAGAAGGGTTCGAAGAAGCGTGATACCTAGATATACAGATGTGAGAAATGTTTTTAGCTCGTAACATACGTTTCCATATCGCAGATCGAAATTGCGGTCCATTGTCGGAAATTAATTTCAATACATGCCCTACATGAAATAGAAAATGTTTTACAAATGCATTAGAAATAGATTTAGCAATAGCTTTGATTAACCGAGTGAAGGTACCAAATTTCGAAGTGAGTTCAACAGCGACAAAGATGTAACAAAAACCTCTATTAGATCTGCAAATCGGTCCAAAAATGTCTACAGTGGCCATATGTCTCAATTTAATGGGTATAATTGGATATAACGGTGGAATATTTGAAGCAGTGTCTGATTTAGCTTTCTGGCAGATTTCACATGACGCTAAAACTCCTCGAATACGTTTCTCAATGTTGGCAAAATAACAGTTCTGTCTCAGTATAAGAAAACTTTTCTGGCTCCATTATGTGCGTAACTTAAATGAGTATACCAAATCAATTTGTTAACAAGTTCTTCAGGAATGCATAATAACCAGTTGTTGCTGTCAGGGTGAGAGCGGCGAAACACAATGTAGTTGCGTACAGTATAATTATTTCTAATGGTAACGTTATTCCTATCTTGCCGTAGGTGTTTAATTTCTTTCCATACGTTCTCTTTGCTCTGCTCTTGTGCTATGTCCTATAATGACGGCGAAATGAAATTTTCAAATGCAACTTGTTGAATGTACGTGATGCCAAAATTTGCTTGGCAGAACTCGGTTGCGATGTCTTGCTGATTGTTGCTGAGAGAACGGGATAGTGTGTCTGCTACAATATTTTGTATACCGGGAATGTGAACAATTGTGTAATGACAGTTTATGTTACGCAATGTAGAAATGACTTCTGTTCGATTAATTAATTGCCTGTTCTTCTGGAGATAAAGCATGCTGAAATTCTAATGCCAGTTGTACCTTTTCATCTTCCAACATTAAATATGATTTTGAAAGTCAATAGTGGCGTCGTGTTGAACCAAAAAAATTCGTACCAAAAATAACGTCTGTTGTCAATAGGGGAATCAACAAAAAAAATTAGTGTGGAGCGTATGACCTGCAATAGAAAAGGATAAATGTGTCTGTAATATTACATTTACTCCTTTAGCAGATATTGGTCCTTTTACTTCAGTTTTGCCTAGTGGTAACGTAGTAAAGGTGTTCTTTTTGTTACATTCATTGAAATTTCTTTCATTTGTAACTGACATAAGTGATCCAGAATCGATTATTGCTGAAAATGTGGATGATCCAATCTTTACTTCAATAACGGGGTGGGAAATGGTTTTATGTATAACTGGTTTTTCATGTGAAAGAGTCTCTCGGATGTCGTCAAAAGTAATAACATTTTCGTGAACAAGATTCTGTGTATCAAAAGTATTGCTTACTTTGCTGGAAGATGCAACCTGTACTGTATCTAGTCAAATTCTTTCTGACGTGCTGTTATTTTCAGGAGGATGCTGTGGCATTTCGACTATTTGTACTGTTCCTTTATTTCGTCCTGACGTATTTGGCTGAGGATGATAGCGACTGTCTGGTTCATTCATGATAATTTGTGTTTGTGGATGATTCTGCTGCTGATAAAACCTAATGTTATTATACGTGCGCTGAAAACTGTGTTCATTACTTTTATTTCTGTCATGATAGTCATTACTATACGGCGCGTTGCGATAGGAGTTGAAAAGATGTGTCTTCTGTACGTCGTGATTTCCTTGTTGCTGTGCGTTTCTATTTGGCGGAGCCGACGCTACACGTGTAGGCGACGAAACATAGCTTGGTTGACCTTACACATTACATTGTTGGTTAGGTATGTTAACCGGCTGGTTCTGGTTTTGTTGTTGTTGTGGGGAAAACCATCTCTTGTTACCAAAATGTGTTTGCTGTTGCTGATAATTTTGACCACATTGATAATTAAAATTTTGACTGTTATATAAGTTCTGGTGGTTGTCATTCCTGGAGCGTCTATCACCTTTGCTATTAAAATGGCTGATCGTAATTACTTTATGCCTGTTGGCCATGGTCATGTTGTGAAAAATGTGTATTTATGAAGAAATAATGTGATTGCTCAACTTCCAAAAGCTGTAGTAGATCTTTCTGCTGTCCTGTTAAAAGTGACACTCTTAACAACCATGGTAATTTTGAAGTACATAATTGGATTAGCGCTGACTCACTGTATGGCTCACATAAATATTGGTTTTGCTGTACCATGTGTTCAAAGAAAAGCGTAACAGTGGAAAAATTTGAGTTCTCATAATTCCGTAAGCTAATTAACTGATCCTCGATTCCGCGCTGTGTCGTCTTGGACCAGTACGCTGACAGAAAGGCTTTCTGAAATTCTTCTACCGAGTAACATTGTCTCGCGATCGGTCTCATACCTGTTACGGCTTCACCTTCCAAAAAACCGCAAATAAATTCCAGTTTGTGTGTTACGGGGCAAGTGGTGGAAAAGCAAAACTAAATTGTTGTATCCAATCCAAAGGGTGTATTTGTGTTCTGTCATTTTTAAATACTTTAAATTTCCTAACGGATAGAAAGTGCTTGTAATCAGAATTATCGTCTCTGAACGTCTGAGCAGGTTCAGGATTGTATGGGAATCTGTTTGTATCTGTTCCGAATCTAAGTCACGTACTCTCTGTAAATTACCTAAATTATACTGGCAGTGTGAGTGTGACAAATGTTCAGAATGTGGAGTATGCTGTGACGTGATAGACGCTGAAACATTTTTCATTTCTGTCCCTTCTTGCTGTAAAGACGACAGTTTTCTACGTAATGTATTATTGGACGACTCTACATCACTGATTGCTGTACATTTTTGAATTCGACTGTTTGATTCAACGAAACTGGTGAAGTTTCTTCTGATTTGGCGTCATTATTTTCGATAACATCAATACGAATGGCCAGTTCATCAAATTTTTCTGTTAGTGCTTTTACCTGGTCGTTATTTCTAGTGTCACGAGCATCAATTTGTGTATTTACTTCCCAAAATATGAATATTATTGTCTGTTTTTGTTTTTAGATCGGAGATTCACCATGCAATTCGGTGTTCTGTTTGATAGTACTGATTTCGTCTGATACTGTAGTAATGTTGGTGTCTACGTATGTTTTTGCTTTCGTAAAGAGCTTACGCTGTCTTCCTGTCTCTGAGCAGTATTTGTTTCCGTGACTTGTTTCTTTACTTTGTTCTGTTCCTGTATGAATTTACACTAACGTGTTTCACTGGTTTGTAGGTAGTGATTAAAACGTTCGTCAACTTGGCTGTCCTGTTGGGCAAATTTCTTGTCGTATTTCGCATCTAGAGTGTGTGAGAGTTCTGCTGACATTAATTTTAACTCGTCGCGTAACAGTGTTGCGTTTTCTGAACATAGTTTAGCGACTGCACTGATTTCATCTCTAAGTAATTTTGTTGTGGCTTCATGTTTATTACGTAATTCTTGTGCAACGGATCTAATTTCTTCACTACTATTCCAAGCACAAGCCTTAATTTCCCAACGTAACCGTTCTTTGGTATCATGAGATTGCACAGCAACCGCTTTAATCTATTCATTAATCGGTTCAAAGTTCTCATTAGTTTGTTTGATCGACCTGTCGCGTTTTTCATTCGACTGTTTGAAACTTTCATTAAGTTGTTTGTTCGATTCATTAAGTTGTGGCAATACTGCCATAACTTGATCCAGGTCAAAATTAGCGGGTCTATTCTCTACGCTGTGTGATTGTGTATCTGTATTTGTCACGTTTTGTGTAACCATTTGGTCATTGTCTGATTCATGAAGAGGTTTACTAATTGGATGTGCACTGTTGGTCACTACATCGGAATCAAATAAATCTGACGTATTTTGACTACATTGTTCATCTTGATTAGAAACATTTTATCTGTTCACTGTGTAAATTTTGCCAATCGGGTGTGTCAAGCTGGGCAGTGTTCATTGTAACGGAACGTGCCGCGACATCAATTGTCGTTAAATTTACTGTGGACATAATTGATTTTGTTTGTTCATCATTTGGATTAAAATCATTACTGGTGGTCGGCACGCACTGATTATCTGTAATTGGTGTAATTGGAGGATAATCATTGTGACACTCAGTGTCACTAGTATTATTCATCAAATTACTGAAGTCGGGTTTTTCACTCATTAAGCATCGCGATGTACTGCTGGCTGTTTTTCACGGTATTTTCACAAGTCAAAGGTAGGCACAAAATCAAACAAAGACAAAGCAAAAATTGGAACCAATACAATAACAACAAAGAGCAACAAATTGCCGATGAACTGTGAAAGAAGAAGTGACAAATTAGTAAATGCGTTGCTCCAGATGCAATCTACATTTAACATTAGGTAAATAATATAACTGACTACTTCTCAGAAATTCACCAAAAAAAAAAAAAAAAAAAATACGATTCTGGCCGGCTGTCGACAAGTGTAACCTCCCAATAGATAAATTATGTAACATCGGAATAAAAATACGACTAACCTCTCAATAAAATTGTGACTCATATATAACCTTTCAATAATTAACCGACTGTGAATCTAAACTGCTAAATCTGGACGTCAGCAATGCTGCGTCATGGCCCTGATAAAATCATTCTCAATAAATTGAAAATTATTACCTCAATGAAGTCGCTGGATAACGCGTGTATATCTGCTCCTTATAAGAAATTTCTCTCTCACAGCCCAGTGCAGTACTGGCAGCTAGATTTGTCACGTATGAAAGGAAACAATTGATTTTTCTTTACGATAATCGGGATGACCATGAATAGGAGAAATTACTAAGATCTTTAGATTCGGATGAATGATTGTCAAAAGTTAATTTTATAAGAAAGATTATTATTAAAAGATTTTTAAAAACATTTACATCGGACTTGGTATAACAATAGTACAAAATCAGTTGTTACAAATTGCATGTTCGAGTGGCTATGAATAGTAATTTTTGATTTTACCTTAGAGTACTTCGCTTAGGCACCGCCATCTCTACCGACTGGCCCAACCGCCCGACTGCGTGCTATTACTATTACTACTGCTGCCGAAACAGCTCTCTGGTCTGCGATTTTATTGCAGCTCACATATCGCAGGCAGCGCGTGAGCAATCCATCGACGTTACATCTGCTTGAGTGCGCTAGGAACAAATTCCTTAGTCATGGACCTCTGACAAGCATCCTAGAAATGCAACTGGTTATAATTATTATTTAAGGGGCCGGTAATTCTAGGGAATTTGTAGAACATTAGGGATCTCAAAATGTAAGTCAGATCGAGAATACATATCTTATATTTAGTCTAAGTGAATGAACACATGAAAATGAATATCACAGATGAATGCTCTGAAAATTACAGCCAACTAAGGTAGAAAGACTCTAAACTCTGCCATACACGTCTGCAACTAAAAGACTGTAAGGAGCAAAATGAATAAGACTTTCGCTTCTGAGTAGCTCGCAAAAGCGAGATAAGTGAAACAAATATTTAACATAGATAACCGAGCATTCAGGTTGCATAAGTAAATGTAGTACGAGCAAGCTGCTCCGAAGAGGAATTACGCTACAGCCTGACAGAAAATTATATTCTTCGAGTACAGCGAAAGGGCGCCATTTAGCAGCCGACAGGACATGGGAAGTGAATCCCCTGAACTCTTACACGTCTCGAGGTCCATTTTGAGGCGAAACTGAATGCTGTCAATCTGATGATCGAATTTTTTCGCTTCTGCACTTAGAAAATGGTGACAGTAGAAACGTCCCACTCAAAACTTACAAAAGCAGCATTACGATTCATTAACTTGGTACTGGTTTTGAACAGTCTCTCTCCACTGGTCTGCACTGTCTGCACCACGTCTGGTGGAAGGGGCGTTGTTTCCGGCAGGACATTCGATAATTTCGTAGGGAAGCAACAGCTCCCGACACAGGCGCCATTAGGCAGCTCCCCTCTGATGTGTGGACATAAAGGCAAGTTTCATCCTCAGCCGACCTCTCGCATCACGTCTCTGGCAAGCAGCTTCGTAATAGTAAGTGCCCACAGTGAGCATTTTGAGAAACAGGTACAGTCAGAGAGAAAACTGGCTGCTATCCCAGAGACCCTCATTCCCTGCTCTTCAAACACAATGAAAAACATGCTGCCAACCCCACAGAATCGCCAAGCCCTCAAGAATGACCTCCTTCTGGAGAGGAATCACATACATTCACTCTGGATTTGCATTCGGAAGGATGAAGGTTCAAACCAGCGTCTGGCCAACCACGTTTAGTTTTTCCGTGATTTGCCCAATTAACTTCCGGCTAACGCGAGGACCGTTCTCTTTGAAAGGACACGGCTTATTTTCTTCACCATCCTACCCTATCTCGAGCTTGTGCTCCATCTCTCGTGAGGGGACATTGAAAACTAATCTCCTCCTTCTCCTTTTCAAGAAGCAATAACATTGCATGAGGAAGCCCACGGGGCCTCAACCTTGCGAATGACGGCGCCCTTCTGACCTCACAACGAGCACCTGTACGTTCGCTGATCCTGACCATGTGGCATAATGACTTTGCCACTCTCTCATATCACTCTCACATGAAGACGCAAGCGTTTGGAATAAGTAATGCTACACTGCATCTTATCCTAACAACCGCTGGAGAGTTTATACATTACAAGGCTCACCGACTGGCCCAAGCTATCTTCTTCTTGTTGTGGTCTTCAGTCCTGAGACTGGTTTGATGCAGCTCTCCATGCTACTCTATCCTGTGCAAACTTCTTCATCTCCCAGTATCTACTGCAACCTACATCCTTCCGAATCTGTTTAGTGTATTCATCTCTTGGTCTCCCTCTACGATTTTTACCTTCCACGCTGCCCGCCTATACTAAATTGGTGATCCCTAGATGCCTCAGAATATTCCCTACCAAGCGATCCCCTCTCCTGGTGAAGTTGTGCCACAAATTTCACTTCTCTCCAGTTCTATTCAATACCTCCTCATTAATTATGTGATCTACGTATCTAATCTTGAGCATTCTTCAGTAGCACCACATCTTGAAAGCTTCTATTCTCTTCTTGTCTAAACTATTTATCGTCCACGTTTCACTTCCATACATGGCTACACTACATAGAAATACTTCCAGAAACGACTTCCTGACACTTAAATCTATACTCGATGTTAACAAATTTCTCTTCTTCAGAAACGCTTTCCTCACCATTGCCACTCTACATTTTATATCCTCTCTACCTCGACCATCATCAGTTATTTTGCTCCCCAAATAGCAAAACTAATTTACTACTTTAAGCCTCTCATTTCCTAATCTAATTCACGCAGAATCACCCGTTTTAATTCGACTTCATTCACTTATCCTCGTTTTGCTTCTGTTATTGTTCATCTTATATCCTCCTTTCAAGAGACTGTCCATTCCGTTCAGCTGCTCTTCCAGGTCCTTTGCTGTTTCTGACAGAATTACAAAGTGATCGGAGAACCCCAAAGTTTTTATTTCTTCTGCATGGATTTTAATTCCTACTCCGAATTTTTCTTTTGTTTCCTTTACTGCTTGCTCAGTATACAGCTTGAATGACATCTGGGATAGGCTACAACCCTGTCTCACTCCCTTCCAAACCACTGCTTCCCTTTCATGTCCCTCGATTCTTATAACCACGCCGGCCGGAATAGCCGAGCGTTTCTAGGCGCTTCAGTGTGGAACCACGCGATCGCTACGGTCGCAGGTTCGAATCCTGCCTGGGGCATGGATATATGTGATGTCCTTAGGTTAGTTAGGTTTAAGTTGTTCAGATGTTAAATCCCATAGTATTCAGAGCCATTTGAACCATTTCTTATAACCGCCATCTGGTTTCTGTACAAATTGTAAATAGCCATTCGCTCCCTGTACTTTACCCATGTCACCTTCTGAATTTGGAAGAGAGTATTCCAGTCAACATTGTCAATGGCTTTCTCTAAGTCTACAAATGCTAGAAACGTAGGTTTGCCTTTCCTTAATCTATTTTCTAACATAATTCGTAAGGTCAGTAATGGCTCACGTGTTCCAACATTTCTACGGAATCCTAACTGATCTTACGTGCTGCTAAATTTTTGACTGGTGCGCTGTTAAGACAGCCATACTTATGCTGCCTGATAATCCATAAGCAGCACTGATCGAACCCAGCACAATGCATGGCTGCTACGCAGCATCCACATAGAAGATGTAATGAACTTCCTGTTAGGTGAAACTATATTCCATGTACTGACTGCAAAAAAGCCGTACCTATAAACCTCCACAAACACAGCTAATATCGCAAGAACTGTGAGTATCACACCTTTTGGTCTCTTTTATTATCTTTCCATAATATACGGGTTGAAGTCTGAGCACAGATGCGGTAAGGCATCGCTCATGGGATACATTTACGTTTCGATTTCTGCTACGCTTATTTGAATGATTTCCTCCGTTTTTCGGTTATCTGTGAAGACCACGACCAACTCTTGGATAAGTTCTAACTGCCCTAAATAATGGAGATGTGGTGATCAACGAGGGAAAATCTCAGATACCGAAAGAAAAAGTTACCTTACTCAAGAACATAGTTAATAATACAGGGATGAGGAGAAGGCCGAGACAAGCCGGCACCGTCAGACAACTTCCCCTCTCCCAGAACTATCTTGAGCTCCAAAAGTTTTTAGGAATTTTGATCTTTTATTGGCAGCAGCTGCTGCAAGCCCTGCCATTACAATGGCCCTTCACCGACGCACCAGCAGAATGTAACAAACGAGAGGAAAGGGAGAATGAGTGGACTGGAGAAATAAAGGATGCCTTCGAACTAGCTAAGGACTGGACTGCCTGGCACTTGCTATCACATTGTCGCACCGCCTTCCAAACGTGGAGCTCGCAGTTACCACGGACCTCAGGGTCATCGCAGTTAGGACCATTCTGCAAAAACTAGTAGCTGGGGAGGCACTGTCCTTCGAATCTTCTTACTGAAACCTACATCCTCTCAAGCCAAATGGTTGGCCTTAATCGGGAACTCCTTGCTTTTCATGAGGAGGTGAGAGGCGTCTATGAAAATATTCAAGGGCAACATATTATAGTGTTTACAGACCGTAATGCATTAATCATGCAAAACTTCTGATACATGGACTAAACTGCCAAGCACACTGTTGATATACGGCATCTACATGTGGCAATCTGGTCATCAACTAGTGTTTGAAAGTCATTGTCATCTCCCTCCAGTTTGATTATGAGAAGCTTAGCCACCAACCACCCCAATGACACTACCTTTTGGAGCTGATTTGCACCACAATAGTTGCCTATGAATGGAATGTCACACTGTCACTAGGACAAACGATGATCCTCTGTGATACTATTTGTCTCACAAGCAATGAACCATGCGATTTTCGACTTACTCCACAGTCTGTCTCACACAGGCATTAGAACCACAGTCTGTCATATTACATAATGCTTCGTGGGGCCTAACATCGAGCAGGACTGCCTCATCTAGGCGCATACGTGTGTACCATACAAATGCTGTGAAGTTGCAAAACGCCCACAACCACAATTGGGTAAGTTTCAAAAGGCCATTTCCATCATGGATATTGAGCTTGTCAGTTCTCTACTGAAATGTCAGGACTTATAGTATTTATTGTCAATTGGTCAGTGGTAGACACAGCTTTAAGGTGAATGGTAAGCAGCCCCCCCCCCCTGCACCAGGATATAACAGCAACATCCAGTGTCCCCACATTCATAGAAACATGATTAGGGCTTTTCGGCACACCAGGCACGATAACTACCGATCAGGCTCACCAGTCAGAATGGTCCCTCTTCATCACTATGTGTAACGTCTGTGGAATCAAGCCGGCCGGAGTGGCCGAGTTGTTCTAGGTGCTACAGTCTGGAACCGCGAGACCTTTACAGTCGCGGGTTCGAATCCTGCCTCGGGCATGGATGTGTGTGATGTTCTTAGGTTAGTCAGGTTTAAGTAGTTCTAAGTTCTAGGGGACTGATGACCTCAGCAGTTGAGTCCCATAGTGCTCAGAGTCATCTGAACCATCTATGGAATCAAATTTAACGACACAGCATGCAGCCTGTCACCTCTAGAGCAATGTGTTAGTCGAATTGTGGCACAGTATTCTCAGAACCACCCTTATTTGCCACAGTAGTTTGTGGGATGAAGCTTTTCTGTGGATAACTCTCATTATTTGAACCGCTATCAAGGAGGTCATACAAACTTCCCTTGCTGAAATACTAAATGGGGAAATCACAGAAGCTTCTTGCTGATTTCATTCTACTCATGCAAGACACTGAGGTACAGACCTCCTGGTACTATTTTAGTGAATGAAAGATCACGTTAGACATATTCACGTGTCACGCCTCGCTCCACACTCGGAACTCAAGGTCTTCACACATAAACTGCTCTCTAACTGCGAACCTATCATGGTGCAAGACGACACAGTACAATCGGCAATACATTGACTGTACATAAGACCATTCAGAGTACTTAAGAAGGGCACACAAGCGTTTGACAGTGTGATTGACAAACCATTGGCCGTTTCGATTAAACGCCTTAAACGAATACAGGTTCTCCAGGATAACATCGCCCTGAATGCCTTGAACGCCCGACACAGTGCCACATGTCATAGCTACATTCGATCTCAGTGACTTCAACCCTGAAGAATCAACATCAAATTGGTTTATAATGATCTGGGCCTCACACTCAACACAGAAGATACTCTTGACAGACGATAATGCTCTCATCCGCCGCTTGACCACCAGTACACCCTACCCTGCAACTCTGTCTCCATATCATCCCACCTTTCAAAGGTGGCGTCCTCATTATAACCTACACCCTCACCTTAGGCCGGGACGGATCCGGATGCAGAGGCAAACACTCCACCACCACTCCCCACCACCTCCTCCTTGGACAGTCTTTGAGAGTTCTAACAATACCACCACTTGCAAAGTAGGTTAGAAATCAGATTAATAATGTTGCTCACGCAGCATATGTTCGCTTTATCGGGCGACAACAAAGTTATTGACTGTGGATGGTGTCGTCAGAATGGAAATAACGAAGTTACTGCAAAAAGTCATTAATTTTGGCACTTACCTTGAATGAATTCTCACGTGGATTTCGTCGAAGTTGTTATGGCTCATCTTGTTGATTCTAGGGTGATTCTACTTCGACTGCTAGACGGTCCAGATCTTTTTTTAGCAATATTTGAAGATCTAACAAATGCGTTTTTCAGGAAATTCTTAATGATCAGACAATCACAGATCAGAACAATGGTATGGTAGAAATAATTTTTGACTTGGTTTTCACGATCCACATTTTTATTAAAGTTCTTGTAAATTCACATATACTTCTTCTTAATTGTCACATCATGAAGAAAACAGTTTTGTGTCAATCTTCATATATTTAATTTCCACTTTAACCAAACACAAGACTTGACTGTTCTTTTACTATGCGAAATATCAACTTACCTTCTGCAAAGTGAAACAATGACTGCTCTGTGCGCATTTGCGCCAAAACGGTTACAAGTAAGTCAAAGATAATGACAGTCTCACGGAAATGAATACGCACAAGAACCATATCATTGTAATATATCGATTCATCGAAGTACCTATACATTAATAAAACCAAATGTGAATATTGTCACAAAAATATGTCTGTTACTTCGCAGAAAGGTAGTACGATATTACTGGCATCGAGAACTGTGGTTGGAGTGCCGTAATGGTCACGTAAATAAAGCACCATTACAGTGTCCTGGTTTGGGCCCGCAAGGTGCCTCATGCTCCAACAAACTCCCCAACCAGTACACAGCAGGAGCACCACACGCGATGTGACTGCAAGAAACTGTGCAACTGTGCAGTGTAGCCAGTCATGACAAAGTTTATCTCACAGAGACCTGTGCGTGATTATCCAACCAAACAACAATATATAGTTCACATATCGCGTCAGTGGTCCGCACTTGAATGGTGGAGGTGGGTTGCATGTCACCGGCTCTGTGGGGAAATTGACTGCAACTCGCATCGCTTGCAAGTGAAGAGAGGACCATTCGTGGACAGGTCAAAGACTTCAGTGCGTTCTCGGCTGCGAGACGTTGTAGACATGGTATCGCAACCCGTGAATAAAATATATGCGCAATTAACGACTTAGATTGCATTATTAAGACTTTCATAGAGACCCGGTAGGCAATACTTGCATAAAATCAGTAATGTCAGATGATAACAACATGAATAGAAACTGACATCATATCATAATGCAAATTACATCGTTAATCATACAATGAAGGCTTTCACGACTGCATGTTGCAGCTGCTGAGAATTTTTCCGGGTTGTATGGCCGTGTTCCATGGAACTCTTCTATCCCTGACGTTTCGACCAAAGCTACGTTGGACATCTTCGGAAGTGCTCCTGGTTGTGCTGAGTCTTGCCGACTTGGCAAGACTCAGCAAAAGATGAAGACAGTTACTGTCGTCTTCTTTTGCCTTTGTCCCGCTCTTTTCGCAGGATCCGCATGATTAAGATCTGATTTGGGATGGTTAATTGAAGGGGCGCCTGGATGCTCTTCATGACGCCTCCCCATACCCCCTGGGATGGAATCAATGTAACCCAGCTGTCTGCGCCCAGTGTAAACCACGAAATAGTGCGAACGGGTTTCAAATGTCGGCGAGTCGTGTAACTGAGGCGGTATTCACCTAGTGGGATGCGAAAAACCGCGTAAAAACTACATTTAAGCTTGCCAGCACATCAGCCCTCTTCATCAGACCGCTGGGCGGATTCGATCCAGATCCGGCGCGCCTACCCGAGCCCAGGAAGCAGTGCATTAGCGCTCTCGTCTAACCTGGCGTGTGGTCATGTTACAACCGCAGTTGTCATTAACGTTGTGAACAGATTCATACTACATAGAGCCGACTGCAATTGCCTTCTTGTTCAAATGTGTGTGAAATCTTGTGGGACTTAACTGCTAAGGTCATCAGTCCCTAAGCTTACACACTACTTAACCTAAATTATCCTGAGGACAAACACACACACCCATGCCCGAGGGAGGACTCGAACTTCCGCCGGGATCAGCCGCACAGGCCATGACAGCAGCGCCTGAGACCGCTCGGCTAATCCCGCGCGGTAAGTATCTTATTGGGTCCAGGTTGGGACACTGGGCGGGACAGTCTATTTCACTATAATCGCCTCCGAACTGTTCCTATATTGTTGTCGGTACGGGATGTTGAGAAATGTGTTGCTATCTTCCTCAAGTTCAATAAGGAGATGACACATTATCCTCGACAAAAGCCTCGATACTGTATCTAACACCACCTCCTATTTACTTCACTGTAGGCACCAGATAGGCAGGTGGCAAGTGAGTTCCTGTCTTTTAACAATCTCATTCGTAATTTATAGTCACATACAGCTGAGCCGTGGTAAAAATTGCTGTTTTGAAGAGCGCGCCGCAGCGCATAGTGTGAAGCAGTCGCCCTCCGTTTCTGGCGGTGGCGCCGCTGTGGCAATCGCAGCTTTGGTGTCTCCCTCTCGTGCGAAGGAGGGAAGGTTGCCTGTTCACGTGCATTTAATGGGCCCTATGAGCTCTGCAAGGGGTCAGTCTGAATCAGTCAGGGTGGAGTCAGTTGGCGGTCAGTTGGAGTAAGGCAGGGAGTCTGTCAGTCGTAGGAGTCGGTCAGTTGGTCAGCCGGGTCAGTATGGGGCAGTCAGTGTCTGTCTGTATTCCCGAGTGCTAGTATGTGTTAGGCCGCTAGTCTGCTCGAGTTTGTTTCAGGCAATGGACATTGGCGGTTGAATTGATCGGTAGGTCGTTCTCTTCCCGGGGCAGGGATGTCGGGTGGTCTGAGGGCAGGTTTCCTCTGCAGGGGTGGGTCCGACCGAGTGTATCGCTTAGTCAATGTCGATCTGCCGTCTGGAGTGCCAAGATGTCTGTCGTTCGGATCGACGTTTAAGGCCGGTTGGATCGATCGGTTGGTCGGTCGCGCACTGACACACAAGATGACTTGTCCGTCTTGAGCGTCGGAGCATGTGAGGTCGCCACGTGATTCCAGTGGGCCGCGCCATATAGCGAGGAGTAGTGGCTTCGCGGCCGACACGAGAGCTGCAGGAGTCAACCCAAGACATCGGTCTGGCCGGCGCGAGCTGCGACGCCGTGAGACGGGAGATCGGCGCGCCTTCCTGCTTCCGTTGAAGCGGTTGGCAGCGGACGGTTCGGGAGAGCGTTTTGGGGGTGCTGTGCCAGGTCTTCGCCAGACATAGCCGTTTATTAGAAGTTAAGTGATTGCTGATATGTTGCTTCATTTACTTGTTAAATTCTACATGTTTTCTTGGTCAGTCTTTCGTCCCCAGCTTGCTCGCCTGTCTTTCGTCCGCATTTGTTGGGCAGTTAGTGTCTGTCTGTCTGTCGGTCTGCCGCCCATTAATAGCTGCCTCTGTCATGTTTGTCGGATTCGGTGTTAACGAATTTATTGCTTATAGTGTAAAGGCCGAATTCCTGAAATATGTTTTTATTTTGCCTATCATCTTGAGAGGCGGTGTATGTGGAATGTAGAGCATGTTTGTACATTTTATGTAAGACTGCATTTCATGGGTTTTTATTTAAATGGTCAGTTTAGTACATAAAGTTGCCACCCTGCCACCGTAAGAGTTTTCTTTTAAAAAGAAGTTGCACTTTCGGTGGCAAGTAATTTTTTTGATGTGAGTGTTTTGTATTGTTTCCATCCGTCCCACGGGGTGCATAGCCTACGTGTTTGTGTGAGTTGTTAAAATTTTTAGTTTAAAGTAATCTGGTGTGTTGCAGATTTGCTCCAGTGTAGTCTTTCAGAGGTTGTTGTGAGCGTTCGTGACTACGGCCGTGTTAAAAGGGAGCGGCAAGCTTCTCAGCCCGAAAGGTCATACTGTCAAAAAAAAAAAAAAAAATATTGTTATTTCTGATTCTGAATAAATTGTAACCTAATATTTAGAGGGTGTTTTCTGATTATAAATTATTTTTTTTAAAAAAAAGAAAGGGTTTTTAGGAATAAAATTTCAATTTGTTGAAAGAAATTTGTTTTCATCAGTTACCCATTCGCAACTACTTCCACGCTCACATAGTCTGATTAAAGGTGTTAATGTTCTTGATGAATCGTTAGTGTTGTTGTTGTGGTCTTCAGTCCTGAGACTGGTTTGATGCAGCTCTCCATGCCACTCTATCCTGTGCAAGCTTTTTCATCTCCCAGTACCTACTGCAACCTACGTCCTTCTGAATCTGCTTAGTGTATTCATCTCTTGGTCTCCCTCTACGATTCTTACCCTCCACGCTGCCCTCCAATACTAAATTGGTGATCCCTTGATGCCTCAGAACAAGTCCTACCAACCGATCCCTTCATCTGGTCAAGTTGTGCCACAAACTTCTCTTCTCCCCAATCTTATTCAATACTTCCTCATTAGTTATGTGATCTACCCATCTAATCTTCAGCATTTTTCTGTAGCACCACATTTCGAAAGCTTCTATTCTCTTCTTCTCCAAACTATTTATAGTCCACGTTTCACTTCTATACATGGCTACACTCCATACGAATACTTTCAGAAATGACTTCCTGACACTTAAATCAATACTGGATGTTAACAAATTTCTCTTCTTCAGAAACGCTTTCCTTGCCATTGCCAGCCTACATTTTATATCCTCTCTACTTCGACCATCATCAGTCCCCAAATAGCAAAACTCCTTTACTACTTTAAGTGCCTCATTTCCTAATCTAATTCCCTCAGCATCAACCTACTTACATTCCATTATCCTTGTTTTGCTTTTGTTGATGTTCATCTTATATCCTCCTTTCAAGACACTGTCCATTCCATTCAACTGTCTCTGACAGAATTACAATGTCATCGGCGTACCTCAAAGTTTTTATTTCTTCTCCATGAATTTTAATACCTACTCCGAATTCTTCTTTTGTTTCCTTTACTGCTTGCTCAATATACAGATTGAACAACATCGGGGAGAGGCTACAACCCTGTCTTACTCCATTCCCAACCACTGCTTCCCTTTCATGTCCCTCGACTCTTATAACTGCCATCTGGTTTCTGTACAAATTGTAAATAGCCATTCGCTCCCTGTATTTTACCCCTGCCACCTTTAGAATTTGAAAGAGAGTAGTCCAGTCAACATTGTCAAAAGCTTTCTCTAAGTCTACAAATGCTAGAAACGTAGGTTTGCCTTTCCTTAATCTTTCTTCTAAGATAAGTCGTGAGGTCAGTATTGCCTCACGTGTTCCAGTGTTTCTACGGAATCCAAACTGATTTTCCCCGAGGTTGGCTTCTACTAGTTTTTCCATTCGTCTGTAAAGAATTCGTGTTAGTATTTTGCATCTGTGACTTATTAAACTGATAGTTCGGTAATTTTCACATCTGTCAACACCTGCTTTCTTAGTAAACTAAGTAAATTCTTTAAGAAAGGATTTTGAAAGTAAATCCACGTTTCAATTGGGTCCAGGTTGGGACACTGGGCAGGACAGTCCATCTCACTGTCGTTGTCTCCAAACTGTTCCTCTATTGTTGTCGGTACGTGATGGTGAGAAATGTGTTACTATCATTCCGCCTTTTAGATTTTCTCAATTTCAGTAAGGAGATGACACATTAACCTCGACAAAAGCCTCAATACTGTACGCAACACCACCACCTATTTACTTCACTGCTGGCACCAAATAGGCAGGTGACAAGCGAGTTCCTGTCTTTTAACAGTCTCCGTGGTAAGTTGTAGTCACGTACAGCGAACAACAAACCAGGGGGTCGGGTGTTGCACTTTTTAGTGACCTTGGAGAGAAGTTGCGTGTGTGTGTGTGTGTGTGTGTGTGTGTGTGTGTGTGTGTGTGTGTGTGTGCGTGTGAGTCGACTGTCGCCCCACTGACGGCAGCAGTCGGCTGCAGACTGCTGCGGTACAGAGCACCTGCCGCGGCCGCCCGCAATTTAATAAAGAGCCAGCCAGGCAGCCGCCACAGGCGGGCCGCGGTCGCTCTCCGCCGCGCCTCCACCTCGCGCCCCGACAGATTCAATTTCCTGCGTGGCCGGCCGCGGGATATGAGACCCGGCGCCACACAGCGCTCCGCTCTGCCTCCCCTAGTCTGGCCTGCCCGCCGCGCAACCCACACCCCACACTCCACTTGTTACTTCTCCAGCTCTCCAACTCTCTAACATCACCACAGCGCGTTAGAGCAAAGGAGTGTAAGTAGACGCCTTTACCCTCTGAGTGCTCTACAGTCAGAGGATTGCGCGGCTGCGGATACCCGTGGCTACACTCTGGGATATCCAGTGTTCATGTAATCTGAAACGTGGAACTCACTGGAATTAAGAGAAACGTGGAGCGGAGGACCCACATATACACAACCTTTATATAACAATATATAAGGATAAACTTTTTTTTTACGAAATGACCAAATTTGGAAAATGAATAAGCGTTTGCAAGAGAAATAAAAACAGCAAATAATATTACAATAATTACAAGACAGCCGGACCTGCAGACCGCCCGTTATCGGGTGAGACAGCGGTGTTTACTACCGCCCTGGACACAGTTTCTCTTATTAAGGGGGGATAGGTCGTCAAACGGGCCGACCTGGAGCAGGAGAGGCACCACAGGACATTTTCATTTCCACTGTCTATAGTTTTACAAATAAATTCATAAAACTTTGTCCCCATGACCAGGAAGGATTGAGGACTCACACTCATAGGAGTGGAAGTTCGAAAACATAACGAAATGATTTCTTTTTACATGAGAGATTTCATCATTTTTTCACTTACTAGTGGCAGTATTTGTTGCTACAGATACACGTTTCTTCATAAGTAAGAGAGATTTTTCGATGAATTTTACACAGCATTCGAACTATACTTAAAACCGTATGAAACTCTAGACGTTTCCAAATCTATTAAAAACTGTGGTAAGAAGTGGGGTAGTTAACTATAAAATTTGTGTTTTTTCTAAACATGAAGTTTAAAATATAACAGTTCATTCGTTTTTTCATAAATTAAATAAATTATACGGTTTCATACACCTGTGAGTTTGGCATGTATGCTGTGCAAAATTCATCGACGAATCTCTCTAGCTTATGAAGAAAAGTGTACCTATAGCAACAAATGCAGCCGTCAGTAAGTAAAAAAATTGATGAATTTCGCACGTAAAAAAATTATTTTGTTATGCTTTCGAACTTCCACTGCATTGAGTGTGAATCCTGAATCCTACCTGGTGATGCTGACAAAGTTTTATGAATTTATTTGTAAAGCTATAGAAAGTGGAAATTAAAATGTCCTGTGATGCCTCTCCTGCTCCAAGTCGGCCCGTTTGACGACCTATCCCCCCTTAAATGCCTTCCTGCAACACATGAAAACTATATAAGCGCCGTTGATGACAAGAGTGATTGATTTACTCAAAGCACATGATGCAACCTTTCATTTGAAAGATGTATATTGAGAGGTTCTGGGTTAAGACGGACACCTGTGCTTAAAGGTTAAACATATTAGGAAACAATATGACAGTGGTAAGACATACTTCAAAACAAGCAACCTCTTAATCTCAGTCGGCAACGAAGGTGCGACTGGATCCCAACCCGTCCATTCTAACAATTTTATTTTGACTACATCCCTGGTGACAGTTGGCTGTTAACATTTGCAAAGGTAAACTGATTGTCAGTTATTAAGACAGCTCTGAAGGAACGTCTTAAACCATTACTTGTAAACACTTGTTACAAGACAACTCACTCGGCGGAACCACAAGATCCAGCTAAAAATACACCAATAATGACTCGGGCATTCAAACACAGCAACGCACAGCTTAGTGCAACAGGTTATTCGGATTATAACTAATGCAATTACAATCAAAGATATGAACTGGTTAACAAGTAAATTTTACCACAAGACCCCTGTTTTGTTTAACGGGAACATGTGCCTTAGTACAATTGTTCTGGCTGTATTTACTACCAGAAGCTGATTCATTAGAACATTAATGATCGGGTATAAACCAGAAAGGAAAGACAATATAATAGTGGGACAAATTTTCAAACGATAACTAGTGTCTTAGTACAATACTACGGCCTAAATTTACGACCAAAGAGGCGACCGAGTAAAACAAACCAGAAAATAATTAGGAGCACGGGTAGACAATGACACAAATCACCACGAGGATTACAGATTCACGGGCGCTGTGACCCAGCGGTTCTAGGCGCTTCAATCTGGAACCGCGCTGCTGCCACGGTCGCAGCTTCGAATCCTGCCACCGGCATGGATGTGTGTAATGTCCTAAGGTTAGTTACGTTTAAGTGGTTCTAAGTTCTGGGGGACTGATGACCTCAGACGTTAAGTCCCATAGTGGTCAGAGACATTTGAACCATTTGATTGCAGAATGTTACTCCCCTTTTATCAGCAAGCAGTTCCATTGATCCACCGTGTCTCGCGGCTGTTACTGAGTGGTGCCGATGATAGCCAGGCAGAATGGGGCAGCCAGGCCACGAGCGGTCGTACGACACGAATGTTGCCAACCAACCGAAGGGATGTCAGCCTGCTGCTTGTAGTTGATGCTGACTCCCATGAAGTACTCCGGTATCTTCGCTCTGCGCGGACCCTCCTTACCAAACTTCGTGGCTTCGGCTGCTCGGATTTCGTGACCACCTCTTCCCGCGACGCTACCGCCAATCCCCACACTTCTAGCTGCCCTATCGGGCCAGCGAACCCCGTATATACATCGTCAAGCAAAGACCTTCTAAGGACACAACCCACAGATACCAGCTCTTTCTCATACATACTGGTATGGGGCCCCAATAGGGATAGTCGATACTACACCTGAGTCAGTGGCGCCAGCCGGAACAGTCCACTAATTCAATGGCGCCATGGCTCATAATCTACAGCAATAAATTAATACTTTCCCAATTACAGTTCTATGCTGTCGTTATGCATTTTAGGACCTGGTTTTTTCAGTGGCCACTTGAACAATAGTTACATCACATTCACAATGAGGGTTCCGATTATTGTAACCGAGAGATGACAAGTTGATGACGTTTCGGCCATTAATAAGCAGACCACTGCCTTGAAAAACTAGTTGCATTGCAATCCTAGGTTGACCTTGTTCACAGCAGCTCACAACAATCACTACGGGTCCATACAGCGCAAATATCAAATATACGCCTGCTCTTCAAAATTAGTGTTGCGGTCCCTTAACGTCACATGGGCATCCTTCCGCTCAAGCTTCCTCTACAAATACTTGCACCTTGCGAGGTGCTGTAGTAGTCTGGATCACTTGGGTCGAGCTCATAAGAGAACTATGCCCTGTGTGTTAAATGCTAAAGGTTGTATGTCACCATGCACGCATCTTACACAATAAATTATAACAAACCAAACACAGTCCTAGGTACACGTCCGGATGAAAAATATAAGCTATCCTCCAACTCACCCTACTAACAAAACAAATAACTAAGAAAGAATAACACTCTCAAAACAGACTACAACTGTTACAAATCTCTGCCCAGAAATCCAAACTGTATTCATACACAGAGACGTGTAAACTGTCAGAATACGGCGCTGCGGTCGGCAATGCCCATATAAGACAATAAGTGCATGGTACAGTTGTTAGATCGGTTACTGCTGCTACAACGGCACATTATTAAAATTTAAGTGAGTCTGTACGTGGTGTTATAGTCGGCTCACGAGTAATGAGACACAGCATCTCCGAGGTAGCGATGAAGTGGACATTTTCCCGTACGACCATTCCCGAATGGTCCGGTAAAACATAATATCTTCGACATCGCTCTGGCTTCAAAAAGATCCTGCAAGAATGGGACCAACGGCGATTGAAGAAAATCGTTCCACGTGACAGAAATGCAACCCTTCCGCAAATTCCTGCAGATCTAAGTCCTGGGCCATCAACAAGTGACAGCGTGCGAACCGTTCAACGAAACATCATCGATATGGGTTTTTGGAGCAGAAGACCCAGTCGTGTACCCTTGATGACTGCATGACACACAGATTTACGCCTCGACTGGGAGTGTCAACACTGACATTTGACTGTTGATGGCTGGAAACATTTTGCCTTGTCGGACGAGTCTAGTTTCAAATTGTATGGAACGGATGGACGAGTACGGGTGAGGAAACCTTATGAATCCATGGACCCTGAATGTCAGCAAGAGTCTGTTCAAGCTGGTGAAGGCTCAATAATAGTGTGGAGCGCGTGCAGTTGAAATGATGTCGGACATCTGAAGCGTCTAAATGCGACCCTGACAGATGACACATGAGCATCCTGTCTGATCACCTGCACCCATTCATGTGCATTGTGCATTGGGACGGACTTGAGCAGTTCCAGCAGGGCAATGCGACACCCGACACGTCCAGAATTGCTGCAGGGTGGCTCCAGGGACACTCTTCTGAGTTTAAACACTTCTTCTGTCCACCAAATTCCCCAGACTTGAACATCATTGAGCGTAACTGCAATGGCTTAAAACGTGCTGTTCAGAAGAGCTCTCAAAAAAATGTTTCAAATTGCTCTGAGCACTATACGACTTAACTTCTGAGGTCATCAGTCGCCTAGAACTTAGAACTAATTAAACCTAACTAACCTAAGGACATCACACACACCCATGCCCGAGGCAGGATTCGAACCTGCGACCGTAGCGGTCACCCGGTTCCAGACTGTAGCGCCTAGAACCGCACGGCCAGTCAGGCCGGCTAGAGCTCTCCAACCCCTCGTACTCTTAAGGACATACGGACAGCCTTGCAGGATTCATGGTGTCAGTTCTCCCCAGCACTAATTCAAAATTAGTCGAGTCCATGCCACGTCGTGTTTCGGCACTTCTGCTAGCTCGCGGTTGTCCTACACGGTATTGGCAGGTGTATCAGTTTCTTTGGCTCTTCAGTTTGTATCGTCATCTAACCACTGACAAACCGTCAATACGCAGTGGATCATATAAATCCCTTACTAATTATCACACATAAATTGCTTAAAGACGCTAAATCATTAATCTACCGCATTCCAGTCAGTGCACTGTAGCACAAGGCAAATTATTTCCGAACACCAGCAGAGACTGCAGTGTAATCTATTAAACATTCCAGTAACGAGAAAAGGATTATCCTACCGTGTGAAAAAATGTACACACTATATCGACTCTCTCTCTCTTCTTTGGTATTAAATGTTTTGATTTTAATTTATGGTCGGGATTATTTGGGAAAAGGGAGAGGATATTTAATACACTGTTGGGATCGCGTATATTCTGGACGCTAGTAAATACGGCTTACATATACGCCAACGATAATCAAAATTGTTGCACAGGAAAAAATGTTAATAAAAATGATTACAGTCTGGTTTGCAGTGGTTTAATTACGTTATTCAACTCACGGCTAATTCAAACTTATTCAGAAAGAGCATGTAAGTAATACCGTTATTTGCAGATGAATTAATTGTTGCTAACAGGAAGGCAATATAAGCTCCTACATGGGGCGAGGATTTGTATTCACGATAAGTAATTTCATTCACATCTCACAGGCACCAGTTTGGTTAGGCGTTTACTTGTAAGAAGTAATTGCAATCTCACAGATATCGTGAAGCAAACCTAAGCCTTGTAGCCTACTGCAGCTAAATTCATCAACGCAGGTGCGTAAAAATTCTAATATAATGAACTTTGCAAATATTAATACTTGAGAATGATTATTAGTATACAGTGTATGTATTATGCTAACTTAAGTGTGAAGCCCAATACTCAATATTTTAATTAAATTTCACGTAATGGACGGATGTGCGCCATGACTACAAACGAAAACTAGATGGGAAATTTTCAGCAAAATCCGCTTTCAGTAATTATTTTCACTTCAATATTTCAACAGGGAGGGAGAGGTTTTGAATAAGATGAGGAGTAGTTTAAAATGGTTCATATGGCTGTGAGCACTATGGGACTTAACTGCTGAGGTCATCAGTCTCCTAGAACTTAGAACTACTTAAACCTAACTAACCTAAGGACATCACACACATCCATGCCCGAAGCAGGATTCGAACCTGCGACCGTAGCGGTCACGCGGTTCCAGACTGCAGCGCCTAGAACCGCTTGGCCACTCCTGCCGGCAGGAGTAATTTACTTTTTACCATATATCGTAACGGAAAATACGTACATCAAATACTTACCGCGTCAGAACAGCTAAGCGACTTAATCGTCTTACAGCAGAGAAAAAAGTGGGATTAGATCTTTGAACTGAGCCCTTTTTAACATAAATGAGATATGATTTCCATGGTTATAAGGAATGTCTTTGCTTATAGTTACTCTTTGATACTATAATACATATTGCATTAACATTTTTAACACAAAATATTTTATATTAACGAGTTGTAGATATCATAATTATCTGTCTTATTCACTACGGTTTTTATATACAGAAATACACACAGATCTTTACTTTCTTTACACTTGACATATACACGTCTGGCACAGGATTCGTTTAATTTTTATAGAGCTTTTCAAGTGGTATCACAGCGCACCCTGGAATCTTTAAAGCCAGCTATATTGTAAGACCTGCTTGAAATTTTCCATAAAATATTTGTATTGCACAGTATTTGGCGGGTACAGTAAGTTGTTACTCCAATACTTTCACTTTGGCTGCAGGCTTTTTGGAATTATTGATTGAACAACAGTAGTGGGGAGAGTGTGGTATCAGCGCAGCACAAATTAGTATGCAAATTAATTAAGTAGATCAATTACTTCTCCCCCACCCCAACCACGCACAACCTGACTCCCAACACACCCACCTCACCCCTGGATTACGTCATGTGCTTTTTTCAGCCTGCAAGTGGGCCCCAGCCCCCTCCCCCTCTTGACACACTCCCCCTCCCCACACCCCTCGCACAACTTTCACTATTTCGACTTTTGTCGGGAATTTCGAATTTGGCGGGAATGTTTTCGTCCCAGAGCTGTGCTGACGTCCCATTGCACCCACCACCCGGGCCTTGGTGGGAAATTACAACTGGCGTTGCCCTTTCCGGGACTTGAACACTGGTCCTCCTGGATGGAAAGCTCAAATGCACCCCCGTAACGCTGTTATACCTCCACAGGTGCTTGGCGAGAAATTTAAAATGGTGGGTCTATTTCCGGGACTCGAACCCTTGTCCTTCTGGATGGGAAGTCTATGTGCACCCCCAACCAACGGAAACTGCCCAGATGAAGGATCAGAAGGTTAAGGTGGTGTACATTATTTGTTCTGGTAGGAAAAAGTGATGTAAAGATCGGTCCTAATTACGTAATTAATCATAAAGATCTGGCGTTATCACACTACTATATGCATAGCACAACACAAGGACTGCCTAAAATCGCAATACAGCTTGAAAATTGAGACGCCTTACAACTGGTGTTGTCCTACTGGAAAAAATTTCAGAATACCACTCGGAAGTAGTGAAAGACACACTCAAAATCTACCCTTCACTTACAAGATGGTGGGCTGTAAGGCACTCTCTTTATTCTTTTTGGCAGGAAATATGTTCAACTGATAAGTTGCTGGTGTTGGACAGGGCCGAGTTTAAATTGTGTATTACCTGTAAGCATAAAGCTGAGCCCAATATCCATTGCGATTTCATGTCAGAGTTTGCTGCAGACGCCTGCACACGCCAGTACACGCTACCACGACTGATGCATCACCCTTCTAATTAAACTTTGAAATTTTCGTTAACAAACCAATATTCATGATGAACAGATCATAATGCAACAAATGTACTGAGGAAAATCGTTGTCCCAAAGACTGCAGAGTGTGCGGTAATTTAACGTATGGTTTCCTCGACAGGCGCTCACAAACTGCCGAAAATCGAGGCTCTCTTACCTCCCCTCATACCTCCGCTCCCAAGGGAAGAGCTGCCTGCGATCACTGTCCGGTGAATGGTCCAAATGGTCCGCAGTGTCTTCAGTTCAATGCGCAGCCGTAAGCACGAGGCTAGGAGAATGACAGCGTACACTCCTCTGGTGTGAGACGTTCCCGTGTGCGGGGGGGGGGGGGGGGGGGGAGGGGGGGGGGACTGCATAACTCAAGTCTACCGACATGTCTGTAAGGTTTCTGCCATACAGCAGCAGATTCTCGTGTTCTAGTTTCGTAAGCAATTTGATCAACACAACCTGTCTCACGCAATCTACTCATATGCCGCGAAAAAAAATACAGTCATTTCTAGATTCGAAAATGAGCTATAATTCCAGAGGTCTATAATTACATGTTATGAAGTATGAAATAACACAGACGTGTTACCTATTTTTTAAAAACGCTGCCATAACGACAATAATAGAAACAGCCATGATTCCACAAGAACAGATACAGTCGACTCTCATTAGTTTTTTGTGCAGAATCGGAGTAGTTTTAAGAGAACTATCTGTGTTTAAACTTTGACCAGCTATAGCACTCCTTGTAACAGAACCTCCTGTAAGATTTTACCACGCCTTTCTTTTCCGATGTATTGAAAAACAGTTTGTTGTCATTGAGCATACTACATATACAGGTATAGCTCCATTGGTGCTGAAGGGCAGTGCTAGAAATCCTTTGCACAGATCTCCACAGAGTTTTGTCGTCTGTACTGGAGGAAGACCATGTCTAACAGAATAACAATCACACGAGGGGGTCCCTGTATCGTTCCTTCATTAGCAGTTCCATATATTTTTTTCAGTTGTAACACATCATCAAGTCAGTGTACACTTTCTTTTGTACCATGACTTAGAGGTATGTGTCAGCTGCAGCTAAACCGACAATAATTTTCGATCGTTTGGCGCTCACAGAAAACTGAACACCGCTTGGCGTAAACTTTACGGCTCCCACAAGACACAGATTGGTAGAAATAAGACGCAGAGACAATGTTTGTCATTGACAAAAATGTGGAAGACATCGCAACATGGAAACTGGAAGAGTTTGCTGTATTGCAGAACGCTTCCAACGGCTACTGTACAGTGAACCTCATCTTCCCCAGTGACAGGGCAGCGGATGTCCTGGTGTTCCATTTCAAGGAGTATCGTTCACTCATTTTGCAGTCATGTACATGATTACTGTTCCGGTATTGACCATCGTCGGAAGGTGCTGTTCAAAACACGCACGAGCTAGTACAAATAAAAAGAGGTACTGTTAATTTACTGGTGAAACGAAATAAAAATAAAAACTTGCGGAAGGCATCGCAGCATATAGAAGTAGGACAAATCGAACGCTTCCAAACAACTGTCTAAAGGTGATGAGCTCTAAATTTAATGGCATGCTCCACAGCGACAAGTAGCAGATATACAGTGTTCCTCCAAGTCTACCTCGATCTCATCTGAGTTGTGTCAGTCAACCATTATGCAGGAATCAACAGCGTACATAACGGACAGACGGGATGTAAAAGACACAATTGCTATGGGACAATGTACTATAATAGACAATGCTTGTGGTATTGAGATGAATTTCAGCAATTTTAAGCGTTGTTCCGCAATCTCAGCGCCAGCCAATGACCCGGCAGTTTCTCCGTCATCGCTGAATGATCTCTCCACTACTTTGCAAATGCCATACACTTGACTGAGAATGCAGCTAGATGACTGAGCAGTACATCCATTACACCATATACACCAAAGGATACCAAATAGCGTTACATATTGATGAAAAAAGGTTATTTACATAGTTCCAGCGCATCAAGCGTAGTACAGAATGTACAATTACGGCTGGCCATCTTTCCCTTAGAAGAAAGATTAAGAAAAGGCAAACCTACGTTTCTAGCATTTGTAGACTTAGAGAAAGCTTTTGACAATGTTAACTGGAATACTCTCTTTCAAATTCTGAAGGTGGCAGGGGTCAAATACAGGGAGCGAAAGGCTATTTACAATTTGTACAGAAACCAGATGGCAGTTCTAAGAGTCGAGGGGCGTGAAAGGGAAGCAGTGGTTGGGAAAGGTGTGAGACAGGGTTGTAGCCTGTCCCCGATGTTATTCAATCTGTATATTGAGCAAGCATTAAAGGAAACAAAAGAAAAATTCGGAGTAGGTATTAAAATTCATGGAGAAGAAGTAAAAACTTAGAGGTTCGCCGATGACATTGTAATTCTGTCAGAGACAGCAAAGGACTTGGAAGAGCAGTTGAACGGAATGAACAGTGTCTTGAAAGGAGGATATAAGATGAACATCAACAAAAGCAAAACAAGGATAATGGAATGTAGTCAAATTAAATCAGGTGATGCTGAGGGAATTAGATTAGGAAATGAGACACTTAAAGTAGTAAAGGAGTTTTGCTATTTAGGGAGTAAAATAACTGATGATGGTCGAAGTAGAGAGGAAATAAAATGTGGACTGGCAATGGCAAGGAAATCGTTTCTGAAGAAGAGAAATTTGTTAACATCGAGTATAGATTTAAGTGTCAGGAAGTCGTTTCTGAATGTATTTGTATGGAGTGTAGCCATGTGTGGAAGTGAAACATGGATGATAAATAGTTTGGACAAGAAGAGAATAGAAGCTTTCGAAATGTGGTGCTACAGAAGAATGCTGAAGATAAGGTGGGTAGATCACGTAACTAATGGGGAGGTATTGAATAGGATTGGGGAGAAGAGACGTTTGTGGCACAACTTGACTAGAAGAAGGGATCGGTTGGTAGGACATGTTTTGAGGCATCAAGGGATCACAAATTTAGCATTGGAGGGCAGCGTGGAGGGTAAAAATCGTAGAGGGAGACCAAGAGATGAATACACTAAGGAGATTCAGAAGGATGTAGGTTGCAGTAGGTACTGGGAGATGAAGAAGCTTGCACAGGATAGAGTAGCATGGAGAGCTGCATCAAACCAGTCTCAGGACTGAAGACCACAACAACAAACAACATCTTTCCCTTTGTGGATGGGCGCCACAAAGTATTGTCACATTAGTAGGATAAAGTCGGAGATTGAAAGACCCGTCCCACATTCTCCTTGACCAATCCTTCCTGCAACACCAATCTTACCCACGGCACCCATCCAAAAGCAGAAGATCCCCCCAGATATGTACGTGTCGAGGACAGTCTCACCTTTTATTGGTAGACATTTGAGTGTTGCGTTGGTGTAACAGACGGTTAAGAAGAAACCTGTGGCTTGTACATGACAGAGGTCACGACGTATGGAGTTTGAAACGTGTCAAGTAAATCAATCTTGCAATGAATTCTGAAGTATTATTCTACTGTACACAGTCAGTATCAGGAAGGTGCCAGCAAGAGACAAATTATCGTAGAGCATAAACGCATACGCCGATGATTACACGGTTCTGCACCTAAAAATGCTATATTGTTAAAGTCATACGGTTTCCGAAGTATACTCGTGCGGCATGCGAGCTCATAATAGTCTAATAGAGGATATATCTGTCCAACGTCAGACATAAAGCCACCACGCAAGCATAATACCCCAATCACTACGGTGACAAATTTTAAAATGATAACACTACTACTATTCCAGTAAATAAACTGGAAGCTGTCTTGATCGCTTAACTTTTTTAATGGTGACCGATTTCGATGTTTTTATCAGATTATCTTCGGATAAAAAGATCGAAAACGGTCACCATTAAAAATTTTATGCGATAAAGATTGTTTGAAGTTTATTTATAATAGTTACAGATCGCTGTTTTCCTATATAAGAACTATGTTTTTATAATGCTATTCCAGTAACCTGGGAAGGCACCGTCACTGTGTGTTCACCGCTCGAGTTGCTTATAAACCAAGTAGAATGAAGTATGGAGACTATTGTTCTGTCTCTTATGAAATAAATGGATTTTATCCATCTTTTTCAGTCGGAAAACCCTCAACGACACTTCCCACGTCAGTAGTGCACATCATTAGTAACAGTAGTAGTAGTAGTATCGGTTTTGGGGGTGCTACTCACTAGGACAAAAGATCAAAGAAAAACCCACGTAATTTACAGGGGGAGGGAGAGGGTTAAAAGTGAATGCAACCAGAACATAATTTTTAAGCTTTTCTCGGTGTCGAGTAACCGCGAACCCCCACCCCCCTACCCCTCAAGCCTCCTCAGTTCCCGGCATTTCGAAGTACTTTTCCTCTAATTTCATGTATTCTCAGTCAATTTACGTAATTTTGCTAGTTCTTTTCGCAGTTTTACATATTTCGTTGTATTTTCCTCAATTGTACGTATTTCTCATCAATTTGTCGTAATTATATGAGGTTTTTGTCGGTTGTTATGGATTTGGTTTTTTTCTTGTTTCTTTGATATTTCACCGCAGGTGTATGGTCATATTGCAGGCACCCTCACGCGTTATTTGATTTTATATGAAGATATTTGCGTGTCCTATACACCTTCCTTTTAAAAAACCCTAAGAATTTCCATACTCCTGATGATCTACATGCACGCATTTTGGATAGACAGGTCATGAAAAGTATAGGAACACCCGCCTCATACCTTTATTAGAGTCATCCAGTGGTGCACATTGGAAACTCGTTGTCTGAAAACATATCCTTGTACTGCTACAGCACATCAGAGAGTTTGTCTGCAGACTCATGTAGCGACGCATTTGATGGAAACTCAAAATCTGACACAGTTCTACACATTCGTCTGACTTCCGCTCTACCGCGTAGCGATCTGTAACAGGGAGTTCACATGTGTGCAGAGGCGATTTCTGCGCTGCCTTAATATTCTTTTTCCCTGCAAGTATATGCTCTTATTGCTTACCAAATGAGCTTCGCTACTTTTGTTTACATCGCCTAGCTCGGATAGGCTCCCACAACCAAGTCAGCTCGTCTGCAAACTGTAGGATTCAGGAACTTTTTATCCTAGTAATAAGCTATTCGTTAGTTGACAGTGTGTCTGCACATAGCATCCTGGACAGTGAGAGTTTCCCCTCCACGTACGTAGATAGTGCACACCTCCGGCAGCGTAATTTATAGACGAACAGTTAGCAAGTTAAGTATTCGATTGTTGGTTGATTGATTTGGGGGAAGCGGCCAAACGGCGAGGTCGTCGGTCCCAAAGGGTTACAAAAGGAGGCGAAGGAAGGCAGCTGTGCCCTTTCAAAGGAACCATCCCGGTACTTGCCTGAAGCGGCTTAGGGAAATCACGGAAAACCTAAATCATGATGGCCTTACTCGGGTTTCAACCATTATCCTCCAGAATGCGAGTCCAGTGTGCTGACCACTGCACCACCTTGTTTGGTCTTAAGCATTTGAACCACAACTGTCAACTGCAAGCAGCACTGTACACACAAATATACAGACTATGCATCCATATTACCAATCATGAAGTCTCGATTTCAACTGCTTGTACGTTATTTTAGACAGTGCAACAGCCCTGCAAATAGTGGTTCTGTAGGGAATTTAAGCACATTTAAATATCCAGCTAAAGAGCATAACATTTTTGATGCATACTATATTACCGATATTTCTAACAATACTGTCGAGATTCGCCAGAAATAAAAAAAATGTCTAATGTAACCACGCAGATGGTTTCGATGTAACGGAAGGGAGACGTGTGGTAAAATCTTGTAGGAGGTTTTATTACAAGACAGAGTCTCACGGTTTGTTTCGTAAACGCCAGTATGATATAGCATTGCATTGGTAAAACGAGACGCGCCACAGCGTACAAAAGAGCTGTCTCCTCTTAAATTATAGCATGTTGTTGTCGACTACAAAATAATTGTGTGACGTATGAGCGAATAGCGTGAATGATGGCATTCTCTAATCTTATTTCACATGTCTGAAATGTTTCTAATACCCTTGTGCACGACAGTTCATTTAGAGACACTGAATTCAAGCGAGAGACGCTCTCAGGTCCTGTAGTTTGTCCATCAAGCTGAAAGAAATTCCTTAACGTAGATGTTTTCTCTTCAGAGTTTAAATTCTCGCTTTTTCTTTACTCCGATGACGGTTCTGCAATAATGAGAACATTGTGTGGTGATCGGTAATTTTCACATAAAAATAGTGAAAGATTTTTCCCGATTTTACGCAGGGTGGACATGAATCTGCCGATCATTTGTAGATGGTGGCGTTGCACATCGCTGGATGTCTCAAAATAATGAGAAGCGAATTTTATCCAGCAGATGTACCGATTTTGCTTATAAAGCAAAAAAAATGGACCGTGTCTATTTTCGTGGGAGGAGGACATTTAGTATCATCGTAATTGTGTTTTACTTTTTTATTAAATGTTTGATTATACGAGATAATGGGTTCACTATGCTGTTTGCAGTAGTTTTCCCCTCACTCCTGTTTTTTATTCATTATTAAACCTACTCCTGCATTACCCCTATTTGATTTTGTATTTATAAACCTGGTTTCACCTGACCAAAAGTCTTGTTCCTCCTGCCACCGAACTTCACTAATTCCCACTATATCTAATTTTAACCTATCCATTTACCTTTCCAAATTTTCTAACCTACCTGCTCGTTTAAGGGATCTGACATTCCACGCTCCGATCCGTAGAACGCCAGTTTTCTTTCTCCTGATAACGACGTCTTCTTGAGTAGTCCCCGCCCGGAGATCCGATTGGGGAACTATTTTACCTCCGGAACATTTTACTCATGAGGACGCCATCGTCATTTAATTATACAGTAAAGCTGCATGTCCTCGTAAAACATTACGGCTGTAGTTTCCCCTTGCTTTCAGCCGTTCGCAGTACCCCAATAGCAAGGCCGTTTTGGTTAGTGTTACAGGGCCAGATCAGTCAATCATCCAGACTGTTGCCCCTGCAACTACTGAAAAGGCTGCTGCCCCTCTTCAGGAACCACACGTTTTTCTGGCCTCTCAAGAGATACCCCTCCGTTGTGGTTGCACCTACGGTACGGCTATCTGTACCTTTGAGGCACGCAAGCCTCCCTACCAACGGCAAGGTCCATGGGTCATGGGGGGGGGGGGGGGGTGGTGCTATGGTGCAAATCTACAACACCCAACACCCCACATTACTTTAAAGTAAAAGTTTTAACAATTCACATATGCACACAATTAATGCACCCCCATAGGAGGGATGGAAATGGTACAAAACACTAAAATTTAGAGATTAACTTGCCACAAAAGGTGCAATTTGATTTTAACTTCTAAGAAAAGTCTTACAGTGAAAGGGTGGCAACTTTATATACTAAAATGATCATTTAAATAAAAGCCCATCAAATCAATCTTATATAAAACTATAAAACTCTACAGGGTTGATCAAACCAGTTAAGATGCTCTACAGTCCACGGATGCCATCTCTCAAGATGATAGGTAAGATGAAAACATATTTCAGGAATTAGGCCGTTACACTCCAAGCAATAAATTCGTTAACACACCGAATCTGAAAAACATGACAGAGGCAGCTCCGAACGACAGAGAGACACGAACTGCCTAACAAATGCAGACGAGGTACAGAGGAGCAAGTTGGGCACGAGAGACTGACCAAGAAAACAAGTAAAATTTAACACGAGTAAATCACACAACATGTCACCAATCACTTAACTTCAAATAATTGCGATTTCTGGAGAAGATCTGGTGCAGCACCCCCAAATCGCTCTCCCGAACCGTCCGCTGCCAGCCGCTTCAACGGACGCAGGAAGGAGCGCCGATCTCCCGTCTTTCCTGGTCCGCAGCAACCGACCGACTGCCCGCTGCTCCGTCCGCGACTGCTGCTCCGTCGCGACTGCCCTGGTGGTGCGTCTCCCATTCACTTCCAGACACACGAAGGCGGAAATACTTGCTCGGATTCAACCATGCAGAGGAAAGACGCCCATTGGTAAAACGACATCCCTGCACCAGGAAAGGACCGAGCCAAGCTCCACAAGATGGTAACTGAAGGGGTCCAGGAGCGCTCGGAGAACCAGTTACACTACGGCGTCGCAGCTCGCACCGACAAGACTGATGTCGTAGGTTGACTCCTGTTGCTCTCCCGTCGACCGCGAAGCCACCACCCCTCACTATACGCCGCGGCCCACTGGACTGACGTGGCGACCTCACATGCGCCGACGCTCAAGACCGACAAGTCATCTTGTGTCTCAGTTTGCGACCGACCAACCGATCGATCGATCCAACTGCCAATGACCATTGCCTGAGCAAACTCGAGCAGACTGGCGGCCTAATGCGCGCAGGCACTAAGCCCCGACCGGGCGACCACTCGCAGAGTTCTCTTACTGGCGGAGTGGAAAGACTCTCATTTTGCCGGCCTTAAAGGTTGATCCGACTGACGGGACATACTAGCACTCCGGAGGACAGACAGACACTAGCTGCCTCACAAATGCAAACGAGAGACCGTGTGGCAAGCTGAGGACGAGAGACTGACCCATACTGACCAGACTGACTGACCAACTGGCGAGGTCATAGTGCCCCTTCCCCTTTCCCACCAGAGGTAGACACCAAAGCTGCGATTGTCACAGCGGCGACACCGCCAGAAACGGAGGGCGACTGCTTCAGACTACGCGCTGCAGCGCGCTCTTCAAAGCAGAAACTTTTATCACAGCTCAACCAGCATCTCGTCAGTTGAACATATTTCCCATCAAAAATAATAAAGATAGTAATTTTTGAGCTTTATTGCGATTTTAGGTAGTCCTTGTGCAGCGCTATGCATATAGTTGCGTAATAATTCCCATTTTTTATGATTAATTACATAATTAAGACCGACCTCTACGTCAGATTTCCAACCAAAATAAATGAAGTACACTACCCTAACCTTCTTTTCCTGCATCTGGGCAGGTGCAGGGGGGGGGGTCACTTGGGTCCTAGAGAGGGCATTGGCACATTTAATTTCCCGCCAGTTCCAAGCACCTCTGGTGGTATAGTTGTGTTAGGGTGTGCCCTTGGGATTTCCGACCAGGATGACCAAGGTTCGAGTCTAGAAAGCGTACCACCATTTTTAAATTTCTATCAAATCCTTGGTGGATGGTGGAGTAGGAGTTAGCAATGCCATGGGACAAAGAAATTGTTGCCAAATTCCAAATTCCCGAAAAAATTCGTAATCCCATCAATAGTGTAGGTTCGGGAGGGGAGTGGGACGGTGCGTGTATGAGTGAGGGGGGGGGGAGTGGGCGGGGGAGAGGCTGGGGCTCACATGCAGGCTGAGAAAAACCCATGACATCATCCGGGGGTGGGCTTGTCGGGGGTGGGGTTCGGAGTGTCGGTGGGGTAACTGGTCAAATTCATTAGTTTGCATTTCAATTCGATATCCATATCTCTCTGCTACTAAAACTGTGTCACCACGTTTGTCACTTAACTACTGATACCATCACAGTCTGGATTTAAATAGCACTTTCCAGGAATAAATAACTCGCTTCAGCATGGCCCAAGGGAATTCCAGCTGAAAACCTTCAGTCTAGCTGTGTCTGACTGTTGCAATACGCCAGTTAAAGGTCAGAGAAGAAAAAAAAATACAGCATCACGCTACAAGTTCACATCAAATAAAAATCAGTACATTAATAATGCAATAAATTTTCAAGTTATTGGGTGCTTCATGGCACAGAATGGTTTTCATTTCTACATGGTTATGCAAATCGAATGATATTATTCATTCAGGCATTTCTCAAAACTTCCGTGTGCTTTGATTGAGCTTAGTTGCACATCTAAAGCTCAAGTTCCCAGTTTCACGTATCACTTCGCATCAAAAAATATTCGGTGCACACAGACACAAGATACCATATGTACATGAGACATTATGCACGTTTTCTAGTAATTCACTTCATTGCAAGGAAAAATCCTCAATACTCACTGGCACGTCATTAATGTCTCAAGGTTCTACACATCAGTTATTTTCTGAGTTCGTCGTATATACATTTATAGACTGATAGCAACTGAAATATTGTCGTCGTCGTGCCGGTAGCGGGCAGTTTGAATTACCGGAATGCGGTCGTTGGTGAGTGGGTTTTATGACTGGAATTTGATCAACAGCGTGTGGTGTCTATGACCAGTATGTGGTTGACGGCGGGAGGCATCGATGACCTGTGTGTGGTCGGCGTCCCCCACTGGTGGTTGAGCCGCAGTTCGTTGGACAGCAAACTCGCAGTGGCAAGCCGATGACGATGACTGTGCAGGGTCAGGAATACAGAGTCCGGACTAGTTGCAGGAACTCGCTACTGCTTTCTAGAGAGCTCGGCACCAGCTCGGCTACGATCACTAACAAGAAAATTTTCAAAGCGGCATCAGAATGCATTCATAACTTCTGTCCGGTGGAAAGATTTCACAAATTTCTATGTTGTTATACATAAGTCTTTGTAGAGATATCGCCAGTTTAACGAGTTCATGGAAATCACTTAGATAATCATATTAGTTCACTGATCTGAAGGCACTCAAACTTAATTTCACAGTTAGCACTGTCTTTAGGTATTTTAAACATATTAACACCTTATAGCAGGTGCAAGTATTTGCATTGTCCTGTTTGCCGCAGAACTGTTTACTTCAAATTTAAGCGTTCCCATATTTATTTGTAGCCGTCATTTAACAGTTTACGTAACCCTGCTGCGCTTTCAGAGTAGCAGTCTTCCCTGCAAGGCTTGAAACATTCGCTGCACTGCAGTTCTAAATGCATCGTACTCCACGGGCCGTCTCACTAACATTGTCACGCTTTTGATTAACTTCACTGACGTATCACTGTTGGTTCATTTATCATTGAACACAAAGTTTATCTCACGTCACTTGACATGTTATGAAGTCAGTTAAGGTTTATATTATGTGTGCACATTCTTCATCCGTGCGGTACTGTTCGATGAATTAATAATACACACACATTAATGGCCCTCTTTGCTTACATCAGCTCACATATGTAGATCTCCACGCCATGGATTATGATCAGTGACCATCTGCACTCTTCTTAAACAAGGCTCGGTCTTGACTTTTACTAAGCAAATATTAATTTGTTGTTTCTCATGATCTTTAAGCGCGACTATATGTAGAAGACACCAGTGTGTGTGTGTGTGTGTGTGTGTGTGTGTGTGTGTGTGTGTGTGTGTGTGTGTGTGTGTTCCTATATTCACAGAAGCAAACTACCAGTGCCTAAATACGAAATAATGTTGTCACGCTAAAAGCATTAGACACACGAAAACTGGCAAATCTGCCATTCACATTCTGTAAATACAGACTCTGTCTCAAGGTCAAAAGAAATTCAGACCTTGATACACCACGGTGCACCTTTCAATGTTAATCAAGGTACACAATGGCATCTAACATGGTCATGAACCATGTGTCCTGTGGTTTGAGAAAATCAAACTTATGCTACGAATTCTGAATTCTACCTCTACAACAACATACAAAAGATTATTACGCTCACTGAATCTTTGACAAAAATTAATCTGAAATCAGATGTTCACTCTGCAGCGGAGAGTGCGCTGTTATGAAACTTCCTGGCAGATTAAAACTGTGTGCCGGACCGAGACTGAAATTCGGTACCTTTGCCGCGACAGGTGAAGGTTCCGAGTTCGAGTCTCGGTCCAGCACACAGTTTCAATCAGCCAGGAAGTTTCAAAATTAATCTGAATTGAAATATGGATTAACCTTCATCTTAAGCAAACAGCACTGAATGCATTTTTGTTATTAAATAAAATATTACATAAAATACAATGAAAATTATTGGAAAACATTTTCACAATCATTACTCTGCAGATAATATGTCTGGACTAATTATTTCTGGAGCTGCCCCCAGGGCATACTCTTAATCATCATACTTAAAATGTCGTAAAACGAAAAACTTTAATCTACTATGCACATACTAATGATCCGCAAAACGGAAAAAAACAAGAATAAATTCATGTAAAAGTAACCAAGGTTATTCAATAATCTCCTAAATCTTAATAGGGGTATAAGCCTCAGACAATCATGTTGTCTGGCAGTGTTAGCCTGTATCTGCCCCCCACAGAAAATTCTTATAATTTTGTAGAGGCCACCATACAAATGTTGTCACTTCTTATTCTGTCTTTCATGTCTTGATAACTTAGGAGTTGTTCGAAGGAGCACCAGTTCTCCGGTTTCTTACACCTTTTAGATTTTTGTCGTACTTTTTCTTGCATTCCTCCGCTTCTTGGGTTGGCTTAACCAAGGTTGCCTACTTTTAGTTCGTTAGGTTACTTCACTTCTGACTAGCTTAGGAACAGGCATTGTCCACTCATTCTCTTCTTTATTTGCTACTATAATTTTCTCTGGGGTGTATACAGTGGAAGAGTGTGGCAAATTATTGTATATTTGTTGGAATTTGCCTATATAGCCCACCCAAGGCATTCGTTGTTTCGGGCTGTAGGTTCTTATAAACGTATTGAATTCCTTAGAAACGTGTTCAACCACACTACTTTCAGGGTGAACCCGTGATATTAAAACTTGTTTAACGTGTGTTCCTCCAAGAAACTTTTCCATTTGGCACTGAGGAAATAGGATGCATTGTCGGAGAACATAGCTTTGGGCTTCCCTACACTTGGAAATTAATCACTCATTAATTTCCTAATGATAGGTGCTGTTGTGGTGGTTCTTGTGGGATACACTCTTAAATACATAGAAAACACATGACATACCGCTGCTAAATATTTCACTCCATGAGCAGTTGGGTGTAGACCACTTACATCAATTGATATAAGTGAAGTGGTTTTGTTGGTATTTTGGGGTTTAGATTGCTTTTAGTAGAAGCGTTCATATATTTAGCCTCTTGACAGATTTTACATTTCCTTATAAGCTGGTGGACAATTCATATTATGTTTGAAAAATAGTAGTAAATGGCAACGTTCCTAGTGCATTTTTCTATGCCAAAATTATCCCATGCTCGGTGACTACACCAGATAAAGGTTCTGACTGATTTCGATGCGACACAGACTCACCACTTATCTTTGTGATTTTCTTTATACCGAATTCTTATATGATGTGCCCCTGCTTCTCATCTTCACTTTTCAGACAGCCCATATTCACAAACAAATGTCGATATTGGCGTACATTTAACGGAGTATTCGTTAAGAGTACTTTGTATGAGGAAGATTGTCCCACCAGTTTCGGTCTGTGGCAGAAGCGACAACACTTCAGTTACTACATTCTCCAGCCTCTGATGTGCTTTATTTCAAGGTTGTATTCTTGTAGGAACAGGGTCTATCGAATTAGTCTCGCATGTAACAAGCTACACTTGAGGAGGAAACACAGTCACTGAAACACGTTGTTCTTTTGCCATGAACGTACTAACTGAACTTTTTGAAAGGCAGTACCACAGGTAATGCCTCGATTTCTGGGGTGGAACACGTCCTCTGACACTGCCAGAGCACACAAGTGGCAAATCCTATTAGTTTTAAACGCCTTCTCCTTTCTGTCTCCTCTACCTAGAATAGGCAAACGCCAAAACTCAAAATGAACCATCCGTGACTAGAAAAAGTCTTTCATAACGTCAGGATGACTCAGCATCTGGAAATTGATGAGAGCCTCCTTGATATTATCGTATGCTGACTGACATTCTATCATCCATATCCGCAGAATGTTAACCTTCAATAATTTTACCCAGACTAAGGTGTTCAGCAAGATGCTCCAGGCCAAGGAATACCTTAAATTGTTTCCATGTTGCGGGAATTTGAAAATGTTGTTTCCATCTACCTTCTTAGGATACGGAACTATTCATTCATCTCACACAATATGCCCTAAAAATTTATGTCATCGAGTAAAACTGAAGTGGTATCAGGTGTTCCTCAGGGAAGCGTCCTGGGACCTCTGCTGTTCCTCATCTATATAAATGACCTGGGTAACAATCTGAGCAGTTCTCTTAGGTTGTTCGTAGATGATGCTGTAATTTACCGTCTAGTAAGGTCATCCGAAGACCAGTATCAGTTGCAAAGCGATTTAGAAAAGATTGCTGTATGGTGGGGCAGGTGGCAGTTGACGCTAAATAGCGAAAAGTGTAAGGTGATCCACATGAGTTCCGAAAGAGATCCGTTGGAATTCGATTACTCGATAAATAGTACAATTCTCAAGGCTGTCAATTCAACTAAGTACCTGGGTCTTAAAATTACGAACAACTTCAGTTGGCAAGACCACACAGATAATATTGTGGGGAAGGCGAGCCAAAGATTGCGTTTCATTGGCAAGACACTTAGAAGATGAAACAAGTCCACTAAAGAGACAGCTTACACTACACTCGTTCGTCCTCTGTTAGAATATTGCTGCGCGGTGTGGGATCAAATGGTTCAAACAGCTCTAAGCACTATGCGACTTAACTTCTCAGGTCATCAGTCACCTAGAACTTAGAACTAATTAAATCTAACTAACCTAAGGACATCACACACATCCATGCCAGAGGCAGGATTCGAACCTGCGACCGTAGCGGTCGCTCGGCTCCAGACTGTAGCGCCTAGAACCTCACGGCCACTCCGGCCGGTTGGTGTGGGATCCTTACCAGGTGGGATTGACGGAGGACATCGAAAGGGTGCAAGGAAAGGGCAACTCGTATTGTATTATCACATAATAGGGGAGAGAGTGTGGCAGATATGATACGCGAGTTGGGATGGAAGTCATTAAAGCAAAGACGTTTTTCGTCGCGGCGAGATATATTTACGAAATTTCAATCACCAACTTTCTGTTCCGAATGCGAAAATATTTTGTTGAGCCCAACCTACATAGGTAGGAATGAGCATCCAAATAAAATAAGAGAAATCAGAGCTCGAACAGAAAGGTTCAGGTGTTCGTTCTTCCCGCGCGCCGTTCGGGAGTGGAATGGTGGAGAGATAGTATGATTGTGGTTCGATGAACCCTCTGCCAAGTACTTAAATGTGAATTGCAGAGTAGTCATGTAGATGTAGATGTAGATGTACGATACTTAGATTTAGTTAGGTGTGCGGTGACGCATTCCTCCGCGCCACTTTCAGACGTTCCTCCCACGTTCTCGTGGTGATCACAAGATTATCTACGGACAGTGTACCTTTGTCTAAGGTTTCTGGGTTTATCACGAACTCTAATTTATTGATGAATGCCCCTGTATAAATATTAAGTCCAAAGGGTAACTCTTGAATCTGGTAACTCCTGAAACAAAAAACAGTGTACTCTCTGAATGAACTTAACAATGCTATGTGCCAATCCAATGAGCTCATGTTATTAGTTTCATAGAACTTTTGGAGAAGTTCTTCTAAGTTTTCCGGCCATTTATATCTCTTGCATTCACAATGTGAGTCAACGAGCATTACGCTCTCATTTAAATACATGGCTGAAAAGTCAGTCTACAGGAATTGAGAAATGAATCCTGTCGCCCAGGACCGCATTCCACAAAGGGCGCAGATTCACCACGAGATGGGGAAACTCACATGCGCCTATTGTCTATTGGGGCCTAAGCACTGTAGTGTGCGAGTGAGACAGATGACTAACTACGTCATAGGGAAACCCAGTAGAAGCAGTTCTACAACTACTACATCTACATACATACTCCGCAATCCACCATACGGTGCGTGGCAGAGCGTACCTCGTACCACGACTAGCATCTTCTCTCCCTGTTCCACTCCCAAACAGAACGAGGGAAAAATGACTGCCTACATGCCTCTGTATGAGCCCTATTCTGTCTTATCTTTGTGGTCTTTCCGCGAAATGTAAGTTGGCGGCAGTAAAATTCTACTGCAGTCAGCCTCAAATGCTGGTTCTCTAAATTTCCCCAGTAGCGATTCACGAAAAGAACGCCTCCTTTCCTCTAGAGACTCCCACCCGAGTTCCTGAAGCATTTCCGTAACACTCGCGTGATGACCAAACCTACCACTAACAAATCTAGCAGCCCGCCTCTGAATTGCTTCTATGTCCTCCCTCAATCCGACCTGATAGGGATCCCAAACGCTCGAGCTGTACTCAAGAATAGTTCGTATTAGTGTTTTATAAGCGGTCTCCTTTACAGATGAACCACATCTTCCGAAAATTCTACCAATGAACCGAAGACAACTAACTGCCTTCCCCACAACTGCCATTACATGCTTGTCCCACTTCATATCGCTCTGCAATGTTATGCTCAAATATTTAATCGACGTGACTGTGTCAACCGCTACACTACTAATTGAGTATTCAAACATTACGGGATTCTTTTTCCTATTCATCTGCATTAATTTACATTTATCTATATTTAGAGTTAGCTGCCATTCTTTACACCAATCACAAAACCTGTCCAAGTCATCTTGTATCATCCTACAGTCACTCAACGACGACACCTTCCCGTACACCATAGCATCATCAGCAAACAGCCGCACATTGCTATCCACCCTATCCAAAAGATCATTTATGTAGATAGAAAACAACAGTGGACCTACCACACTTCCCTGGGCACTCCAGATGATACCCTCACCTCCGATGAACACTCACCATCGAGGACAACGTACTGGGTTCTATTACTTAAGAAGTCTTGGAGCCACTCACTTACTTGGGAACCAACCCCATATGCTCGTACCTTAGTTAGGAGTCTGCAGTGGCGCACCGAGTCAAACGCTTTCCGGAAGTCAAGAAATATGGCATCCGTCTGATACCCTTCATCCGTGGTTCTCAAGATATCATGTGAAGAAAGGGCGAGTTGCGTTTCGCAGTGGCGATGCTTTCTAAATCCGTGCTGCTGCATGGACAGCAACTTCTCTGTCTCAAGGAAATTCATTATATTCGAACCGAGAATATGTTCGAGAATCCTGCAACAAACATATGTTAAGGATATTGGTCTGTAATTTTGAGGGTCCGTCCTTCTACCCTTCTTATATACAGGTGTCACCTGGGCTTTTTCCCAGTCGCTCGGGACTTTACGTTGGGCAAGAGATTCGCGATAAATGCAAGCTAAGGCTAATGCAAGCAAAACTAATGGCTGTGACATGCAAAGTTAAGAAGGAAATTGTATTGGTTTTATGTAAAAGACTGTAACATTTATTATGTAATGGGTATTATTGTTGCGTTGTGGCCATGAAGACGTAGCAGTGTTAGATACGGCGGACCTAAGGTCGGCCATAAGGGGAAACATTTATGTAAACTATTTAATTCTGTAGTAATGCAGGGAATCAGGCCACAGTAATTTCCATACATTTTCACAGTGATCCAAATAAAACTTTAATATTCATCATATCTATAATAATTTAGGATTTACTGTTAAAATGAAATTAACAAGTTTTGTAACAAACCCGCGAATGCTAAAATCTGGGCGAATTGGTCGATATTAATGATCGACATTTCATATAGAAGCGCATCATTGAAATGGCAAACATTGTAAATATTAACTCTGTAACATTATTTGTTTAAAAGATGTAGTAAATGTAAATTATCACTATTTACAGTCGAGCACGAGAACATCAATTTCTCCACACAAAAGACATTGAATGATGACAGCATGACACCTCTTTTAATCTTTAGGTAATAGAATATTTGTTGTAAAGTTTAGTGCATAATAGTTACTTTGTTCTTTATTTATTTATCAGAAAGCATATGGGTGCAAGGCTAATGGCCGTTACATGCAAAGTTAAAAAGGAAATTGTACTGGTTTCATGTAAAAGAATGTAACATTTATTACGTAATGAGTATTATTGTTACTTTGTTCAGAACGTGAAAGTGGTCAAGTTTTGATTATTTAAATATGTTGAAATGTGACATATGTAGAAGAAACTGTAGCCAATCAGATGGACGGCTTCAGGAAAGGGAACTGCCCTCGGCAGTTGAGCGAGGATATTCGGCGCGCGGGAAACGCGGCCAGGGACGGGCAGAGGGACAGTGCTGATGCAGACGCGAAAGCGGACAGTTCGGCTGGAGGTACCAAAGCATACAGTTCGGATGCAGACGCGAAAGCGGACAGTCGGTCTTTAGGCAGATAGGAAGTGAAACGACTTAAAAAATTTCGCGTTCTGTGGTATCGATGGACTTAGTCTCTGAGCGGTGAGCAGCCGGGCGCCTGGTGTGAACTCTAATTGTCCGCGTAGATCTATTTCGCGATGAGATTGTGAATCATCGAACTGTGTCAAGTGGATATGCGCTCTAATGTAACAGTAACGCTAAATATTACCTCTTTCGCTATTAATTTGCTTTTTGAACAAACATTTTTCTAACCAAATCAAACTGTGTGGCCTACACCATTAATGCGTCGTTAATTTTGTTACCGATATTATCATTAGGGTTATTGTGTGTTATATTGACTTTGTATTTCGCAACCTTGCCATCAGCCAAGCAATTTAACCAAAAAGTCACAAGCGTCTAATTAAAGGCGTGTAATGCGACACGTGCGGTTCAACCCCTACACTAGTTTGAGCCGAGAAATTTCGATGAAGAGGAAGCGCATGTGAGCCCGAACATCTCTGGGATGTTAGCTCACAAGAACCAGACTCACGCTACCATCTGCCCTTGCTGTTGTTAATAATGGGCTAATATACGGAGAATAGGAAGGCTCTGTTATATCCCATTCGATCATCTTCCTTATTTCCTTTATTACCGCCTCCTTCTTTGTCCGAGGGATGGAATATGTAGAGTGGCAGTATGTTTCGTGTGGGTACACATCCATGTTGTACACATAACTTTTTATAGTTCCTGGTTTTTCAGAAAATTCTTCTGTATGCACATTAAGCAAATCCGTTAACTGTGTCTGTTGCTGCATATTTAGGCACTCCGGTTCAGCTGCTATTTTGTGGCAGTTATTTCTCCGATTTGACTGAGGTGTGAGGTACAATAACCCAGAGTAGGCAGATTACTGTCTGGGAATAATATTTGAGTTGTTGGTATACTCAATATAGCAGTATCCATGTATCTCCTCTGTGGCAATCAATTCCAGCACTATCCTTTTTCCTATACTGTCAACAGTTCAGGTTCGAGACGAGATGTCGATCTTTCCTGTAATGAAATCCCAATCCGGAATAAAGAACACTGATAAATTTCTTATCACCAGGAACGTGCCCTTAATGGCTCCATTTTCCTTTAAAAGGTCGAACTGCACCTTTATTTTGACTACCTGAGACTTGGCACTAATAGCACATAGCACTCTACATCCTTGAACTGGGAATGACGATATCTTGTACAGTCGATATACTTCTTTGTATAAATCATAGTTCATAGCCCTAGTCGCTGCTCCTATATCCAAGATCAAATCAACGGTACATTGTCTATTTTTGCTCACACAGAAGCTTGCACTACGGATTTACCTGTCTAACAGCAAGTTTTCGGCTCAGCGCACAGTTCATTGCTCATATCCTGGCCGTGGCTGTAACGCATAGAGGTGCCTTCACTTTCCACCTTGACCATTACCGGAAGGCCTGGGGTGGTCGACTTTATTTTAAGGTGTGGACGGCTCGTGTTGGCTATTGTCCACAGCCTCTACTATCCTAACTCGTTGGTCCTGATGCTGCTGAATCATACAACTATTTGTCCGTGCACATTATTGTGCTGGGAATTGCTTCCGTACTGAATGTTTCCACCAGGTGAAAAACAATTTTGACTCAGCTGAGCCGCCCGTTGGTTAGCTCACCTGTAGGAATTAGATCGACTGGTTTTAGGCTGTTGTAAGTTTGGATTGCTGTGTCCCGTGACGTGTGCACATATCTTCTTATTACTTCCTTTCTAATTCTTAACGTACCCGTTCCAGTTGAGTTCGTGCATACCGTATTCTGTTGTGTTTGCTTAAAACCTCCGTTATTTTTGTCACTGTGGTTATAGTAACCGTTTCTTTTTCTGTTTCCGTTACCATTGCCGTTGTTTTATTATTGTTGTTATTTCGGCCGTTCTGTGGAGGGTAATTATCGTTATTTGAGATAATCATTCTTCTATGTTTGTGGATCAAATCTAGAGAATCCACGATGGCTATAAATCTTAACTGAAGCTGTTATTTTTGAAAGCCTGCCTGTTTGCATTTGGTAATTTTGCGTAACTAAAGCTGTTAGTAACTGAAGCTGTTATTAAAGTAGGCCTGCCTGTTTTCTGTTTGGTAATCTCACTTAACTGAAGCTGTTATTGTTGAAGGCATGCCTGTTCCCTTTTATTTAAATCAAGATCTATTTCATAATTTGGGTTAGCTAAAACCCTTATTAATCAAGGCCTACCTATTATTGTTGTCAACGGCCTTCCCGCTGTGGTAACATCGGTTCCCGTCTGATGGCCGAAGTTAAACGCTTTTGGGCTGGGCTAGCACTTGGATACGTGACCATCCGGTCTGTCGAGCGCTGTTGGTTAGTGGGGTGCTCTACAGCCCTTCTGAGGCTAACTGAGGAGCTACTTGAGTGAGAAGTAAAGACTCCGATCTCATAAACTGACATACGGCCGGGAGACCGGCGTGCAGACCACATGCCCCTCCATATCCTCATCCACTGACACCTGTGGGCTGAGGATAACACGGCGGCCGGTCGGTACCGTTGGGCCCTCCCAGGTCTGTTTGGGCGGAGTTTAGTTTAGTTTACTTTTACCTATTATTGCCCTGTTATTTGATCTGATATCTAACTCAATCTGTGTTGTAGTTAATTTAAATTCTGTTTGCCAAATACCTGCCTATTTCAGAGATGTTTATTTCAGTATGGTAGTAACAGAAAATGACAGATGGTGGTGCATAGGAGCTAACCTTTCACCTTACATTCATTTATCCATAATCGTAGGTTTCAACTGGTATTCAAAGAGCGCGGTTGCATTCTGTTGCCGGCCGAAGTGGCCGTGCGGTTAAAGGCGCTGCAGTCTGGAACCGCAAGACCGCTACTGTCGCAGGCTCGAATCCTGCCTCGGGCATGGATGTTTGTGATGTCCTTAGGTTAGTTAGGTTTAACTAGTTCTAAGTTCTAGGGGACTAATGACCTCAGCAGTTGAGTCCCATAGTGCTCAGAGCCATTTTTTTGCATTCTGTTGGCAGGGGTATTTAACGACTGTCTACCTTTTCTCTGGTCATCTGTTATTTCCTGCGATCATTTCCTTAGCGTGTAAGGATCCCTTACTGTATGTCGAGCATTATAATAATTTATTCCGTTGTTCGCAGAGAGCTAGCCTGCTATGGATCCAAGAGGTTGCCCGGTATTGGGCATATGAAGAAGGAGCATTTGCTGAATGAGCTTGTAACCTCCCCCTCACTTATCGACCTTAATGACAGTGAAAAGTTAAACCGCGTGTACCTAGTGGAAATTTGGGAAAAGCAATCGTCACCGAAGTTAATCTGTCGGTAAAGAGGGAGGAAAGGGTTACATCTAAATGAAAGGAAAAAAGCAAATGATACTGGTGGAAATTAATTTTGAAAAGGGGTAAAGTTAATGAAGAAAGTAAATGTGCGGCCGTTACGTTAACAATTAACTAGCGGTAATTAGGTATTTGAGATTTGGGGGAAATTACGGTCGCCAGTCCTAAGCATAATTACTATAGTAACTGAAAAAGAAAGGTAATTACACATATAATTAGCACTAGAAGCATGGCAACTGAAGGTTGACACGTGTAGTGTGAAAACTGAAAGTTTGTCAGAAGTAATAAATTTCGCTACACTCTGACATAATTTAGCAATAGAATTAATAAAACCGGAAAATCGAAAGTTATTTTAGTGACTCAAGTTAATAGTGAGCTTTCTTTCTGAAGCACATCGAAATTCAGTAAAATTCGGTTAGTCTTGGACTACCTCAACAATCTTTTCAAAAGCTACTTGAATCTACGCAATTTAGAAATAAGAGATTTAACTTTGAACTTGAATTAAATGATTCTGAACAATTAACAATATTAAATTTAGTACGTACCAATCTGAGCTGCAGTCACAGGTAAGCTAAAATATGCAAACAAAACTCGCACTCTTAATTTGTGCTCGTGTAACCTAAATATTGTAGCCAGCTATGAATACTTTAACTGAACTTTGAAATTAAAGCAGTGAAATCTAATTATATTATTTTAACGCTGGCGTTTGAATTTCAACGACACTCGGGTTCATTTCGGAAAAGGAAGGGACCCTGCTTGGCAATGCAATTGGGACAATGAGCACCAAAGGTTCATGCTACGTTGCTGTAATTTTGCGAGGCAAATGGAACAATTTGAAAAGCTGAGGTCTGCCATACAGTTCTGAAACTTTACGTGCTTTTAGTCTTCCTTGTTGGTTGATTGAAGGTTTGAAGCCGTCGATCGAGGAGGTGGCGACAGTCACTCATTGTCGGCCGTCGCTGTTGCAGAAGCTGGATGTTGGCGCGCCTTCTTCTCAACACGGTCACCAGACGAAACGGGCTCTTGATGTGCGCCAGCTAATGCTTCCCGTCCGCGACACCATGTCAGAAACTATCATCGCAAGTCGAGCGCAATTACATGCTGCCAAACCCCGAAAGCGCGGCAACTCGCGGGAGCTACACACAACACACCTGCTCCACTCGCTACTCCAGCCAGACTCTCTCTTGCTCTGCCCGCGCTCCACGCGGCACACTACCAAAGATCCTACACACTTTGATTCTTCACACGACCTATCGATGTAATCGTTCGATAGCAGTTTTCCCTAGGCAAGACACAGCGTAAAAATACAAATAATCTTTACACAACAAACCAATTATTCATCGACATAAATGCATAAATATATATATACAAATAGTAAAACAATTACAATATGTAAAGACACAGAAATATCATATATTCAGGTAGCAAAAATTAGGAAAACAAATTATTGTAGAATAGATGGAAATAGGAGGATATGCATTTCCGGCGTTACAAGCTTAGAATTCGGGAGCTTGGCACCGAGGGTAGTTTTCCAGAGCTGGCGGTCAGGTTACGCGAGGCGTTGGCACCCCGCTTTACGTTTCGGCGATCACAATTGAGGAGGCATGTGTTTGTCTCGATAACATTGGATGAGGTGCTGCGGAACCTGTCCTTTTTGCAGGACAGTCAACCTGCTGTTAGGCAAATTTGTAATATCCAGCCCCACCTAGCACATTTGGGAATCGTTTGAGGAACATTACTTCCTTGCACCTTAGCCATCCTGAAGTTCCCAGGGTGGGGCAATTGAGTGACCGAGCGATGGATTTGCAGCTTTAAGCTGTGTTGGTCTGCTTGGAAAGTCAGGAAGTCCAGCAGCTACTCCCACGAATCAGTTCTCTGATCAAGCATCAAGTGCCCAAGATTTAGGTAGTCATCCAGCTAAGCAGTTCGCTAGACTGGGCCTATTCAACGGTATTTGAGCGCTTTTCACTCGATCCGTTGCGACGTGTCCAGCAGTTTTAATGGCTGTTGGTTCGATTTGAACTTCATGGGAATGCCCTCTGGATGTCTCATCATGTGATATTAGCATTACTTGGCCCCTTGGCGAAAGGTACTATTAGCGATTTTATATATAAACTGAAGCGGGAGGGCTCAGTAGGATAGCTAAGGGGACTGACTTTCGGCAGGACTCTCCCGCCGCGGGTGTGGAACGAGGTTGTAACCACTCAATGTCATTCAATACGATCACGACAATACCCGTCGATCGACGTTAACACTCGTGGTGTCACTCGCCTTCATACATGGCAGTGGACGTTTGAAAATTCGTGACGCTACCTCAATGGTCGTCAATTGATTTAAATGTATTTCCCGGCTGACTCTTAATTCAATTACTGCCACGGGGGTGAGGAGAAAGAACACATCCTGATGGTACCAGCATTATACGTATTTAGATGTTCGATTAATCTGAATGGTTTGCAATGTTCCAGCGATTCTATTCGAACTCTATGCTAATGCTAATATACTGACAAGGACCATTTTCGCAGATACACATGCAAGTACGTAATGGATGCTCAGTTTCTCAATATAGTTCGTCGCACTCACACATTATACATCCGCTGTATGAACAATTTCATGCATTTACATTTTTGGTGTCCCGCAATATTGGTTGGCTAAATATTATGACGGCACGTTGCATACAACTTCCACAGATATTAAACTTCCTGGCAGATTAAAACTGTGTGCCGGGCCGAGACTCGAACTCGGGACCAGTGTCATATCAGCGCACACTCCGCTGCAGAGTGAAAATCTCATCCTGCCACAGATATTGTTTATCATGTAGTCAAGACTACGTAATGAAGCCAAAATCATGGATAAAATTTAAATGCAGTTTGTTTATTAACACTTCCCTTTTGACTAATTAAATATGAAATATGAATCGGGATTGGAGGTGATGATACTATCCTTTTCTAGTATTTTAGGTCCCCGTTAATTAATATCTGGTAGTTATTAAGCAACTATTTTTTATGCTGGCGCGTTGTTTGTATCAGTTACCCCCACAACCGTCCAAGAGTAAGAATCTCTTAATGTTCCGAGCACACGCGTTTCACCATTTTATAAAATGCAGAATTGCGTAAACTATAGCTTTCAGTTGCGCACAACTTGCGTGGGTTCCACAACCGTAATAGCTTCCCAAGGGTATTTTCCCAGCTAACACAAAGTTCAAATTATGTTGTCGGAATCATTTTCACTTCACCCGACAATAACCGCCTCTGATCACTTCGTCACACGTAATGTATTTTAAACGTGCTTGAAGACTCTTTAAATAATCTCCTTAACGAATTTCGCAGTCGCGTACCACTTTTTCATCGACTAGCCCAATCGCGACAACTGAAGGTAGAGAGCTCAATAATGTGTTACATGTTCTTTTACATGTATTAAAAAAAAACGCGCCCCTATATCTTTCTGTCCTGCTTGGTCTTTGCTACTTTGCTTTTTATTGCTTTTCATTATATTGCTGCTTAGTAATACTGTATAGTTATTAAAGTTTCCTATTACTTCCCCCTTTTTAATTCTTCACCGATTTTAATTAATACGATGCTAATTGACATGCCTCCCTGCAACGTACCGTTATAAGTTCCAACGCAAATTTTACTGGCGGGCGCAGACCTTTGAGCCAGTACGTCGAGCGAGTGCGCCCAGCCACCTTGACTATCGGTATATCGGTTTCGGAACTCAGTACTGCATCAAAAATTTTGGAGGGCATGCGCCCCGAGGATATATCGCGCTTGACGTCTTCTTCCTGCTCCGCTGTCTTCCGGGAAATGCAAATATTGGTTGATTCCGTTGAATCCTTGTCATCTGACGACGAGGAGCTGAGACGTGACTCCTCCGCCCACCTCGACCATTAGTACAGCTCCTCAAACATCAAACAGTTTCTGGGAAAGGTTGTTTTCGGAACGGTGCGAGTATCCCGTAGCACGAGCTCCTAGACCCGGCAAAGGACGCCAGGAGAAGAAGTGGTAGGGACTGTTTCCGTCGGTGGCGTACGCAATAGTGCGCGCGTATTAAAGCTCCCTCCGAATTGGCCTCCCGTGTGCCCGTCTAAGACAAGAAAACTTGTGCGCGCTATGGATTCTGTAGCTCCGTGTCCCTGTTAAATCATAACTGGTGTTTGGAGTTTAGGCATTTGTGTAAAGTATAGTCCGTGAGTTGCCTGGCGTTTTCTCTAATACGCTGGGTCTCACTAACGCTATACAGTACCAAGAACGTTTGGCTGACTATATTCCTGTGTGACAGCCTCCTTATCGCCTCATGCCACCCAAAATGAAAATCTTGAGACAGAAACTGGCGAGTATGTTGAAGAAGGGGGTCATTTGGCCGGCTATATCTTCCTTTACGTCGCCGGTTTTTCTCGTTCGTTAAGCTCAGGGCTAGGACTACAGGCCAGTGGTTGATTATACACTCCTTAGTAAAAAAGGTTATCATAGAATGTGTCCCCTTGCCGGATCTTCACAACTATTTTACCCGGTTTTCGGACGCTAAGTCGTTCACGGAACTTGATCTCAAACAAGTTTATTATCAGATTCCTCTTACCGAGGAGTCTAAACATGCCACCGCATTCTGCACTGATTGGAACCTTTATGAGTTCAAAGGACCTGGAAGATCAGTTGAACGGAATGGACAGTGTCTTGAAAGGAGGATATAAGATGAACATCCACAAAAGCTAAACGAGGATAGTTTTAATGTAGTCGTATTAGGTCGGGTGATGCAGAGGGAATTGGATTAGGAAATGAGACACTTAAAGTAGTAGATACGTTTTGCTATTTTGGGAGCAAAATAACTGATGATGGTCGAAGTAGAGAGGATATAAAATGAAGACTGGCCATGGCAAGGAAAGCGATTCTGAAGAAGAGAAATTTGTTAACATCGAGTATAGATTTAGGTGTCAGGAAGTCGTTTCTGCAAATATTTTTATGGAGTGTAGCCATGTATGGAAGTGAAACATGGACCATAAATAGTTTGGACAAGAATAGAATATAATCTTTCGAAATGTGGTGCTGCAAAAGGATGCTGAAGAGTAGATGGGTAGATCACGTAACTAATAAGGAAGTACTGAATAGAATTGGGGAAAAGAGAAATTTGTAGCGCAACTTGACTAGAGGAAGGTATCGGTTGTTAGGACATGTTCTGAAGCGTCAAGGGATCACCAATTTTGTACTGGATGGCAGTGTGGAGGGTAAAAATCGTAGAGGAAGACCAAGAGATGAATACACTAAGCAGATTCAGAAGGATGTAAATTGCAGTAGGTACTGGGAGATGAAGAAGCTCACTCAGGATAGAGTAGCATGTAGAGCTGCATCAAACCAGTCTGTGTGTTTCCCATTCAGTGCTTCATAGTGTGAGGAAGACAGTGGATAACGAAATATACAAACTAAGGCAAAGACATCATAATAAGATTCTGAGTTTAGAAAATAGGGTAATAGCGAGTAATAGTGAATGTGTGTCAAATTTTAACTTCTTTCCAAGAGTATTGAATTTAACGAACATTGTTTTTGATGAGAGTGAAACCGACATGCTTAGTAAGGGTATAAAGGATAACATAAATAAGAAAGTGCATCGTAAGGCTATAGAAAACACGGTAGTTCACGCTAAGTATGCGATTGACTCATTGAGAATACCAAACCTTGATCAGAATAAAATTTGCTTTGCGATTAACTAGATTATTACTATTGAGGTTAGTAAACCATTCCCAAATTCTATAATGGAGAGGAGAGTCGTTGAAAATATTAACTTCAAGCTTTCGGAAAATGACGCCAATGTAAGTAAGGCAGACAAATGGGGAACAATTGTGGTCATTGCTAAAGATGTCTATATTGCCAAAACTTTAAAATTCTTTCAAGATAATAAGATTAAGTAACTCGATAAGGATGTAGCGTCCGAAGCTCAGAAGAGGTTGCTAGATCACTTAAAAACTTGCAGCGAGATAATATCACCGAGGGAGGCAACGAGGCTAAAAGTTATGAACCCCATGGCACCTACGCGTAGAGCACAAATAAAGGTACACAAACAAAGGCTATCCGATACACCCAGTGGTGGATGGTAGGAGTAGTGGAACTGAACAATGAATAGCCGTGGAACATACTGTGGACACACTAAAGACTTTTCAGCATACAGAATTGCAGACATGGGCAACGGAAAATCCGCTCGCACAGGAAACGGTACCAGTTCGTTCTGCAAAAGTGACTGTGTGGTGCGGGTTGTCGATATCGTTTATCAGAAGGCGGTATTTTTTCTAAGAGGAGACGATTTCTGTTCGTCCTGTTGCCTGTTCCGTCACTGGCAAACGCTAGGGGAGAATTTTTGCGCACGAATTTCATTCCAACCATTCTTGTGCGGGTATGCCGGTAGGATCATTTTAAGAGGGCGCTCCTCCGCATATTGCACAACCAATGAAACAGCTGCTGTAGAGGCATTTGTGAAGTACTAGGCATTTCCCGACCGCCTGGTGATCGAGATCACCTGAACTCAATTTATGTGACTTGTGGCTGAGAACTTACCTCAAAGATGGTGTGTACAGTGCTCCAATTACGAACGTAGCTGATTTGAAGGCCCTCCCTGCGCAATGCATTATGGACATAACCCCGAGACAATCACATATATTTTGCGACAGAAAACGGTTGACAGCATATTGAACATGTCTTGCTCCAATCTTAGAAGTCAATTGGCTTTTTATGCAAGTCCTGGCCCCAGGACAATCAAAAACCGACGTAATTTTGCTTTTTATGTGGTTTTTCGCCTCGGGAGGATTAAAAACCGATCTTTCCCATGCGACCTGGCCTTACCTTGCCATGCTGGATGGTCTTATCTAACAAACAGTGCCACATCTGTTGACTGCCAAACTCGTGCACTTATTGAACAGTAATGTGTAACTCAAGTCATGGTGTCGTATTGCTTTTCATCTGTCGTTTGCAGCCGACACCAGGGCGATCTGTTGGCAATTTTCTTTTAGTAAGCATATGGCCTTGTAGCACTGGTTCCCCTCAGATCACCGAAATTACGAGCTGTCGGGCTGGGCTAGCACTTGGATGGGTGACCATGTGGTCTGCCGAGCGCTTGTGAGGCAAACCGAGGATTTACTTGCTTGAGTAGTAGCGGCACGTAAACTGACAAACGCCCGGGAGAGCGGTGTGCTGACTACACGCCTCTCCATATACCCATCAATTGAAGCTTGTAGGCTGAGCATGACACGGCGGCCGATCGGTACCGCTGGGATTTCGTGGCCACTTAGGGCAGAGTATAGTTATTTTGATAACTTTTCACGCTGCATTAATAATATGCTGTACGCATTTGACGTAATTCTGAGCAGTGATTGTCTTTGTACAGCGTTTACAAGTGTAACTTTTTATGGACACCCTGTATTTGGACACATTTATCACATAGTTTTTTATCCCACGACCTTAAGTAAATCTGATAACTACACAGGAGTGTCCCATGTGCCATCCATTGTTGCAGTTGATTTACTTAAACCAATTAAGGATTAGCGGTACACATTAAAAGCCCATCTACATCTAAATAGATACTTTGCAAATCACATTTAAGTGCCTGGCAGAGGGTTCATCGAACCACCTTCACAATTCTCTATTATTCCAATCTCGTAAAGCGCGTGGAAGGAACGAGCACCTATATCTTTCCGTACGAGCTCTGATTTCCCTTATTTTATCGGGGTGGTCGTTTCTCCCTATGTAGGTCGTTGTCAACAAAATATTTTCGCATTCGGAGGAGAAAGTTGGTGATCGGAATTTTGTGAGAAGACACCGCCGCAACAAAAAACTCCTTTGTTTTAATGATGTCAACCCTAAATCCTGTATCATTTCAGTGACACTCCCCCCCCCCTTATTTCACAATAATACAAAACGTGCTGCCCTTCTTTGAACTCTGTCAGTCGTATGTGGTAAGGATTCCTTACCGTGCCGCAGTATTCTAAAAGTGGACTGACAAGCATAGTGTAGGCAGTCTCCTTAGTAGAGCTGTTACATTTTCTAAGTCATCTGCGAATAAAACTCAACCTTTGGTTAGCCTTCCCCGCAACTTTTTCTATGTGACCTTTCCAATTTAAGTTCTAGGTATTTAGTTGAATTTTCATCCTTTGGATTTTACTGATTTACTGTATAACCGAAGTTTAACGAATTCCCTTTAGCACTCATGTGGATGACCTCACACTTTTCGTTATTTAGGATCAATTCCCAATATTCGCACCATACAGATATCTTTTCAAAATCGTTTTGGAATTTGTTTTGATCTTTTGATGATGACTTTATTGGTCGACAAACGACATCGTCGTCTACAAACAACCTAAGACGGCTGATCAGATTGTCTCCCAAACCGTTTATTTAAATAAGGAACAGCAAAGTGCCTATAACACTACCTTGGGAAGCGCCAGAGATCACTTCTGTTTTACTCGATGACTTTCCGTCAGTTACTAGGAACTGTGACCTCTCTGACAGGAAGTTACGAATCCAGTCACATAACTGAGACGATTTCCATGTGTGGTACAGTGCCAAAAGGCTTACGGAAATCCAAAAATACGGAATCAATATGAAATCCCTTGTCAATAGCACTCAACACTACATGCGAGTAAAGAGGTAGTTGTGTTTCAGAAGAACGTTGTTTTCGAAATCCATGTTGACTGTGCGTCAAAAAATGCGTGTGAAATGTTATGGGACTTAACTGCTAGTCATCAGTCCCTAAGCTTACACACTACTTAACCTAAATTATCCTAAGGACAAACACACACACTCATGCCTGAGGGAGGACTCGAACCTGTGCCGGGACCAGCCATACAGTCCATGAATGCAGCGCCTTAGACCACTCGACTGTGCGTCAATAGACCATTTCCTTCGAGGTAATTCATGATGTTCGAACACAATATATGTTCCAAAATCCTGCTGCATATCGACGTCAATGATTTGGGCCGGTAATTTAGTGGATCACTCCTACTACTTTTTTTGAACACTGGTTTGACCTGTGAAAATTTCCAGAGTTTGGGTACTTTCACGCCCCCTCTCCCCTTTTGTTGCCGCTGTTGATGTTGTGCCGCTACTGCTACGGCTCGGTCGGTAGAATGGAGATGCGACGCGCAGTGATGGTTGTCTGTCGCAGTCGGATAACGTGGAACAGCACCTGAAAATCTCTAAAGAAATGTGTTCCTCGCGTAATGTATGAAAGTCCGTTTGCGAGTCCGCACAGTCTTCTCAGCGATGTGAACTGCTGATTTTAATTGTCTGTTATGGTTTTATGATGATTTGCTGTGCCCGGTTAGTTAGCTATTGCAGTATTGAGTGAATCATTCATCACCGACGTTGTTTCACACCACTGAAGCGAGGAAAAATTCATTTGCGGTTAAGTATAAGTAGTTGTTACGTTGCTAGCCATAATTGTTCACTACGGCAGGACGCAAGTCCAGAGATAATCTATAATGCGATCTTGCTTCCGTGCGTCGTGATATTATTTCTGCAAAATACACCTTTCAATGCTTACTGTTCATCAAGTCACTCTTTCAATTAAAATGTTTACAGTTAATTAATTTTCATCATCAACTATCACACAGTTCAATTAATGATAGAGCCGACACGTGAGATTTCCATTACTGAGGAACAATTTTAGTGTTCCTTCTTAGTAGCTAGTTTATAATCATCACACCACACGCACACCGATGGATCAGATCAGTTAAGATTCTTTTCAATTCGGTTATGGTGACAATTACGACAACTTTTACAATCGGCGTATGTGTATTATCTTCGTGTGGTCATATTAATGTTTCCTCCTCAAGGCTAATCGCTCCTGATTAGGAACTTGTAATATGTGACAAAATGGATTTTGTTTCAGACGCAAACGGGAACGCGAGAAGAGTAGCTATTATATATTAAATTAATACCCAAAAAACTCAAGATATTTAACTATCAAAGCACACAGATGATACTATAAAATTCGCACCTGGTTAGGAGCTCGTAAAAGTCACAAAATCGGTTACTTTACCTGTCGCTGCGTCTGTCTCTGCCACTGATGAAATATAAGACATATCGTTCTGTATCCAGGCAATTCTACTCTTCTACCTCAAATATGTGCAATAAGTGACAGTACTCAATGTTACAATAATTTTTGCATCACATGAGGGGAATTGAAGAAGTAAGTTACACTTTATTATGGCAGGCCAAGTACCTTTTCTGAATGCTGTAGCATGCTTCGAAGTCACACAGATGCGTGACGCTATTCTTCCACATTGTCACCAAGTCAACGGTTGGGTCTTCTTACAAATCGTTATGTTCCTCGACGACAGAAATCCGTTCCTTGATCACGGATCTACTCGAAAACCGCTGTGTGAACGTTCACATCATCGGAAAACCTGCGAGTGCTGCAAATCAGTTCCTCGACTGCCTTTACTTTGTTGATTGTGGCCGACGGTCTTCAATCCTATAAGCTGCACCCATATTTGTACGACCCTGACCAAATTGTCGCCACCATTCCACTGCGGCTGCAAGCGTTTTTGCATTTGGTTCATAAGGGCCTACCACCAGAATTTCACTGTGAATCTGTATTCAGTGTAGCCATTTTGCCATCAAGAATCGTACTGTGCCGCGTACTTCAAATTTGGATTACGTTTCCATTTGCAGCACCACTTCACTCTCACATTCTGATGCGCATGTTATACGTTCCGCATTTGCGGTGTTTTTGCGTTAAAGTTATCTTTGGTGTAGTATTAGAGTGGCGGCTGGCGTTCCGAACGGAGTTGCGGCTGTAGTGCCGAGTTACATTTTTGAACAGCTTCGTGGCGTAACAGTAGCCTGAACGCTAAAAGCACAAATAGACAAAGTGTATGTATTTATTAATACGATTACGTTTAAAGTGTGTAACGCCGGAAATGCATATCCTCCTATTTCCATCTATTGTACTATAATTTTTTTCCTTATTTTGTTACCTACATACATGACATTTCTGTGCCTTTATATATTGTAATTGTTTTAGTATTTGTATATATATTCATGCATCTATGTCGATGTATAATTGGTTTGTTTTGTAAATATTATTTGTATTTTACGCTGGGTCTTGCCTAGGGAAAACTATGCTGTCGAACGAATACATCGATAGGTCGTGTGGAGAACCAAAGTGTTTAGGATCTTCGGTAGTGTGAACTCTGTCGCGTGGAGCGCGGGCAGAGGGTAGTCTGGCTGGAGTAGTGCGGTTGAGCAGGTGTGTTGTGTGACGCTCCCGCGAGTTGACGCGCTTTCGGGGTTTGGCAGCATGTAATTGCGCTCGACTTGCTATGATAGTTTCTGACACGGTGTCGCGGACGGGAAGCATTAGGTGGCGCACATCAAGAGCCCGTTTCGCCTAGTGACAATGTCGAGAAGGAGGCGCGCCAACATCCAGCTTCTGCAACAGCGACGGCCGGCAATGAGTGACTGTAGCCACCTCCTCGATCGACGACTTCAAACCTTCAATCAACCAATAAGGAAGACTGGTAGCACGTAAAGTTTTAGAACTGTATGGCAGACCTCAGCTTTTCAAACTGTTCAAATCACAAAATTACAGCAACTTAGCATGAACCTTTGTTGCTCATTCTCCCAATTTCATTACCAAGCAGGGTCCCTTCCTTTTCCGAATTGAACACGAGTGTCGTTGAAATTCAGACACCAGCATTAAAGTAATATCATTCCATTTCACTGCTTTAATTTCAAAGTTCAGTTAAAGTATTCATAGCTGGCTGGAATACTTAGAATACACAGGCACAAATTAAGAGTGCGAGTTTTGTTAGCATATTTTAGCTTACCTGTGACTGCAGCTAAGCTTGGTACGTACTAAATGTTGCTATTGTTAATTGTCCAGAATCATTTAATTCAAGTACAAAGTTAAATCACTTATTTCTGAATTGCGTAGATTCAAGTAGCTTTTGAAATGATTGTTGAGGTAGCCCAAGACTAACCGCATTTTACTGAATTTCGTAGTGATTCAGTAACAAAGTTCACTATTAATTTGAGTCACTAAATTACCTTACAATTTTCTGGTTTTATTAATTCTTTTGCTAAATTAAGTCAGAGTGTAGCGAAATTTATTACTTCTGACAAACTTTCAGTTTTCACACTACACGTGTCAACCTTCAGTTGCCACGCTTATAGTGCTAATTATATGTGTAATAACCTTTCTTTTTCAGTTCTATAGTAATTGTCCATAGGACTGGCGACCGTAATTTCCCCCAAATCTCAAATATCTAATTACCGCTAGTTAATTGTTAACGTAACGGCCACACATTTACTTTCTTTATTAACTTTACCCCTTTTCCTAATTAATTTCCATCAGTTTCATTTGCATTTTTCCTTTCATTTAGATGTAACCCTTTCCTCCCTCTTTACCGACATATTAACTTCGGTAACGATTTCTTTTCCCAAATTTCCATTAGGTACACGCGGTTTAATTTTTCACTGTCATTAAGGTCGATAAGTGAGGGGGAGGTTACAAGTGGTTAGCGCTTTGTTGTCGTGACTAACGATCGCATTATACGGTTTTGTGGACTGCCTCTGAAACGAGTGTCACGCTGCGTATAGTAGAAAAGACTGTACATATGCGCAGTTATTTTACGACAAAAGAACAAGTTTTAATATAATACATAGTGCTTCTTATATACCTACTGCGTGTGAAACGTTACTTATTTCCTTCCTATGATTCCATGTTGTTTGACTATGTACATGGTTGTTCAAAACTCAGTGCTCTTCCGTACCGATACACAGTTTTAGATGCAGCAGAAATGTATATGCAAGAAACATAGAATAAGTACTACCTCCTGAAAACGCGCAACTCTTGTTGCATGGTGGTTTTAGCATGGGGCGATATGTGTAACTTTTTCAAGACTTCTCTCGTATCTTTGTTGCTGGTGATGTGTGGGCAAATAGAGTTTAAAGTTCAAACTTTTCAATAGTGGTGTAACAGGAGGATCTTGGTAATGAAATGGACGAAGTTACACTGATGATCCAGAACATTATGAACACCTGCTTAACAGCTTGTTTGACCGCCTTGGGCATGAAATGCATTACTGATTCTTCGTATCAGGGATCCGACAGTTTGTTAGTTGGTTTGCCAAGGTATGTGGTGTTAGATGCCTACGCACACGTCATGTAATTCGCGTAAATCACAGGCCGCTGATTTGCGTACGCGATGACGTCACTCGATAGCGACCCAGGTGGGTTTCGTAGGATTTGTGTCCGGCGAATCTGGTCGCCGACACATCAACGTGAGTTCACTTCATAGCTCCTCAAACCATTGTAGGTTGGTTCTGACTCTGAGATGCAGACAATTCTACTGCTAAAAGATGACATCGCCGTCGGAGAAGATGTAACGTCACAATAGGTTTCGTTACATAGTCAAAATCAGTGTTATGTTGCTATAAGCTGATAGACATTATCAGCGTAAATTCAATTACTTTACATAATTAATGAACAGTGAAATAATCTCAGCCCCAAATTACAAGCATGTAGAAACAATTATGGATCAAAGTCTTTTATTCTCATTACAATCTGCACGTCCTGTGTCCCTATTTACATTTCCCCACCTCCCCTTAAAGTACGTGGTCAGGTGTGAATGTTTTGAGTGTGGTAGCAGACAAACCAGAGATGTAGTGGATCTCAGAATCTTCTACCTACTTTAACACAATCAGTGGAAGGCAAAGAGCAGGAACAGGATGGTTCGACCAGAGGTGCGAAAGTCTAAAAAAGAAAAAAAGGTTTCCTTACCAGAGGTTGGTCATGGGCCTCCCCCATTACCTCGCGCTGCTCGGGAGAAAGAGCCGCACAACGGTTACGTGGAGTTATTTGGAAGACAGGTAAGCGACCAGACGTTCCTTCAGAACGCTGCGTCGAAATCAGGACGAAGGTATTTGAATGTTTAAATATGTTTGATGTTAACAATTTATTTATCAGAGACTTTTTCGCGATTGATTAATTAAGAACCATTTATTGATTTTTGTTCAATTTATCCGATATAAGTGTAATCTTCTCCGTTCGAGATTTCCGTTACGACGCGCCACGTGGTGCATAGTTTCAAACTGCAACCGCCGAGAAAGCTAATAGCGGGAGTTGAGCCAGTTTTTGGGATTGCTGAACATTTATGCTAGCGTGTGTCGGCGTTTAACAACTTATTGAAAATTTAGTGACGAGTGCAGCTTTTCTAAGATGAATCGTTTCGTATTTGATATACCAGCCACGAGTCCTGCTCGGTGCCAGACACTGTACATTGAAAATCTGCATAAAGAAATAGTTACGATGCCTGCATTTCAGTGGTAACTTAGTGCATGTGCATGTATCATCATAGTAGTAGTGACCACGCGCTCTCCAAGATTTTCCTTCCCCCCACAGGACGATGCAAATCAAGGACAACACGGAGAAATAAACTATGTGTATAGTTAAATAATCTTTGTCCATAGTTAAACGAAAATTCAAAACAGAGTTAGTGAAATGTTGTATTCAAAAGATTGTTAAGAAGTAACTTTGTAAATTTGTCTAATGTTGGTTAAAATAAAATTAACTTTCTTTTTCGAAGTAATTTCCGTTCTCGGCTTGCTCATTGAAACCATACTTAAGAAAAGAGAATCACATCAATCACGCTGCCCCTTTACTAAAATTATTGGCACAAGACTAGACTCGTGCGTGATGTAGTTTTCTCTGACCATCCCCAAAATTACAATTGCATTATCCGTTGCGACTTCAAATTCAATCGATAAGATTGTATTCTGAACGTTGATGGGCCTAAACATCAATTCTAAAGCGGGAAGAATGGTCAGGGAAGGTTACGGTGGCGAGAGAGAAAAAGTGTGCATACGATCCTTCCACACAGCAGGCTTATATAAAAATGAATAAAGGTAATCCCTGCTGGTAAAATTAAGCAAACACCCTTCTCAGCCTGCCACAGACAGGGGGAATTAACGACATTTGCGATGTAAATACAAGTCATTGGGAGCTCGCAAAGACACCAAACGTAAAGGGGTGTAGATAGTTCACAGGTGTCAGCGTGTCTTCGATTACTACCACAGGTCCCATGCAAGGGCAGCAGAATATCTCCCATAGCATAATACTGTTCTCATCTCCCTGCGTTGGTCGTGCGCTGCACGTTTCGAGCAGCCGTTCATCTCGATAACAGCGTTTGTGGAAACGACAGTCGACTTACAAGGGGTGGCCGCCAATTGTGAAATTCAGATTCAATTCATACTGCGCATGATAAAAGCTCATGGCCAGAGGTGTAATGTGGCAAAGCACCAAGATGCACTTCTCAGCCGTTGTCGAGAAAATCGACAGTTAAATGAAACCGTTGCGGTGAAATGCTCTCTACGGTTAATGGTTTTATACAGCGTCGTGGCGCAGCGGTGAGCGCTCGGGTTCGTAATCGGAAGGTCGCCGGATCGAATCTCGTGCCATGCAATTTTTTTTTTTTTTTGTATTTGTTATTCAAATGTGTCTATACAAACACACACACACACACACACACACACACACACACACACACAAAACTCACACACACACACACACACACACACACACACACACACATATATATACACTCCTGGAAATGGAAATAAGAACACCGTGAATTCATTGTCCCAGGAAGGGGAAACTTTATTGACACATTCCTGGGGTCAGATACATCACATGATCACACTGACAGAACCACAGCCACATAGACACAGGCAACAGAGCATGCACAATGTCGGCACTAGTACAGTGTATATCCACTTTCGCAGCAATGCAGGCTCCTATTCTCCCATGGAGACGATCGTAGAGATGCTGGATGTAGTCCTGTGGAACGGCTTGCCATGCCATTTCCACCTGGCGCCTCAGTTGGACCAGCGTTCGTGCTGGACGTGCAGACCGCGTGAGACGACGCTTCATCCAGTCCCAAACATGCTCAATGGGGGACAGATCCGGAGATCTTGCTGGCCAGGGTAGTTGACTTACACCTTCTAGAGCACGTTGGGTGGCACGGGATACATGCGGACGTGCATTGTCCTGTTGGAACAGCAAGTTCCCTTGCCGGTCTAGGAATGGTAGAACGATGGGTTCGATGACGGTTTAGATGTACCGTGCACTATTCAGTGTTCCCTCGACGATCACCAGTGGTGTACGGCCAGTGTGGGAGATCGCTCCCCACACCATGATGCCGGGTGTTAGCCCTGTGTGCCTCGGTCGTATGCAGTCCTGATTGTGGCGCTCACCTGCACGGCGCCAAACACGCGTACGACCATCATTGGCACCAAGGCAGAAGCGACTCTCATCGCTGAAGACGACACGTCTCCATTCGTCCCTCCATTCACGCCTGTCGCGACACCACTGGAGGCGGGCTGCACGATGTTGGGGCTTGAGCGGAAGACGGCCTAACGGTGTGCGGGACCGTAGCCCAGCTTCATGGAGACGGTTGCGAATGGTCCTCGCCGATACCCCAGGAGCAACAGTGTCCCTAATTTGCTGGGAAGCGGCGGTGCGGTCCCCTACGGCACTGCGTAGGATCCTACGGTCTTGGCGTGCATCCGTGCGTCGCTGCGGTCCGGTCCCAGGTCGACGGGCACATGCACCTTCCGCCGACCACTGGCGACAACATCGATGTACTGTGGAGACCTCACGCCCCACGTGTTGAGCAATTCGGCGGTACGTCCACCCGGCCTCCCGCATGCCCACTATACGCCCTCGCTCAAAGTCCGTCAACTGCACATACGGTTCACGTCCACGCTGTCGCGGCATGCTACCAGTGTTAAAGACTGCGATGGAGCTCCGTATGCCACGGCAAACGGGCTGACACTGACGGCGGCGGTGCACAAATGCTGCGCAGCTAGCGCCATTCGACGGCCAACACCGCGGTTCCTGGTGTGTCCGCTGTGCCGTGCATGTGATCATTGCTTGTACAGCCCTCTCGCAGTGTCCGGAGCAAGTATGGTGGGTCTGACACACCGGTGTCAATGTGTTCTTTTTTCCATTTCCAGGAGTGTATATATATATATAATTCCCGGCAATCAGTTGCAACAATTATGCATATAATAAGTTGTTGAATGTCGTTTGTCGTGGAAAAACTGGCGACTTCGAACATCATTATGTTTTCCGCAAATAAACTTGTATTTCACAAGTGTTATTAATTGTCTTCATAATGTTAACCACGTATAGTTAACGGAAGACGTAGAAACGATATTCCGAAACGAATACGTATAGCGTAAGTCAAACGTTCGAATTAGAATAGAGACCCCACAAACACAAATTTGCTGTGGCAGGTATGAAATATAAGCTCCGTTACTCGCTCGTTACACTTCAAGGACAGATGTTGATCGGGCCGAAACGAGCCGCCGCATAAAAGCGTAGTTGCCTGCTAACTTCGAAAGAAGGTAGATGCGGTCCCTAGCGCAACTTATAACATCGTCGAAAATCAGTGCGGACGTGAAAGCTTTGGTACACCCTGTTAAACAAACGGAAAAATGGAGGCGGTACAATTGGAGAGCGTTCCACCTTCACCAAAATGCATAAGCAATTCATTAATAGTTATATATATATATATATATATATATATATATATGAATTACAAAAACCTAATAATAAAAAAAAAATGTTGCATGGCGCGAGATTCGACCCGGCGATCTTCCGATTACAAACCCGAGCGCTTACCGCTGCGCCACGACGCTGTATAAAACTATTAATCGTAGAGAGTATTTCACCGCAACGGTTTCTTTTAACTGTCGATTTTCTCGACAACGGCTGACAAGTGCGTCTTGGTGCTTTGCCACATTACACCTCTGGCCATGAGCTTTTATTATGTGCAGTATGAATCGAATCTGAATTTCACAATTGGCGGCCTCCCCTTGTTGGTGTAGCAACAACGCTATTCACTCGAAGAGGCGATACGCATCCATTGATTGATGACCCTGTTCCCACTGAAATCGTAATTGACGATGTTGTTGGGTCAACACGTGAACACGTAGGTGTAGTCTGCGTCTGATCTCCATGTTCAATAATATATGACGGAAGTCGTTCTCCGTAACACTTGTGCGTGCACCATCAATGTGCTCTTTCGGCAGAGATACCACAGATATCCGTCTGTCCTACTTTACACGGCAGACGAGCCTCCGAACCTCACTTTCTGTGAAGAGTCGTGGACGCCCAACCATTTAGCGCCTAGTGGCAGTTTCACTGGCCTACCTCTTTCCGTTGTTGCTCACAACAGTAGCACGTGAACATTCGACCAGCTTCGCCGTTTTCGAGATACTCGTTTACGAGCTTTGTCAGAGTCGCATATCTCAATGCATTTCCTCGTTTCCAGACCATATCATGGCTGGGGTGACCCACGTTCAAGTCTGCTCCTCTTACATACTTTTGTTACTGTGCCTTGTGCCCGCATTGTCACCAGGCGGCATCAGCGTCGTGGTGCGTAGTGGACATAATGTTTTCTCTGGTCAGTGTACACCACATTGATACAGTGGACAGATAGGCCCGGAAAACATTGAAAGAAAGAAGGGACTTGGAAAGAAAAATGCAGAAGATAAAGGTTAGAAAGCACAAAGGTATCTCGGGACGAAGAGTTTAGTTGGTAGACAGCGATTAACAGTCTGGAACATGTTAGGGAGAGATGCAACAGTGCAATACACCTTGAAGCAAAGCGAGCGCTGTATCATATGTGAGATACAGAGGCGAGCAAGTGCGCCGGGACTTATCCCAGTTCACTGCTAGTAGCGCCACGTCACCTTAACGCGTCTGCATGCAGCGCACAAGTATTGCACCACAATTTACTGTGAAATTAAAAATCAAAATTTATGTTTAAAACTTTGTTAAGTCATAGTTAAGTGTAATAATGTTCCAAATACCAAGTCTTGATGTTCTAAACTTAATAGTTCACGGAAAAATGCTGTTTTAGAGAAAAATAGATGCGCTAAATAATGACGCTAGAAAGTCAGAATTTGGTCGGAAGGTGCAGTTAGAAGTTATAAATAAGTGATGCTGGTTTCCAAAACCCTAAAACAAATTAACGCCAGAATCCACGTTTTTCGGAAAAATTACAGGCGCTAAATTATGGACTTAGAAACTAGAAAATTTGTTTTGTGCTTCAATACACCACAAAAATAATAACAGAGAGTCCACGTTAATCTACCTCTTATAGTTTTTGAGTAATTAAATAAAAACTATATTTTGTAACTAAAATGTACCTAAGTGTTGTAGATTAAGTACTTGAAATTTTAATGATAGAGGATTTTGGATAAACCAGATGATCAAATATATCAAATAATAGAGCTACACCAAGTTTAAGTCTTGTAACATAAATAGCAACTGATATAAGTCATAGCAAAAGTATGGTTCAGAGGTAACAATCTACCGTTAGTCCCACTAAATAAGTTCTATTAAGCAAAGTTTTCATTCTAGCGAGCTGAAACTTCCTACGTGCTTTCAAACTGCGTTTCTGCATACCAGCAAAATTAAGAGGTTTCCGAAGTAATTGGTAACTATATTATTAAAGATTATGTGCCCGAGTTAGCGGTCGTTTGTAGACTGCCGCCGTATGCCAATAGACAGAGACAACAGATGTTTTATCGGCAGTCCGCACCGGCACCTTATAAATACAACCCCTGAAGCAGCAGGAAGGTTCACTTCGCTCTCAGACACTGTGAGGTCCACGTCAGTTAAACGTCTGGTTCCGCTCTGCCTCGGATGACGTCAGAACAGAGCTGTGACAAGCGCGTATTTGGCAGTGAAAACGGATAGTGAACTCGCGAGGACTGTACACCGTCCTGGATCGTTTAGAATTCGGTAAAATAACTGTTAGTGTGCCGTCCGTGTGAAATTCAATTCCGCGTGGCAAGTGGTGAATTGGGAAATAGACACTTTCCTTCCAGTGGGCTCGACCGGAATGTGGCCGTGCGGACTGGAAACTAAGGTTAGTACGTTTCCCTTCGCTTTCTATATATATATATATATATATATATATATATACTAAGATGGTATCTGTCCTTTTGGACATGTCCGAAAGAACAGATACCATCTTGGTATATTCAAAATCGTTCAAATGGCTCTGAGCACTATGGGACTTAACATCTATGGTCATCAGTCCCCTAGAACCTAGAACTACTTAAACCAAACTAACCTAAGGACGTCACTCAACACCCAGTCATCACGAGGCAGAGAAAACCCTTACCCCGCCGGGAATCGAACCCGGGAACCCGGGCGCGGGAAGCGAGAACGCTGCCGCACGACCACGAGCTGCGGCCCGTTGGTATATATAATATAAAGCTCACCGGCCACTTTACCATCTTCTTCTTCCGTGCGGATGCACAAGTGCCCGAACTCTTACGGGAATCGGCAACGCGCCGCGAGTAATGAGTATAATGGGCGGGGGCACTACGAATGTAGTGCGGAACAACCCGTTGAGAATGTGGGTTTCGCGGGAGGCGTGTCAGAGATAAATCCCTGCAGTCGTGCTATCCTCTGTGTCCTCGGTGGCTCTGATAGATAAAGCGTCTGCCATGTAGCAGGAGATCCCGGGTTCGAGTCCTAGTCGGGGCATACATTTTCATCTGTCCCCGTTGACGTATGTCAACGCCTGTAAGCAGCTAAGGGTCTTCATTTCATTGTAACACCAAATTAGTTGCCAGGCTCACGTGAGTAAAGACGAGATCAAAACTTTAAGCCAGTGAAGCAACTTACTCGCCGCCTCACAACCTGTACGACTTGTGAGTAAGGAAACAAAAAAACGTGCATCGCTGGAATAGATGCTGCTGCTGTGTATGTTTTCCTTCCCTTGTGTAATGTTCTTCATTCTCTGTCGTCTTAGGTACCTTAGAAAGTGGTATCTTTTGGTGAACAGTATTTTAATACTGCGAATTGGAACGGAGGCACAAGCAGATACGATGGGTGTTTACGTTCCAAAATGGGGCCCCGTGTGTCATTAAACTGTTGACTGGCAGGTGGCAGTGGTGTGGGGAATTTGTGAGGTCCTCCGCCATAATCACGTTTAAGGCAGCGCCTCGCCTCTCCCAGTAACAAAGTTACGCTCGCTTCAGCAGGCGAAGACGTGAGTGCAGCCTTTCCTCAATTCTCTATTTATTGCCGACGAAAGCTGGTGGCTTTTTATGTATTTTGACCGCTCTGGTACGGTTTCAGTACGAAAGACGAAGCATGAAACCAGAGAAAGACAGAATTTCACTCCAAACACTTTACAAGACCGGCGTCGAATGTGAGAGCACAAGGAATCCTGTTTTCAAGTCACAGTTTGACAGAGTTTTGTTATACTTGCAATCCAACAAGGCAGAGGAGATATTCCTTCCGAATTTCTAGTAGCGTTGTAAAATTACATTATTGAACCTGGTGTGAGGACTGTTAGACTGGAACATATCATTAGACTTTTGGAAGACTACCTTCCACAGAATTAGGAAGTCAACAAGGATTATAAAAGCAAGACCTATTCTACAGGCAGTTTGATACGTCATGTATCAAGGCTGTTGAGCTGAAAAGTATATAATACAGTGGAAGAGAAAATTTAAGGATCTATTAGATGAATATCAGTTTGGACTGATAATGATAGCAATAATTAAGAAAGGTCAAGAGGTTTCACAGTAAGTATGGAACAAGAAAATGCGTTTGACAATGTAAAGTGAAGCAAGATGATTCAAATCCTCAGAGAAGCAGATATTACCTGTAGTGAAAGATGTGTAAAATCAAGTTCTAGGATTTAAAATGTCGGAAGGCACGAAACAACCACAAAGAAGTTTCATAAGTGTAAGAATATCGATGAAAGGTCTGCTTATTACTCTGTAAAAGTGAAGAGAATTTGTAGGATCTAGTGAGTGAAGTGAAGATCCTGCAGAGCACAGTACATATTAAGAGTAAATCAAAAAGACCAGAGACAAAAGAAGCACAATTAGTGGCAAACCTAAAATTCAGGACCACGCAGCAGATGAAGTTAAAGAAACTTAAGACCTCAGAGGCAATGGCTGATGAATCAAGGAGGACATATGGCAGAGTGGAGTAAACAGTGAGTACAGTCCTCGCCAAAACAAGTTTCCTACTACTATATGTGTCTCTGTAGCAGAGCGTTGTATGGAAGTGAATCACCGACTGTGCAAAAACTGGAAGAGGTAAGAACAGACTTACAGAAGGATGCAATATATTAAATGAAGTGGTAAAGATAAGAAATGAGGAGGTTATACGCAGAATCAAGGAAGAAGGGAGTATGTAAGGAAAAACTAACAAGTAAAACAGAGACGGTTATTGGATATACTGTAAGGTAATACACTGGGGAATAACTTGAAGGTAGCAGAGGAAGCCACAGAAGATAAAAATACACGGATGAACCGAGATAGGAATATATATCACAAATAATTGGTGCTGCTGGTTGTGAATGGAACACTTTAATGAAGAGATTATTAGTCGTCCTGGAGAGGAAACTAGCAGATTTGCTTCAACTGTCCAGAAAAAAAAGTCCCAAAGTAAAGTAAAGAGACTGGTCTACATCGTTAAAAGATACACATGGAATACGTAAATACGTATAAACATTGCAACTGAATGACTTCCTAGTCGTGCAACATATTTAATTACGTGTAGGAAGTGTTACTACAGAACCCAACACTCACATACAGGAATGGATAAAAACATAGAAACGTGAAATACACAAAACATTACCACGCTTAATACAATGCAGGAAATCCTTTGGCATTCAATATAGCTTCCAGTCGTCTCAGGAAGGATAAATACAATTCCCGAGTGATTTGGAAGGGAGTCTTATATCATTATTTCAGCAAAATAGTGTCAAGTCCAGGTAACATTGATGGCGGTGGATATAGATCAAGCAACATTCTCTCTAAAGTAGACGTGGTGGCTATGGTGGACAGGACAGATGCTGTAATTCATCTCGTGGTGACAGAACCAGTCCTGGACCATGACAGTTGTGCGAACACAGGCACTGTCGCTTGGAACCATAGCATCACCATTAGGGAATAGACATTGTACCATGGGATGGATCTGAACAGCTGAAATGGTCACATAATACTTGATAGGAATGCGACCTTGTACGGTAACAATGGGGCTCATGCGGTACCACGATACAGCTGACCAAATCGTTACCGAACACCAGCCCTGTTCCACTCTTGGGACACAAACTCTGCCAGAAGTTGGCATCAGTGTGAAACAAGACTCATCCGAACAAATGACTTCCTGCCTTTGCTCTATAGACCAAGGTTTATGGTTTCAGCACAATATTTTCCTGTTATGGGCGCTTGCATCAGTGATGAGTGGTTTTGGAATTCTAGCCCGCCCTGCCGAGCTGTCTTCGTTTTGTTTTGGCACTGACAGGATTCGTGAGTACGTCATTCAGTACTGCAGTGATTTTTTGCAGCTGTCATCGTCTTAATTTTCGTCACAATTAATTGCAGTTTCCATACTTTTGTACCACCCCTGTACACTTAACTACCATAAAACGTTAATAATTACCTTTAAAATTACAGTAAGTTTGTCTTTGTTGGTGTGTGTTCTGCAGTTCCGATATCCATTCATTAGAAACTTCGTGAGGCAGTACTTTGACATGCCACGAGAGTAGCCAAAACAAAATGGTGTAGCCCATTCACCCGATCAGTTTGTACCAGGAATATAGACACGTACCAGCAATCAAACAAAATATTCACTACGGAGCCTTATTTTTTCGAGATGATACTTCGTCAATACACATCCATATGTCGTTACTGGAGACACGGAGACAAAATCAGAGCCGAGGGCTACACGGAGTTGACGAGGACACGAGCTGGGCTGTGAAAGAGTATTCAGATCACCTGAATCATTGAAGAAAATGTTGAAGCTAGGAGAAATAGATTCTTCAGCCGCACTTTGGGATTTCCACAATGCTGGGTTCAAATGGTTCAAATGGCTCTGAGCACTATGGGACGTAAATTCTAAGGTCATGAGTCCCCTAGACCTTAGAACTACTTAAACCAAACTAACCTAAGGACACCACACACATCCACGCACGAGGCAGGACTCGAACCTACGACCGTAGCGGTCTCGCGGTTCCAGACTGTAGCGCCTAGAACCGCTCGGCCTCTCACACAATGCTGGGCCGTTTCAACCGCCAGAATGGCTCCCAACGTACGTTAACAGCTCGTTGCAGTTGTCCTGATAAACTGCTCAGCGCTCTCTCTGATTTAACGCGCTGAGTCACTACATGGCAGTTCGTCAGACCGAGCGAGGTGGCGCAGTGGTTAGACACTGGACTCGCATTCGGGAGGACGACGGTTCAATCCCGCGTCCGGCCATCCTGATTTAGGTTTTCCGTGATTTCCCTAAATCACTCCAGGCAAATGCCGGGATGGTTCCTCTGAAAGGGCACGGCCGACTTCCTTCCCCATCCTTCCCTAATCCGATGAGACCGATGACCACGCTGTCTGGTCTCCTTCCCCAAACCAACCAACCAACCAACCAACCAGTTCGTCAGTCACTCATCCTCAACCAAAGACTGTACCTTTAGATACAGTTCTTAGTGGGCCTCCACTTGCAATGTCACAAAGCGACAGGTCTCTAATAGATGCCTCCGTACATACACGAAAGACCTGTGATATGGTTTCCGTCGATGCTGGAACAACTCAGCGTACCTTCATTATTCCATGCTTCTATTGCATACGCGTGACCTATACCGGCCAAATATTCGTCAATGATTATATCTATGCTCATGTGCGTCAGTTTTAATGTAGAACTAACTCTAGTGGAAAAGTAAATCGAAGACAGAATTAATGAATACTAAATGCAGGTTTGAAGGCGAAAATTTGTTGGTGCAGGCAAGTGTCTCAAGCAGTCAACCGTTCAATTAAACATTTGTGCGAGTGGAATGTACACCGGACTGAAAGACCTGTGTGTGTTTTCCTTGTGTTCCCAGGTGTTTGCTGTCAGTTCCGAGTGGACGAGTTACATTACCCCGGGAACCTGCACTGATAAGGTAATGGTTCAATCCGACATGAAGAAATTTTTTAATGCACGAGGAATACATGGAAAGAAATGTAAAGGCAAACTTTTAGCTGATAAAGGGTATTGCAAGAGTTTTCTTCAAAAAAATATTAAAATTACTCCTCTTTGCCACACGAAGAACCGCTACGAACAATGGTTTGCACAACCGTTCCTACTTGGTGCGATAATCGGCGAAGAAGCAGATCCAGTGACAAGAGAACGTAGTACCGCATATCTCGAAGTTCGCAGTGCACACACGCGAATTTTGAACACTTAAGCCATTCCAATAATGTCTCAAATCATTTTTTCAATAACTTTCACTTCAAATCGTCAGCTTAGCTGTTGTAGATGTAATTGTTACACAAGTGACTAGCAGAGGAAAGAAAATCAAGGCTGTGTATAAGTTTTACATTAGAGACTACTTCCATCAATCGGGATTTTAATTCCTTCACGTGAAATATTTACTTAATTACTTGCAGCGGAAGTCACAATATGCGATATGTCTATTGGAAGAAGAAAACAAATATTTTCTCTACACCAGGAACAAATGAGAAAAGAAAAATTAATACATTTGGGCACCTCTCAATAATTACTAGTTTTATTTAGACAAAACCAGGATGGAGTAACAAATTGGCATGGCCACTGTTCTGCATATTGTGCTGCGTATCACACAAACTTCATCAAATTCGTAAATTCTAGTGTGCAGACTGACGAACCACAAGTGACTGAAATTTAACAATACCATTCCGCTGATAAACCTGAAATGAAAAAGAGTTATAAGAATCAATATTGTCCAACAATTTCCTGAAAAATGGTTTAGAATACCGAAAGATTTCTTTATCGAGAGGCAGAATCTTTTCGTGATTCCTAAAGACAGACGTGATGTTATGTCCAGAACAAACGTCCTTCGGAGGCAATGAATTATTTGCTGCGACTGGTAAAATGACGTTTCGGGTGTATTATACTCTTTAATTTTTCCAGATTTTGCTACATCGATTACAAAACCTTTACAACTATACAGCCCCTTTCTTTTGGTCGTAGTATGCCTGAGGTTCCTGGACACAGGAATAAAGCTAAAGAAACAGTAACTCACTGATACTTATCACTGGCATTGTTATATACGACTTCGCGAGCGACTTTGTCTTTCTTTCGCTCGAAATATAAAATGCGGTTTGCACGATGTTTGGAACAAGAACTGACTGATTGCCTTCGTACATAGTACTTTAGTGGATAACGAGAAAATTCGTCTTGATGTCACCTACAAAATTTTCTATGGTATTACGTATTAACTGTATCTGCTCTACTCGTTTACTAAAAGTGAATTTCGTAATTTTGTGACTTCCTTTTCCGTGTAATTTCCTCAATCTCTTTAAATAAGTAATGTTAATGTCATTTGCTATTTAGGTAGTCCAGTCTCGAATACCTGCCTCAGTAAAGGTGGATTGATTCTAACGACCAATTCTAAATCTTTCGAATAGTTTTTCTTTCACAATTTTGTGAGTTTATTTTGGTTTGTATTTTGAACTTCGAGTAAACCTTTTTTCGAGTTACACAATTCACGTAAAAGTCATACAAAATTGAATCGGCTTTGTACAGTGCTAAACATTACACATTACACATTTTCTCCCTCCTTTGTTAACCAAAAATTTTCGAGCCTTTCGTTTGACAATGAAAGTTATTACCATAAATGTTTTCCTGAGGCTAGGGAGGTACTGTGGTTTTTCTTCAGGACTATAATGACCACAACAATCATCGTTTGAAACAAAATTCGCAGAATCGTCAGTCATTTCCTGTTTCTTCTAAAATTTCATACTTTATAACGAGATGTCAACGTCATTCAACAAAACAACTAAAAAATAACTAGATCCGCAGGAGAAGTAGATGATTTCGATTACATATCACATTTCATCTCTACAAGGTGGAAAACATTAACTGGATTCCACACTGTTGTGGAATCAATGAGCAAAGACGAATGCTATTAGCTAGTATATAAGAAGGAAAGACAATGAAAACTAATTCGGTTTTATCTCCATTGTTAACACTTGGTGGTAGGCAAAGCCTGCTGATAATTATTACAAACTTTAAATCAGTGGAAAATTCAGGTGAATAGCAACTACATACAATTGTTGCAGGGTACGTATCAAGGGAACCTGAAATTCAGTTTACGAATTAAATCACGTGGTGCCATGTTATCTGTTCATCGTTGTGCCGCCAACCAAAGCTATTCACCAGCTGTGTTGCGCATGCAGGGGTGTTCATTCCCTCAGCCAGCTGGTGAGCCACGCATGCGGAAATTTTGGACGTATTTTTTAAGTACTTGCAGACAGTCTTAGCAACTAAATCTTTGACAGTGTGTTCTTTTCGATGTATTCTTCCTGTAAAAAAAAATTCAGGATAAGTGCCGACATTTCGGATTGTATAGTTCCCTTGTGCGTGCTACGATAAGAAAGTCAATATCAATCTTGTGTTAATCTTTTGTTAAAGCCATGTTTACGTACGAGGCACACTGTGATACGTTTTTGAACAGGTTTTCAGGATAGGAAGTTGATTGCAAATTATAAATATAGAATGCTAATTAAAAAACGACCCACTGCTGTTCAGATCTTCGTAACGAATAAAGATGAAAGAGAGTCTTCCTGTTTAATTTTTACTTCGTGTTCCTTCCAATTTATTCTTCTTGTACAAACAGTTTCAGGACAGGTACCTAAACCACATTTGTTTCATTCATTTATTATTTTTCTCCCGAACAAGTAGTCATCTAGGTTGTGCAGGTAAACAGGACAAAAATTTACAGTAACTGATCTCTGGTACAAGGACTCTAGGGATTGTCAATTAGGATTTGTTGCTTCCAGGTGTACTATCAACTGATAAGGCTGCAGTCAGTAATATAATTATATGCTTTCCTACGAAATCCTTCATTGAAGAGCCTTTTCGTTATTATCTGCCGGCTTAAGTCATCAATACGACGGAGAGTGCGGAACTTTGTTGGTGTGAGATAATTGCTCCCCTCTGGAGAAGCTTAGAAAAGCAATCCGCTTACAAGAGCGCACGCCGGTTCCATAGCAATAGATCCGAATGGCTGGAACTCCTAACGACCACTAAAGGCGCAACGGCAGACCTGTTGGCGGGAGCTGCGAAGAACTTCCAACTACCCACTCTTCCCTGCCGGCTGTAACCCAGATTGTCGCCTTCCACTGATAATTACGGAACTAACTCGGTTTCCCCTAAATCAGCAGGACATCCTTTGAAACGATTCCAGCGCCGATGTAAGTTTCGCGAAATGGCCCCGACAACTTCGGAAATAGTAGGAAGTTGGAAGAAAGAGCTCAGCGGAAAACCAGTGAACGCTGAATGCAGCGAAAAGTCGAGGTGGCAGATGACCGTCCAGAGGAATACTCTAGTCTCCGATGTCACAGCCCATGCAGAAACAAAGTGGATATCTTAAAGTTATACATCGCGGAAGGACTTGCCTCATCCGCGCTGACCTTTGAAACTAACGTCGAAACCACCCGACAGGTGGAATTCAGACGTGTTTCCGAGATTAAGTGCTGTTTGAAGTGAGGGTGATGGTCAGAATTTTCCACGTTTTCAGATGAAATTAAAAAAAAAGTTAAATTAAATAAAAAAACTGGCTAATCTATGGAATTAGTATTATTAACGTCGAGCGACAGTTTACGTAATTTCTGTGAAAGTCGCAATATTAACAATGAAATGGACCTACTGATAACAAACAGACCCGAACTTTTCGACTCTATATGTACAGAACAGGGAATCAGTGATCATAAGGCCGTTGCAGCATCCCTGAATATGGAAGTTAATAGGAATATAAAAAAAGGGAGGAAGGTTTATCTGTTTAGCAAGAGTAATAGAAGGCAGATTTCAGACTACCTAACAGATCAAAACGAAAATTTCTGTTCCGACACTGACAATGTTGAGTGTTTATGGAAAAATTTCAAGGCAATCGTAAAATGCGTTTTAGACAGGTACGTGCCGAGTAAAACTGTGAGGGACGGGAAAAACCCACCGTGGTACAACAACAAAGTTAGGAAACTACTGCGAAAGCAAAGTGAGCTCCATTCCAAGTTTAAACGCAGCCAAAACCTCTCAGACAAACAGAAGCTAAACGATGTCAAAGTTAGCGTAAGGAGGGCTATGCGTGAAGCGTTAAGTGAATTCGAAAGTAAAATTCTATGTACCGACTTGACAGAAAATCCTAGGAAGTTCTGGTCTTACGTTAAATCAGTAAGTGGCTCGAAACAGCATATCCAGACACTACGGGATGATGATGGCATTGAAACAGAGGATGACACGCGTAAAGCTGAAATACTAAACACCTTTTTCGAAAGCTGTTTCACAGAGGAAGACCGCACTGCAGTTCCTTCTCTAAATCCTCGCACAAACGAAAAAATGGCTGACATCGAAATAAGTGTCCAAGGACTAGAAAAGCAACTGGAATCACTCAATAGAGGAAAGTCCACTGGACCTGACGGGATACCAATTCGATTCTACACAGAGTACGCGAAAGAACTTGCACCCCTTCTAACAGCCGTGTACCGAAAGTCTCTAGAGGAACGGAAGGTTCCAAATGATTGGAAAAGAGCACAACTAGTCCCAGTCTTCAAGAAGGGTCGTCGAGCAGATGCGCAAAACTATAGACCTATATCTCTGACGTCGATCTGTTGTAGAATTTTAGAACATGTTTTTTGCTCGAGTATCATGTCGTTTTTGGAAACCCAGAATCTACTATGTAGGAATCAACATGGATTCCGGAAACAGCGATCGTGTGAGACCCAACTGGCTTTATTTACTCATGAGACCCAGAAAATATTAGATACAGGCTCCCAGGTAGATGCTATTTTTCTTGGCTGCCGGAAGGCGTTCGATACAGTTCCGCACTGTCGCCTGATAAACAAAGTAAGAGCCTACGGAATATCAGATCAGCTGTGTGGCTGGATTGAAGAGTTTTTAGCAAACAGAACACAGCATGTTGTTATCAATTGAGAGACGTCTACAGACGTTAAAGTAACCTCTGGCGTGCCACAGGGGAGTGTTATGGGACCATTGCTTTCCACAATATATATATAAATGACCTAGTAGATAGTGTCGGAAGTTCCATGCCGCTTTTCGCGGATGATGCTGTAGTATACAGAGAAGTTGCAGCATTAGAAAATTGTAGCGAAATGCAGGAAGATCTGCAGCGGATAGGCACTTGGTGCAGGGAGGCAACTGACCCTTAACATAGACAAATGTAATGTATTGCGAATACATAGAAAGAAGGATCCTTTATTGTATGATTATATGATAGCGGAACAAACACTGGTAGCAGTTACTTCTGTAAAATATCTGGGAGTATGCGTGCGGAACGATTTGAAGTGGAATGATCACATAAAATTAATTGTTGGTAAGGCGGGTACCAGATTGAGATTCATTGGGAGAGTGCTTAGGAAATGTAGTCCATCAACAAAGGAGGTGGCTTACAAAACACTCGTTCGACCTATACTTGAGTATTGCTAATCAGTGTGGGATCCGTACCAGATCGGTTTGACGGAGGAGATAGAGAAGATCCAAAGAAGAGCGGCGCGTTTCGTCACAGGGTTATTTGGTAACCGTGATAGCGTTACGGAGATGTTTAATAAACTCAAGTGGCAGACTCTGCAAGAGAGGCGCTCTGCATCGCGGTGTAGCTTGCTCGCCAAGTTTCGAGAGGGTGCGTTTCTGGATGAGGTATCGAATATATTGCTTCCCCCTACTTATACCTCCCGAGGAGATCACGAATGTAAAATTAGAGAGATGAGAGCGCGCACGGAGGCTTTCAGACAGTCGTTCTTCCCGCGAACCATACGCGACTGGAACAGGAAAGGGAGGTAATGACAGTGGCACGTAAAGTGCCCTCCGCCACACACCGTTGGGTGGCTTGCGGAGTATAAATGTAGATGTAGATGTAGATGTTTCAACATCAGTTAGGTAAAAGCATAACAAAGAATTGTGTTGTGTGCAGGTGAGGTCTTCCGCAGCTAGTAAGTATACAGGGTGAGTTAGATAATACGTAACACCCATTTTTGAATCGTGAACGGTTACTCAAATCGAAACGCAGTTTTCGGTAAATTTTACAACCCCAAGAGGTACGTATTATTTGCTTCATTAATTTTGTAGGGCTGGTATCAACGGAAATATTTCAGTAATTACTTTTTTTTTAACACTGAACCGTGTACTTCTAATAACTGTTTTCGATAGCTCTTGAGGAGACAATTACAGCATTTGTTAATATAGGAGTGCATAGTTTCACGCTGATATATACTAATAAGGGTTTGTCGGGCCTCCAGCAGCGTCAAGTAGTCTAAAACCCACGAGCTTTCGGGCAAGTACTGCTCTGCCATTGTCAAGTGGTGACTGTCTTCTGGTTGCTGCTGCCGTCCTTATATATCCGCGCTGCCTTCCGTGGCGTCACTGGTACCTGCTCCGTCACCACATATAACAATGTTTGCGTTGTGCGGCCGCAGCACCCGCTTCAACATTCCTATGGTCGGCCCAAACAGTGTTTAGCTCAGCAGTAGCAGAGCATGCATTCGACGAGACATATGCTATCACACGGACTGACAGTTTTTGGGATAGCATAATAAAAGAAGCGATCGAAATAAAAATTTATGACAACACGCTCAATAAAGATGGCGACCTGCAGCTAAGTACAGCGTGTGACATATGGTGCCGAAGCGGATACCAGTGACGTCACGGAAGGCAGAGCGGCTATATAAGGATGGCAGCAAAAACAAAACACTCACCACTTGACAATGGCTGGGGAGAACTCGGCCGAAAGCTCGTGGATTTTAAACCACTTGACACGGCTGGAAGCCCGCGAAACCTTTGTTAATATTTGTTAACGTCAGCGTCGAAAACCCGTGTGAAAGGAAAATCGAGAATTCTCCTAGAATTCTAGAGGTTGGTGGTCGTGATACGCTGTGTCAGAATGTCAACACGTTTGCCTTTTTACTGCTGACCGCTCATTTCCGCTTCAACGTTCGTTGCGTGCAGCCACATACACCAGTGAGTACAAGTTGGATATCCTACTTTTATATGATGAATGCAAAAGAAATCCCGCAGAAAATAGTAAAGCGGTACAGGGGCTATCTATCCGGATTGCCAATGTCCGCCGCACTATGATGATGATGATGATGATGATGAGTTGGGGTGAGCGGGCACTTGACATCACTGTCATCAGCGCCCTGACGAAAAGTCAACATGAAATCTCATGGGTGGGGACGAAGTCTGTCCCCACAGTCAGAGCAACTTATAACGTATTAAGTCTGCCGCCCTTCCCCACCAGTGTAGGGATGAGGCCTGACAGTTCACAAAATTTCACCCCTCTGTTAACCTGGTATCGATATCTGCGAGGACGGTGGGCAGATCTCCAGCGAGACCAAAGGATGCCTAATATCAGTGTACAAGACACACGTAGCCACAATGTGCTGAACTGAAAGCGGCTCGCTACAAACATCACGGAAGGTGGATCCTCCCCCCCGGAGGAGGAAGCTATGTGTGAAAGGGCTACGAGCGATGCGAAGTCTGGTAAGCAAAACCTCCTTCCAGCGGCAAGGGTGACACGAAGTCAGCCAAGCTTTTGTGGTCGGTTTGGGCGACCGCTGTTTGTTGTCCGACACCTGAAACCATTCAGTCTCCCACTGACGCATGATGCATCGGTCAGAAAATGAGGTAATGGCGTGCAACAGGATGGGACATTGATGGGCAGCACCATCCCAACATGCTTTCTTGGCAGCTTTACCAGACATGTCATTACCCTGTATCCCAACATGGCCAGGTACCCAGCAGAAGATAACCTCCTTGCCGACGCACGAGGCAACTGTACGAATTATTGCGGCACTAGTGCGTACAAGCTGCTTTACTGTCAAAAACAGGACAAGAAATAAGACTGCAACTGACAGAGAATACGAAGTAGGTGTTCTGGCTATGAGGCGAATGAATCCACGCAGTGGTTACGAAACGTATTGTCAAGGAATGCGGAATCAGCCAGACGATTGTCATTCGCAGCCTGCATCGACAGCAATTGGATCCCTAATCATCTGTCACTAAATCAGGCGCTCGACGACCGTGATTCCGAACGTCGTACAGAATTTTGACGGTTTGTCCTTCAGCATCTGGGAAACGACCATACTATTTTCTAGCGTGTGCTCTTTGACGATGAAGCAACGTTTACTAAGCGAGCTAATGTACATTTGCGTAACACACACTACGGGGCACCCTAACATCCACACTACCTTCGTTAGGTGCAACATCAACGGCCGTCGACCGTAAACGTTTGGTGCGACATCATCGGAAATTACATTGTGGGACGTTCCTTCATCTAAAGCGCTCTAAACGGACATTCGTGCGCACGCTTTCTGACGAACATTCTGTCAGTTGTTTTGCAAGAGGTACCACTGGTTAATCGACGGTATATGTGGCTGCAACACGACGGGTGTCCAGCGCACTCAGAGCGGCAGAGCCTTGGCTGGTGAAACGGCGTGTTAGAGTAAACGTCGTCAAGTGCGAAGCCGTTCTGTTCACAAGAAGACCGAAACTACTGCGCAAACATCAGCACTGCAACCAAATAACGCTACATGCACGTACAATAATACGTTTCCGCGATAAGTTCAAATACCTCGGTGTCTGGCTCGACCGGAAACTCCTCTGGGGGGCCACATACAACACGGGACCAACAAAGCAAACGAAAGGCTCAAACAACTCTACCCTACGCTTACCAGGCGTAGCACACTGAATAGGAAGGTGTCTAGGTCCATGTACATGACACTTATTTGAACCCTGATGACGTATGCAGCCACTGTCTGGGGATACGCTGCACCCACACGCCTGCGCCATCTGCAGCTCATACAGAACAAAGTACTCAAAATCATTAGCAACGCTCCGCGCTACACACGCACCGCGGACCTTCACCGGGAATATCGGCTAGATACCGACTTGCAGGTATTCCAAAAACTCTCCTCACGACTGTACAATAACACGAGGCACTCGCATAACCCGTTTATCCTTTCTCTAGGTAACTACGAGCACAACCATAGATGGAAACATAATAGGCCAAAGACACTATTAGCAAGAAACTATACATCTATGGTCCATAGCACGCTAACACGACAGTACTGGCGAACCCCTGCAACACAGCTACTACTGGTAACCCCAGATGCTCGACCCGCCGAAAAACAGGGAACAGCATGGAAACCGTACTGTACACAGCACGCAAACCAACCACACACACACCCTACACTGTGAGATGATCTATGACCAATCGCCCACTAATGTATGACGACCATGAACTGTTACAGGGACGCAGCAGCTGCAGAAAGCCCTACAACAAGCTTCCGCAACGACAAAGGTAACGATGCACGATACCTCGCACTAACATAACCACACCTTGTATGCACTGTCGCAGCTAGCAAGCCGCTTCTGCCCTTACTACCCGTCCTACTGTCGCACAGGTTTTTTCCCTTGGCGCTTGCCTTGGCACTTTTTTCCCTCTATCCCTACAAACCGCTACCCATCGATCTCTTTCGTCCACTTTCTGTCTCCTGATGGACCATGTCAATGAATAAACATACCCAGACGCGTGGATAACATCACAGCCGGTATCCTGTGAGTCATGATTCGAAAACTAACATGTTATACGGAGGTGTCAGTAGACCGTTTGGTTTGGTCACCACGTTGGTGTGGGCATGGAGGGGCCCCATCCTCTAAAAAAAAGGTTGTCCAGCTTACTCGTTCCTTGTTGCAAAGGAAATTCTGAATGAGATCTTTCCTGGACGTCAGAAAGGACGAAATTCTATTGTCAAAGGGACTGCAAGGTAACCCCGGTTTGACTCTTCTCGATTTATTTCTTTGGGGAGGAGTCAAAGATGCAGTTTATGACGAAGCCGTAACTACGCCATACATGTGTCGTCGAATTACCAGTGCATGCTCTACCGTATCATCCACGATTATTACATACGTTAATCGTACTTTTGAAGGGCGATTGCAAATGTGCCTCCCAGTCCATGGTCAACGGTTTGAATACGCGCTCAAATGAAGGATAAAGTTATTTTTTGGAAGACAAAATTTACGTTATGTGATTTGGGTGGTTACCAAATCATTATTAGCAACTTGTTTATTTCATTTTCGTGTGAACGAAATAGCACTACAGTGTCAAGTATATCGACGGCATGTACTGCACGTAGATGGCAACACTCTCTTTAAGCGCTTACGTTCAGCGTGAAACGACGTTTCGTTGAGAAGAAAATTTATTTTGCGATGTGTAGGTAGTCACCGAAGAATTTTTAGTAAAATGTTTAGTTCAACGAATGTGTCGCATAGGCCAGTATTACAGTATCAAATCTCTTTGTCAAAATTTGATCAAAGATATGATGAAATATTCGTCAAATTTATTTGACAAAGATCTTTGACGTGGGGCTGAAAAGGGAGTATTACACTGTCACCATTTTTTTCGTCAGAGTTCAAGATAGCTAACAACAACAGCTTGTTATTAACCGCAGCAGGTGCAAAATGGTTCAAATGGCTCTGAGCACTATGCGACTTAACTTCTGAGGTCATCAGTCGCCTAGAACGTAGAAGTAATTAAACCTAACGAACCTAAGGACATCACACACATATCCATGCCCGAGGCAGGATTCGAATCTGTGACCGAGTGGTCGCTCGGTTCCAGACTGTAGCGCCTAGAACAGCACGACCACTCCGGCAGGCCAGCAGCTGCATGCACCACAATTGCACTGTGTGCACATGTGGGAGAAAAGCGGGGGAAAAAAGGAAACGTAACTGGGTGAATGGGTGAAGCCGTGGGTTATACGACGAGACGATAAAAGCATTGAACAAAACTTGTTACGTGAGCTTGTAGTGGAGGACGTCAAGTCGTACATAAATTACTTAAGAATGGGTGAGCACACATTTCAGTATTTGCTCAGTGAAGTGTATCCTCATATCACAAAGCACAATACTCACATAAGAGCTGCTACATCTCCAGAAGACAGGCTCACTGTAACACTCCGATTCCTTGCTGCAGGTGAGAGTTAGGTTAGGTCAGGTTAAGTCTCCAATCTTCTTAATCTATCTACATCTACATCTACGTGATTACTCGGCTATTCACAATAAAGTGCCTTGCAGAGGTTTCAATGAACCACCATCATGCTGTCTCTCTACCGTTCCAGTCTCAAACGGCACGCGCCAGAAATGAGCACTTAAATTTTTTTAATGCGAGTCCTCATTTCTCTTATTTTATGGTGATGATCATTTCTCCCTATGTATGTCGGTTCTAACAGATTATTTTTGCAATCGGAGGAGAAAACTGATGATTGAAATTTCATGAAAACATCCCGTCGCAACGAAAAACGCCTTTGTTTTAATGATTGCCACTCCAATTCACATATCATGTCTGTGACACTATGTCCCCTATTTCGCGGTAATACAAAACCAGCTGCCCTTCTTTGTACTTTTTCGATGTCATCCGTCAGTTCCACCTGATTCGGATCCCACGCCGCACAGCAGTACTCCAGAATAGGGCGGACAATCGTAGTGTAAGCAGTCTGTTTGGTAGACCTGTTGCATCTTCTAAGTGTTCTGCCAATGAATCCCAGTCTTTTGTTTGCTCTACCCACAATATGTAACATGTGACCATAATGGTACTGAAATAGAGGATGACAGACTAAAGGCCGAAATACTAAATGTCTTTTTCCAAAGCTGTTTCACAGAGGAAGATTGCACTGTACTTCCTTCTCTAGATTGTCGCACAGATGAAAAAATGGCAGATATCGAAATAGACGACAGAAGTGAAGGGAAGCAATTAAAATCGCTCAAAAGCGGAAAGGCCGCTGGACCTGATGGGATACCAGTTCGATTTTGCACAGAGTACGCGAAGGAACTTGCCCCCCTTCTTGCAGCGGTGTACCGTAGGTCTCTAGAAGAGCGTAGCGTTCCAATGGATTGGAAAAGGGCACAGGTCATCCCCGTTTTCAAGAAGAGACGTCGAACAGATGTGCAGAACTATAGACCTATATCTCTAACGTCGATCAGTTGTAGAATTTTGGAACACGTATTATGTTCGAGTATGATGACTTTTCTGGAGACTAGAAATCTACTCTGTAGGAATAAGCATGGGTTTCGAAAAAGACTGTCGTGTGAGACCTAGCTCGCGCTATTCGTCCACGAGACTCAGAGGGCCATAGACACGGGTTCACAGGTAGATGCCGCGTTTCTTGACTTCCGCAAGGCGTTCGATACAATTCCCCACCGTCGTTTAATGAACAAAGTAAGAGCATATGGACTATCAGACCAATTGTGTGATTGGATTGAAGAGTTCCTAGATAACAGAACGCAGCATGTCATTCTCAATGGAGAGAAGTCTTCCGAAGTAAGAGTGATTTCAGGTGTGCCGCAGGGGAGTGTCGTAAGACCGTTGCTATTCACAATATACATAAATGACCTTGTGGATGACATCGGAAGTTCACTGAGGCTTCTTGCGGATGATGCTGTGGCATATCGAGAGGTTGTAGCAATGGAAAATTGTACTGAAATGCAGGAGGATCTGCAGCGAATTGACGCATGGTGCAGGGAATGGCAATCAAATCTCAATGTAGGCAAGTGTAATGTGCTGCGAATACATAGAAAGATAGATCCCTTATCATTTAGCTACAAAATAGCAAGTCAAGCAAATGGAACCAGTTAATTCCATAAATTATCTGGGAGTACGCATTAGGAGTGATTTAAAATGGAATGATCATATGAAGATGATGGTTGGTAAAGCAGATGCCAGACTGAGATTTATTGGAAGAATCCTAAGGAAATGAAATCCGAAAACAAAGGATGTAGGTTACAGTACGCTTCTTCGCCCACTGCTTGAATACTGCTCAGCAGTGTGGGATCCGTGCCAGATGTGGTTGATAGAAGAGATAGAGAAGATCCGACGGAGAGCAGCGCGCTTCTTTACAGGATCAATTAGTAATCGCGAAAGCGTTACGGAGGTGATAGATATACTTCAGTGGAACACTCTGCAGGAGAGACGCTCAGTAGCTCGGTACGGGCTTTTGTTGAAGTTTCGAGAACATACCTTCACCGAATAGTGAAGCAGTATATTGCTCCCTCCTACGTATATCTCACGAAGAGACCATGAGGATAAAATCAGAGTGATTAGAGCCCACACAGAAGCATACCGACAATCCTTCTTTCCACGAACAATACGAGACTGGAATAGAAGGGAGAACCGATAGAGGTATTCAAGGTACCCTCCACCACACACCGTCAGGTGACTTGCGGAGTATGGATGCAGATGTAGATGTATGTGATCTTTCCAGTTTAGGTTATTTGTAATTGTAATCCCTAAGTATTTAGCTGAATTTACAACCCTCAGATTTGTGTGACTTATCGCGTAATCGAAATTTAGCTGATTTCTTTTAGTATTCATGAGAATAACGTCGCACTTTTCTTTATTCAGGGTCAATTGCCACTTTTCGCACCATACAGATATCTTATCTAAATCATTATGTAAGTCGTTTTCATCACCTGATGACTTTACAAGACGGTAAATGACAGCATCATCAGCAAACAATCTAAGACGGCTACTCAGATTGTCTCCTATGTCTTTAATATAGATAGCAACAATAGAGGGCCTATAACATTTCCTTGGGGAACGGCGGATATTACTTCTGTTTTACTCGATGACTTTCCGTCTATTACTACGAACTGTGACCTTTCTGACTGGAAATCACGAATCCAGTCGCATAACAGAAGCTACACTCCGTAGGTACGCAGGTTGATTGGAAGACTGATTTTTGAATACAGGAAGCCTCACGTCGTAAAGCGCCTCATCAGCCTCATACGTCTCTATTAATTTTGTAGTTGTCGGTACACACAATTTTGTATTTATCGGCAATGTTTATAAACACGCTACAGACGACTGAATGCTGCAGCGATGCTAGCGCTCCACGTGGTAACATGTCACACTGCAGTGGACAGAAGACAAGCGACTTTTATGATCAAATCTACAGCGGGGACCTAGATTTGATCAAATTTATTTGACGACAGACGAGAGTTTACAAAGTGCCCTACTACGCCATCAAACTTCTTTGGCCAAAATATTTGACATATCAACTTTGGCAAAGAAATTTGATTGTCTAATACCGCCGATACGATATAATTTAGAGCAACGTTGGTGAAGACAGTTTTCCGACAGCATGCATTTTACCTCTAAGAAGCACACAGTCACTTGCAGGAAAATAAAGGTTAAATATTGCTTCTAACATTTAGGTATTTAGTACAGCAGCGTATATCTTTATTTCTGAATAATGAACAGCTGATTTCTTTCGTTCAGGCCACGTAAATATGGGAGGATACAGAAATGTTAAATGGTTTTCCTACGCCCTTTGTGAGACGCCAGATTCTGGCCTACGTCTATTTCTGTATACAACATTCGTAGGTGAATCTGCGACTAGATCTTAAGTTGGTTCAAGGTCAAATAAAGGTGGCGTAACTCTTCAAAGAAGCTCTCAGAATCCGATAGTGCTTGTGCTCTGCGGACCAGCGTCCTAAGCACGCTACTCTGTTGTGCAGGATGGTGACAGCTGGTGATCTGTGAGTGTAAGTCCGTGGGTGTAGGTTTGAGGTACACCGTGTGACCCAAGCTACGCCACCTCTGTACGGTATTTTCAGAGAATGGATATTCTGAAGGGGAGATTCGCTGTACCTGACGCGCGGTGCGTGCTAGAGAATGTGAGGAGCTGAAAGAAAGTGATTAACAAAGAGGAAAGGTTGTTTTGCCACAAAGGAAATGAAATCTGTTTTCGTAGGACAAAGCGGATCAGTTTGTGGAAAGGGACCAAGGTCAATTACTGTTAGTTATATGTAGTGGGACGAAATTAAGCGTCACCCATCCACCAAAGTCAGCCCAGTTTGCAGGTGACTATAAGTTTAATTTAGTTTTGTTTATGTGTTTTCTTATTATTTGTAATAGATGTGAATTATTCAAAAGTTTTGTATTTTTTCTATGTGTTTCATGTACGGAGAGGGCGGCGCAACGAACGGGGACAGCATCTTCGTTGCCGCGACCAGAGAGGACATTGCTGGCCGCTATACGTCGCGGGTCGACAGCCAAGGAGCAACGGAAGATCCTGGAACCGAGTTGTTGCGTCGTGCTTCTAAAAATTAAAAATGAATTTTTATACTCTTTTTGTACAACAACGACGTCATATAGAGCTTAATCTTATTGAAAAGTCAGTCACTAACTCTCAACGGTCAAGTTCACATCTGTATGTGTAGGAAGCTAATAAAATAGTGTATACTACTACAGTTGAAACCCCTGTCTTGAAGATTTATTTACGAAAAATTATGTGAACGGATTAATAATATATTTGACAAGATTAGTGATTCTTACGGCGTTAACCGAAACTTTGAATCTCAAAAGTTTATTTAATGTGTGATTCTGATATAGATTAGATCAAGATAACGTGTGTCAATATAATTTCTGAGGAGAAACAAACGAAATTTAAATCGAAAAAGTTTACAAAAAACCAATTGGCCCAAGTGATGTAATTCTTTGCATACGACTCAACTGATGTTTTACAGTTTCGTTCAAGAACCATTCTATGACAATTTAATAAGGAATATGAATCATTTTGAAGTGGGTTGTAACTGACGTGGGTGACGAAGTCTGCACATGGTCATACATATATCAAACGAAAAACTAACATGTCGTTACACTACATATACCAAACGCACACAACTTTATTCCTCAAACCAATGCACAGTTTTCTCTTTAAAACAACAGAGATCAATTCACGGCTGAGGTCCGAGGTAACTTCTCAAGAATAAGTTTACACGATTGCTTTTAAAACACCAGGATGTAGAGTAACGGCTGAAGGCCTTACTTAAGTAAAAGTACACTATCTTCTCGGCTAAAGGCCGGAATAATATTCCGGATCAGCTAAGGAAATTCTTTAGAAGCCAAGCATTTACAAATTTCGGCTAAAGGTCATATTAAGGAAAATTCAAGTTAATCCTTCGGCTAAAAGCCCAATTAAAAAAAATTTTCTTTGCCTAATATAAGAGAGACTTTAAAGATAAGTCTTTACACAGTGCAACAGTAAAACATCTTAACAAAACTTGAAGTATCTTGTCTGCTCAAGGACCAAGCAATTGCTCAGGAATAATTGAAGACAACCTTAATATAAACATTTACAGAACACGGCTGAAGGCCGTTTCAAGAATTGAAAATAACTAAAGAGAAACTTTACAGACAAGGATTTACATATCAGGCCACCGATTCTGAAACAAAAACGGCTGAAGTCCTAAATACAGGAAAAGGAATAGTCTTAAAGTTGCTATGAAGTTCGGCTGAAGGCCATATACTAAACATAAAACACAATATTAATAGGCGGCTGAAGGTCTGGCACAGTACCTGCGAGCAAATAAAATCACAAACGACAAACAGTGGTGCTCAGAAGTGTTCCAAGGGTCGGCCTGGGGAGGAAACTCTGACCACAGTGTAGGTGAGACAGACGTAACACTAAACGACCGGGTTGCAGCACGACCTACGGACGGCTGTCCGCCCCCGGTAGCCGAGTGGTCAGCACGACCGACTGTGAATCCTAAGGGCCCGGGTTCGATTCCCGGCTGGGTCGGAGATTCTCTCCGCTCAGGGACTGGGTGTTGTGTTGTCCTAATCACCATCATTTCATCCCCATCGACGCGCAAGTCGCCGCAGTGGCGTCAAATCAAAAGACTTGCACCAGGCGAGCGGTCTACCCGGCGGGAGGCCCTCGTCACACGACATTTTTTTTACGGACGGCCGACGAACCAATCAACCGTCTAATCAATTCCTGTCCACCCAACCAACAGGAGGACAGCCAAAGGTACCAGCGAAGACAAGAATCGCAGCAGGATTATGGCTTAATAATTGGCGTATAAACACAGTCAAGGCACAACAAACACTCAAAGAGAAAAAGAGAACAACACCAAATTGCCGAACTACACGCCGTGCCGGACAGCTTCAACACGGCGAGGAAAACACACTGCCCCAAAACTACGCTAACGACCAGGACAGGTAACCAGAACGTTTACGGCCACAGGGCAGAAGATACCGCTGGTGCACTTCACTAATAAATTACTATCATTTCAAAGGTTGAACACCATACAGGGAGACGGCTGCAAACTTCTGCCGACTCCAACACACCATCACGTTGCTGCTTGCGGGGACAGCCCAGGATGCAACAACCAGCAATGAACGAAGAGATGTCGCAACGGTTGAGCTTTTCATGACAGGTTCACTGATTACTCAACTCCAGTATGCAGGTTCTCACAGCTAATGCCACACAACTGCGACCGCGCGTGAGCGCCGCCAGCGTCTCCGGCCTGTTAACAGACCGCAGAGACTTCCTCGCTGCTCCGCCGCAAGCCATCAACTGTCACACACACAATGACACGGAAATACAGGGTGTTAAAAAAAGGTACGGCCAAACTTTCAGGAAACATTCCTCACACACAAAGAAAGAAAATATGTAATGTGGACATGTGTCCGGAAACGCTTACTTTCCATGTTAGAGCTCATTTTATTACTTCTCTTCAAAGCACATTAATCATGGAATGGAAACACACAGCAACAGAACGTACCAGCGTGACTTCAAACACTTTGTTACAGGAAATATTCAAAATGTCCTCCGTTAGCGAGGATACATACATCCACCCTCCGTCGCATGGAATCCCTGATGCGCTGATGCAGTCCTGGAGAATGGCGTATTGTATCACAGCCGTCCACAATACGAGCACGGAAAGTCTCTAAATTTGGTACCGGGGTTGCGTAGACAAGAGCTTTCAAATGCCCCCATAAATGAAAGTCAAGAGGGTTGAGGTCAGGAGAGCGTGGAAGCCACGGAATTGGTCCGCCTCTACCAATCCACCGGTCACCGAATCTGTTGTTGAGAAGCGTACGAACACTTCGACTGAAATGTGCAGGAGCTCCATCGTGCATGAAATACATGTTGTGTCGTACTTGTAAAGGCACATGTTCTAGCAGCACAGGTAGAGTATCCCGTATAAAATCATGATAACGTGCTCCATTCAGCGCCACGGCTATTGCCCCGTGCTAATCCATACATCAAATGGGCATCTGCCAACTCCACATTTGTAAACATTGCACTGACAGCAAAACCACGTTCGTGATGAACACTAACCTGTTGATGCTACGTACTGATGTGCTTGATGCTAGTACTGTAGAGCATTGAGTCGCATGTCAACACAAGCACCGAAGTCAACATTACCTTCCTTCAATTCGGCCAACTGGTGGTGAATCGAGGAAGTACAGTACACACTGACGAAACTAAAATGAGCTCTAACATGGAAATTAAGCGTTTCCGGACACATGTCCACATAACATCTTTTCTTTATTTGTGTTTGAGGTATGTTTCCTGAGAGTTTGGCCGTACCTTTTTGTAACACCCTGTATAACTGCCACACCAATGAAGTTACAGCAGTACCAGTGTCGATAAACGGTGCTGCTGCCACTGACGAAGGCAAGTGAGCAACTCCTTCAGATAGTAACTGAGGGAGGAATAAGACGACTAGATTGTGAGAAAATGCCCAAAAGGAAATATGACACTAACGCGAGTCAACCACGGCTCAGGAAAATTATAGGAGATACATAAAATTAAATGCGTCTTTCGTCCGTCAAAGAAAAATCTGAGCTCTTTTAGGCTCATTGAAAGATGATATTGCCTTACGAAGGCCTGGTGTCAATAATATTCCCTGTAGCTACGATATGTCATACAATGGACAATCTTCTCGCATCGTGGAGGAAGGATATGTCTCGAACATCGATAACACACGTCTGGACCAGCCGGTGTAATCTGCAGTGGTCGAACATTGCCTCATACAGAACAGTGCGTGGAATACAAAAATACCGAAATTCTGTCGTCAAAGTCTTCATACTGGGACAGCATTATTAAAGGAGCAGTGGAAATTCGCAGCTCGACTGATCTGCTCAACAGGGACACAGGATACCAAGTCAGCACCGCGTGGGATCCAGTGCTGACCATGTTAAAATCACACTGAACACAAAAAAGGATTGTTGGTCTTGCGATGGATGACGCTACGATGGCGACATAGATATTTGGTCGAAAACGGTGACGACGGGAACAAACCGGTGCAGACGCAGATTTCGGCAGGCGGCTCCCGACAGAGGGCGCTGGGCCGGCCGACGTCATGGCTGACAGCACGGCTCACAGCCTCTGCGCGTGCGGTCATCGTCCAACAGGTGGCGTAACTGTCGCTGTCGCTATCGATCTGCACATCCGCGCTATTGGTCACAGAAACTTCGCGCGTTCGTGCCTGCGCAACTTTTTCTCGGATGGTCGTAAGTGAGAGGCTTCGGTCACAGCCTGGACAGTGTGTTCGCCGCACCTGAAGATGTCGGTCAGTTGCACCGACTACGTCTCGACCGAGAACCTAATTTACACTTTCTATACGGTTACCAGATATTGGTCATCACGTCCTTATCTTTTACGAAAGTTAGTTTTTGTTTTAGAACTGTAACTAAATCCTGTACATGTACTAAGACATAAATAGGACGAGAAGCCGAAAACATCAGAAAACGTTATAAGGTTTTCTTCTACATCCACATACGCGCTCCTTTAACTCAACCGCCAGTGCATGACGGAGGGTTACTTGTACCTCTAATAGTCCTTTCCTTTCATGTTCTACTCGCAAATGGAACAATGGGAACCCAACTGTCTATATACTTCGTAACGAAACCAAATTTCTCTTAGGTCGTCTTCGCAGTCCTTAGGCGAAATGTACGTTGACGGCAATACAATCGCTCTATAGTTTTCCGCAACTGCCGGTTCTGTGAATTTTCTCAATAGTGTTTAGCAAGAAGAGCGGAATCTTTCCTGCAGGGAATGCCACTTGACATCACGTACCATCTCCGTAGTACCCTTGCATGATCGAACTTATCGATAACAACTCTATCAGCACACCTTTGAATTGCTTCGATACCTTGCTTTAATCCGACATGGTGAAGATGCAAGACCCTCGATCAGTAATCAAGAACGGATCACAGCAAAATTGTATACGCCCCCTCCATTATAGATGAGTTACACTTACCCACAATTCTCCGAATAAACCGAATGCTACCATTCGCATTCCCTACTACAGATTTTAAAGAGGCTCAAACAATCACCCCACTAGTTTCAAACAAAGGTTTATTAGTCCTTGACCTATCTTCCGCTGTTTCTAAAAATATTTTCTTGAGAAGGAGTGGGCCTTCGTACATCACATGGTCGTAGATTAGATTAGTCGAAACAGAGCGGCTCTTCTCATATACAAAATAGTTATAATATCGATCAAATATTTGCGTACGTTATGTGTACATCCTGCCAGAGACAAAGGACTTTGCCTCTGGCAAATATTTATGCAATTATTTTATTGTGTGATTCCTGACAAGAGCCTCTACCAGTGCGCATCTACCAATGGGCATTTGTTCTGAAGTACGCTAAATGTAAACTGGCTGCTATCTACAGCTATGGCCGGTAATAATTGTTTCACCATTGTGCTGCAGCCCGGACTTGTACATTCATAAGTCCCAACACACCTTCACATGCAGGGAGGGCGAGGGTAGTGTACAGCACATAAAATACGGATCCAGCAGTAAGGTAATATCCAAATGCTTCCTGTGGTCTGTTTGCCATCGATGTCGGTAGTGGGAGAACCTGAGGCACGTGTATCAAACTGGTCGCCACGTGAAGGTTAAGATACTGAACACATTGTAGAAAGTCCATGTGTCAAAGCAGGATCTGCTGGACTTATTCACCTGCAGTAGAAGTCTACAGTTCTTAGTAGCCGTGCGACGCACATCAATCAGCATATGGTATGCAGTGGAAGGTGCGGCACCTCAACATAATTCCCGAAAGTCTGCGTTTCAGCCCTCCTGTAAGTGGTTGCGGTTCAATCGCGTAAGAAATCATGGAGAGTGGACATCCTTCTCTAACTGAACGCCAGATTGGCTAGGGACCCAAAGCAAGTCCACTTACCAGCACATCGGTTGATGCTCCACAAACGAGGCCCAAGATTAAACCGAAGAAGTCAGAAGGGAAGCCCGTGCAGTCTAGAACTGACATAAGAAACTTTTGATTCACTCTGTCGGAATGTGGTCGACGTTAATTAAGGGGGGTAGGACGTCAAACGGGCCGACTTGGAGCAGGAGAGGCACCACAGGACATTTTATTTTCTACTATCTACACTTTTACAAATAAATTCATAAAACTTTGTCAGCATGACCAGGAAGGATTCAGGATTCACACTCATAGCAGTGGAAGTGCAAAAACATAACAAAATAATTTTTTTTAGATATGAAATTTCATCATTTTTTCACTTATTGTTAGCTGCATTTGTTGCTATAGGTACATGTTTCTTCACAAGTAAGAGAGATTCTTTGATGAATTTTGCACAGAATACAAACCATACTTACAAGTGTATGAAACTCAAGAATTTTCAAAATCTATTAAAAACTGTGGTTGAGATCATTAACCACAAAATTTGATTTTTTTCTTAACATAAAGTTGAAAACGTAACGGCTCGTTAATTTTTGATGCATTAAATAGATTCTAGAGTGTCAGACACCTGTAAGTATGGTTTGTATGATGTGCAAAATTCATCGAACAGTCTCTCTTACTTATGAAGAAAAGTGTACCTATAGCAACAAATACAGCCAATAGTAAGTGAAAAAAATGATGAAATTTTACATGTAAAAAAATTATATTGTTATTTTTTTCAACTTCCGCTGCTACGAGTATGAATCCTGAATCCTTCCTGGTCTTGCTGACAAAGTTTTATGAATTTACTGGTAAACGTATAGACAGTGGAAATTAAAAGGTCCTGTGGTGCCTCTCCTGCTCCAAGTCGGCCCGTTTGACGTCCTACCCCCCTTTAAGATCACAGCAGCTCAAGGGCGATAGGCAGTTGCAGTTTGCATGTTGGACTCTCCTAACCGTGTCGCTTGCTCCGTTGAAAGGATTGGGGCTAGACCTTCAGAATTTAACATTGGAGTTCCGTGGTAGTCCTCGATCGACCGACTTGTGAAAGGATTATGTGTTGGGATGAGTGGTCCATAGACGAGGCGAGGTGGCAAGCAAAAGCCGGGGGTCATCAGCTCTTGGTACATGGTGACCCACCGTGGCATCATCAGGATGCAGAAAGTCCGATAGAATTCGACGGGCAGCCCATCGGCCTGGGTGACTTGTTAAGTGTACCCTTATTCGGGGTGGCCGCAGAAAGGGCATGCGGCCACCCTCTGCAACTAACACTGCCAAATCAATAGTAACGGTGCCGACACCGCCTGAAGGGCGACAAAGGCCCAGAGAAAGACAGACAGAGACGAGGTACTGGTGTAAAGCTGTGAGGATAGGCCGTGGGTTGTGCTTTGATGGGTCAGTCAGTAGAGCACGTGGCCCCCGAAAGGCAAACGTCTCGAGTTCTAGTGTCGGTCTCCCAAACACTTTTAAACTGCCAAAAAGTTTCATATCAGTGTCACTACGCTGCAGAGTGAAGATTTCATTCACTGAACGTAGTTCAGTTCAATGAAACCTAGACCTTTAGCTGCTTACAGGCGTTGATAAATATCATGTGTTTCAGTTGGGTCGAGAAGAAAAAGCAAAAGGTCTGCTCTGTTTTGAAAAATGCAAAAAGACGATATTTCTGGTTGAGAGGGAGGACATTGTATCACGGCGTGCTCACTTTCTTGGAACAATGAGAGAAAACGAGAAAGACGCGAAGAAACCTACGACTGTGACTGGAAAGACGAGGACAAACCTACGACTTTGAGTAGCTTCAATTACTGGATCGTAAAACAACAATTTTATTTTAACTTCGTAATCTTCTCTCTGGAAGAATGTATTGTTATTGTATTACACTTTAGCTTCAGTTACTAGAGAAGTTCCTTTTTTTTCATTTCCTACGCTTTCCTTTAGGATATATTAAACCAAAAGCACCGTTGTCTCCTACACACCCAGTTGCATTGTGCAGCAGTAAAACAAGTTTTATTTTCCTGTGTTCATTCGACTGTTTTTTGTATACGTGTGTTGACAGAATATATGTTTGTTTTATTTGGTGCACTTAAACCAAGTACAGTTCAGGAACAGTGTTACATTTTGACTGAGTGCAGTTAAATCGCCCATGCGTCGCTCGAAAAATAAATAGCAGAAGTTGTCAGCAGTTTGCAGCGCGCTCAGCAAAAAACTGCAATTGTGATGGGAACACGTTATACATAAAGAAGCGAATAAATTCAATTATATAGGTAATATTGTTTTCTGAAACTAGGCACCAACAGCCTAAAAAGCATAGAGTCAGCATCATGCGCTGATGCTGCCAATTTGTTTTCATATCATTAATGTTTTCTTACATTTCCAGCTTTGGTTTGTATCGGCAGCATACGAAGAAGAGAAAAAAGCAGCTTCGTGCCCCGCATAGGAAGCCATAAAAGGCGGCAATATCCGCGCATGTGGTGCGTAGGTGCGGTCCCCGATTCGGGCAGTCTCCAATACATCTAACGTATTTTCTCGAGACTGGAAACAAAAGTGGCACTCTTTCCACCGTTGACAACAATATCGATAGCCCTGCACCCTCTGCAACACCGCGGTCTGTGAATCAGCGGCCTTTCCCCGCACTACGGCCACGTACTTCAACACTGGTCTGACCAGTTTTGGGTAAGGCGTGATGCCGTTGTGCAGCGGCAGCGACGACTGTGGCTTAAGCAGGGGACACAGGGTGCAGTGGCGCCCCACTGCTCTGCTTCTGACCACACGAATGTGTGGGACCCAGGTGAGCCTTTGGTCGATCATCACCTCAAGATATTTCACGGTATTCATCGATGGAATGGGGTTTGCCAGATGTTTACAGGCGACAGCTTGTTGCATGTGAGGACTACTGTCTATCTCTTGACGGCATTGGTTTTAGGTCGTCACTTCGTCACCCACGCTGCATTACGTCGCATCTGAGTTGTACGCTGTGTCTCATTCCCTAGACGTTGATGCTGCACCTAAACAGCACTGCATCATCGGCCTACTCCATGTGTGACACCACTGGGGTATTGGCAGTGTACAGGGAGTACAGCAAGGGGCCGAGCACTGACCATGGAGGCACCCTGCGCGTATGTGCCGGTCATTCGATGACGTGTCGTCTGCCCTCACATGGATGGTCCTAAAACCAAGGTAGGACGAAAGAAGGACCATGTTTGATGCCGGCAAAAGAGTTTGTACTCAACGCTGTCGTACCACTAGGAGTCGAAGGCACTGTAGATGTCGAGGAACACTTCTCCACGGTACTCCCTCGTCTAGAACGCCCACACTGCCGGTTCTAACAGTCTCAGCAGCCGGTGGGAAATGTACTGACCGTTCCAAAACCCAAACTGTTCGTCTGGTATGACACTCTGCTATGTGGCGTTTTTTTTGTTTTTTGTGTCGTCGCTATTCTAACTGACTTGATGCGGCCCACCACGAATTTCTCTCTTGCGCCAACCTCTTCATCTCAGATTAGCACTTACAACCTCTGTCCTTAGTTATGTGTTAAATTTATTCCCATCTCTGTCTCCTTCTACAGTGCTTGCCGTGTACATCTCTCTTTAATACCATGGAAGTCATTCACTGATGTCTTAACAGATGTCCTATGATCCTCTCCCTTTTTATGTCAGTTTCTTCCACATTTCTCACTCCTCCCCGATTCTGCGAAGAATCTCCGAATTCCTTACGTCATCAGTCCACCTAATTTTCAACATTCGCCTGTAGCACCATATGTCAAATGCTTCGATGCTCTAGTGTTTCGTTTTTTCCAGAGTTTCACTACCACAGAATGCTGTGGTTCAAATTTACATTTTCAGAAATTTTACATTCTCAGAAATTTCTTCCTCAAATTAAGGACTAAGTTTGATACTAGTAGAGTTCTTTTGGCCACGAATGCCCTTTTTCCGGTGCTAGGCTGCTTGTGATGCCCTCCTCGTTCCATCTGTTTAGGTTGTTTTGATGCCCAGGTAGTAGAATTCCTTAAGTTCATCTACTTCGTGACCATCAATCCTGATGTCAAGTTTCTGGTTGTTCTCATTTCTGCTACTTCATACTAATCTCGCCTTTCTTCGATGTACTCTCAATCCATTCTCTGTACTCACTTAATCAGTAGACTGTTAATTTCAGTCACGAAATCTTGTAATTCTTCTTCACTTTCAGTCAGGATAGCAATGTCATCAGCGAATCGTGTCATTGATATCCTTTCACCTTGAATTTCAATTCCACTCCCGAACCTTTTTTTTTTTTTTTTTTAATTACCATCACTGCTTCCTCAATGTACAGCGAGGCAGCTATTCAGAGTACGGGTAAATTAACTGCTTTGTCTAATCTAATAGGTGTTGTTGCTATTTTAATTTCAATTGCTTGAACATCTACGCTAACTATCAGCCATTGCATAAGCGAACCCAGAGTATTATCTATGTTGATGAGTGTGCAATCGCTGCTCCGGCAGACTGGTTTGAAAAGGTGGACCAAACGTTGTCTAATGCTCCGTAAGAATTTCTGCTACTTCATACTATAATGAAAATCACCTGAAGCCGAGTTCTTCCAAAACCAAGAGCTGTTATTTCCACCTCAGGAACAAACAAGAGCCAAAACACTTCTATTCATTTGGCAGGGAATTTCTCTTGTCCAAATGCAACTGAGAAGGGCAAGAAAGCCGTTTCTGAAGGAGAGAAATTTATTAATATCAAATATAGGTTTGAGTGGTAGAAAGTCTTAATCCCCACAGTATTTGAATGGAGAATACTCATGTGTGCAAGTGAAACATGGACAATAAACAATTTAGACAGGAAGAGAGTAGAAGGTTTTGAAATGTGGTGCTCCAGAAGAATACATATAATTAGATGGGTAGACCGTGTAACTATTACGGGTTACTGATTAGAAAAGGTAATAAAATGACATGACTAGAAGAACGGGTTGGTTGATAGAAAATATGCTCAGTCGTCAATCGATCACTAATTTTATATTCCCGGGAAGTGTGGGAGATAAAAGTCATAGAGGGAGCCCATGAGATGAATACAGCAAGCAGCTTCAGAAGAATGTGAATTGCAGTAGTTATTAGGAGATAAAGAGGCTTGCACAGAATAATCATGGAGAGCTGCATCAAATTAGTCTTCGGACTGAAGACCACAAAAACAGCAACAGCAATGCAAGACTGTAGCACGTCACGAACGCTGCCCATCATCTGCATCGACGACCTGGTCAGGGAATGAATGAAGGACGAACTACATCACGGCATACGAATGGAGACAGACATGTTTCCTAATACGATGAATTTTACCGAGGATCCGGTAATCACACAGGGCGATGAAGACAAACTACAAATACTGATAAACAGATTAAAAGATATAGGCCCAAACTATATTCCGAAGGTATCAGCAACAAAAAATCGAATGTTTTGCAAAATATTCATTAAAACTAAGATAATCATTAGTAACTTAGGCCCCGTGATAATAGTACTGGTGTTAACTTTAACCTAGGATGGGGCAAAAATTCGAAGAAGAGAAAAAACATGATGAAAATTAGCATCCGCCATATACTCGTATATGTGGGACGTTAAGAAGGACATTAAAGGGTAAAATCAGAGTAGAAACTGACATGTAATTTTATATTCGTGGCATTACCCACAGCGCTATATGGAGCAGAATGTTGCTCACTAGGATCTAAAGACCTAAGAAATTGTGAAACATTATGAATGGAGTTCCTCAGATGTGGGAAAGTTTACAAAAGGGAAGAAAAAAAAGATGAAATAAGGAAAGAAAAGGAAGGACAGCCATTAACTGAAAAAGTAGTTCATCTAAATCAGGACGAACATTTATTGTGTATGTCGTCTCAGAGAGTCTCTTGACAAGCCGATGAGTTCAATCCTATTGCAAGAAGGATTGTACGAAAGCCGAGAATGATATCGTGAGGCCGAAACAATTTATAACACCAAGTCCTAGACTGACAGGTGTAGATGCGTAATAGAACCTCAGTCTCTAGTATCCAACGTTTAGACATTCAATTGTATGATAGCTGTTTTTAAGAAAATAAATCTTTCGGAGTAGGAATTTAGAACATCATTAGCGTATTTTTGTATGTTAGTGAGGTTCATTGTGTGTGGTTCTGTGAATTTTTCTGGACGTGAGAAATCGGCAGCAGTGCAGAACATCGACGACAAAAAATTCTGCAGGGCGGAGGGAAATTAAATAGCAATGCCCAGTGCAGCTCCCGCTTTGGGGAAAAGGCTTTCTGAGAAGGCGCTAATCATAACATGTTTCGTCCGCCAATAAACAGATTCCCAGAAGTCAACTTCACGGAAACGCCTTCATTCTATACCAAATCCCCTGAAGAGATCGAGACCTCTGTCAAAATAGATTGGCTCCATTGGTAAACAACAAGTAGTTCCGCCCGACAGGATACAAAAGCCGCCAGCCTTTGTCCATTGCTACGCTATCTTCACGTTTGCGTGATACACAAAATGTGAATTTTTGCTGTCATGTTTGTTTACATGTTAGGCCGGAATCGATATCGCTAACCTGACCAAATACTTATTTTTCCGAGCGAATTTCACTCGAATTATGCAGGTAAATCAGTTGTTACGTTTTCATCAGTGCAATGAAGTGAAATTTTCAGAACCTTCGTAATATTCTTTCGTTATTCGTGTCAGAGGTAATATTGTTTCTTTATTCGTGTCAGAGGTGCACTAAAATGAAAACATATACCATGCATACAAAGAAAACTATACAACATTCACTCAGAATTGGAAAACTTTGATAACATTGCGTGCTGAAGACGATAAGTCCTTCATGCTACAGCTGGTTGGGCATAAGTTACATTGGAAGAGATGCCGGGTTGTCTGCAATTCACCGCATTCGCACAGTGTTTTGTTGGCATTTAAGGAGACACCATTTAAGCAGATTGTCCCTCGATCTGGCGACTTCGGTCCGCAGTCTGTTCAAGGACATTCAGATCACCCACTTGTCCATAGCGGCAGGGATTCTTGTGGTGTCATCCAGTTTGACAGGTGTTGACATCTTTCGTTCCAATTGGTGTGTCGGGTAGCCGCAGCTGAACCTTCTAATGGCTGTGAGGTTGTTAGGAAACTCTTCCTGTACTTCAGTCCTTGGCTTGGCAGGTTGATGTCCAAAGAGTGGATGTGAGGTCACTGTGAAACGTCCCCTTTGAAAAATTACTGACACACAATATTTTTTAGCGCAATGCAATCTGACTTTCAATAATCCCTACAAAAGAATGGTCCTGACTAACATTAACCTATACCTTTCACAAATCACTTACCTCACAAAAATCTTCTTACTCGAACTACTGCAATACAGCGAGCGCCACTACTGCCAGCTAAATAAAAGCTTCAGTCTACAGAAGGCGCTAACTACTGATAGGCATGGTTAGCAAATGAAAGATTTTAATAGAGAACAAACAATGTATTTACCTTAATAGTCATAATACACTCCTGGAAATTGAAATAAGAACACCGTGAATTCATTGTCCCAGGAAGGGGAAACTTTATTGACACATTCCTGGGGTCAGATACATCACATGATCACACTGACAGAACCACAGGCACATAGACACAGGCAACAGAGCATGCACAATGTCGGCACTAGTACAGTGTATATCCACCTTTCGCAGCAATGTAGGCTGCTATTCTCCCATGGAGACGATCGTAGAGATGCTGGATATAGTCCTGTGGAACGGCTTGCCATGCCATTTCCACCTGGCGCCTCAGTTGGACCAGCGTTCGTGCTGGACGTGCAGACCGCGTGAGACGACGCTTCATCCAGTCCCAAACATGCTCAATGGGGGACAGATCCGGAGATCTTGCTGGCCAGGGTAGTTGACTTACACCTTCTAGAGCACGTTGGGTGGCACGGGATACATGCGGACGTGCATTGTCCTGTTGGAACAGCAAGTTCCCTTGCCGGTCTAGGAATGGTAGAACGATGGGTTCGATGACGGTTTGGATGTACCGTGCACTATTCAGTGTCCCCTCGACGATCACCAGTGGTGTACGGCCAGTGTAGGAGATCGCTCCCCACACCATGATGCCGGGTGTTGGCCCTGTGTGCCTCGGTCGTATGCAGTCCTGATTGTGGCGCTCACCTGCACGGCGCCAAACACGCATACGTCAATCATTGGCACCAAGGCAGAAGCGACTCTCATCGCTGAAAACTACACGTCTCCATTCGTCCCTCCATTCACGCCTGTCGCGACACCACGGGAGGCGGGCTGCACGATGTTTGGGCGTGAGCGGAAGACGGCCTAACGGTGTGCGGGACCGTAGCCCAGCTTCATGGAGACGGTTGCGAATGGTCCTCGCCGATACCCCAGGAGCAACAGTGTCCCTAATTTGCTGGGAATTGGCGATGCGGTCCCCTACGGCGCTGCGTAGGATCCTACGGTCTTGGCGTGCATCCGTGCGTCGCTGCGGTCCGGTCCCAGGTCGACGGGCACGTGCACCTTCCGCCGACCACTGGCGACAACATCGATGTACTGTGGAGACCTCACGCCCCACGTGTTGAGCAATTCGGCGGTACGTCCACCCGGCCTCCCGCATGCCCACTATACGCCCTCGCTCAAAGTCCGTCAACTGCACATACGGTTCACGTCCACGCTGTCGCGGCATGCTACCAGTGTTAAAGACTGCGATGGAGCTCCGTATGCCACGGCAAACTGGCTGACACTGACGGCGGCGGTGCACAAATGCTGCGCAGCTAGCGCCATTCGACGGCCAACACCGCGGTTCCTGGTGTGTCCGCTGTGCCGTGCGTGTGATCATTGCTTGTACAGCCCTCTCGCAGTGTCCGGAGCAAGTATGGTGGGTCTGACACACCGGTGTCAATGTGTTCTTTTTTCCATTTCCAGGAGTGTATATATAGCAGTTCATGACATCCAGTCTTACAAATTTCAAAACTCTGCCATCTCTCTCCCCACATCCACTACTGCTGGCGGCTCACCTCCAACTGCGCAACGCTACGCGCTGTTAACATCCAGCTGCCGCTGCCCAACACTACAATGGCAGACAACAATGCAAACTAGCCGCAGACTGCACACAGCACAGCCAGTGATTTTCATACAGAGCGCTACGTGGCGTTACCAATAAGAAAACCTAATCAATCTACTTACATAGCCCCCATGCTCCCCACAAAAAATTTTACAAATTGTTTTGGGCACTGGCCAATAATGATTTGAAAAAAATTTTTCATAATTACAGTAAGAAAGATATCAAATGCACACACGTATTAATACAATGTTGGTCAAAAGCTAAAATGTTCTCACAGTCCATAAAGACAGTCCAGATCATTCACCACAGTAAAACTGCCGTTTCTTTTCTCAAAGTCTGTGCAGTAAAAGACAATGCACGCGGAAGTAGTGGATTTCCATGCAGTCTTGAAGAAGTGGTGTTGTCCTTCAAATGGAAAGACAGTGCTGACTCTTGACATGCTGACAGGTAATGGGCCACAACAGAGAAAACCCACAGCAGAGTCATTCGACGTTTTGAAGAATATTGGTAGGTAGGTCATCACAGAGCAGACCGACTGTAGTCCTGGTACAGAAAACGGTATTGGTGGGCCACCAGAGGTGCAGACCCACTGCAGTCCTTGTAGAAATAATGGTATTGGTGGGTCATCAAAGATGCAGACCCACTGTAGTCCTTGTAGAGATGGCCAGCACCCATCTGTTGTGATTGTGCAGGTGCACAATCACCATTGAAGAGTCTTGCGGATAATGTAGCAAGTCCATAACCACCACTTGTGCACTCACAAAATTTTTGGAATTGTCCTCAGAACCAGCAATGCTGTTATCCAGTCCCTTGCTGAACTATTAACACACGTGGAAACACTAACAGTCCCTACTTCTCACATATTGTCCAAATACTATGACCAACAGAAACGTGTGCAGTGAAATGCAACTTACAAGTTACTTAATTTGATGAACTGGTGTCAATTACAATTTTATAATATAAGAATACAATTACAAAGGTACAAAATACATCATTAAAGATTATAACAACACAGATAACATTTGTAGTAACACAAACTTTACAAAAGAATAGAAATAAACATATACATCAGTGTTACAGGAATTATGACATAAGTAAATACATAAAAGATGAGAATAACTTTTGAAACATCAACTTCACACGTGAGCAATAAAACAAAACAGAATAAATAATGTCTAAACATCTTTACAAAGTAAATAACATTTTATTAGAAAAATTCTACAACATAACTCTTATTAGCTAAACACATAAAGACAGGAAAAACGCAAATATACAATTGTACACAAACACATAGGGGGATAACACAATGGAAAGGACAGGGTTCGTTTTCAGTGTAACATTTGGTACTGCAGTCCAACCGAAAACTTCATTCCGTAGATCTTTCGTCTTATTTCAACATTTTTTTTTCCAAAACATGCTATCGAAGCATGCTTTCTGTATTTATATGTTCACATATTTCTTACCTCATTATTTATTTTCCATTATATTACATCATTTATTTCCAAAAAAATCCTACCTAAACTTGTTGCCTCTAAACCCTACTTTTTTGTTCGTATCTTCTTTCAAAATACTTTTTTTGGCCAAACCATATTCTTATAGCTTCTCAATGCATTTCTTCCAATTCATCACAACTCGTTCTCTTATATAGCCTACCCCATCTTAAGCTAACTTAAATCGACTGAGCTCGGATGCTAAACTAAGGGACGAGGCAATGCAGCAGCACAAAACAATTAACACAAACAGTAATGACAAAAAATGGAGATTTGCAAAGCAAGCACCATTATAGAAATTAGCAAAGCAATTGCAATATTACAACTCATATAAGGCAATGTGCAGCAAACAAGAAAAATAAATTCGAAGTACAACTGGCTTAACAGAGTAATACAAAGTGAAATTTAGTAGCACTATGCCTGGCAAACAGCAGCAGCAAATGCAATAACTTATATCTAAACATGACAAAGCTCAAGCACAAAAAATAGTACACTAAAGACAACAACAAAGAGAAGGGAAATGTATATTCACATCTTAATATCCATGTCATTAAAGTGGTGCACCACAACTTATTCCACAAAAGAAATTACCCAGTACTTGAAAAGAAAATAATGTATACAGTTCCTGTGAAGGGAAATGTCTTTTTTGTGGTCCTTCGTTTTTTTTCTGAAGTGCATCATAAAGTTATGATTTACTGGATCTGTAGGCATAAAATATTTATATTAGTACATCTATAAAATTTTATTTTAACCAATGCTTCATTGTAGCTAGAAACCAGATATTAAACAAAATGAGTTAATAAATACATAAAGCAAGCCATATGGCATTTCTCTCAACTAGCAAGACAATAGCCGTCAAGTGTTTCTCATCGTTTCATTAGGCATTTTAGTAAATGTCATAAATTAAGAGCTCCACAGTATAATCATATGTTTCCAAGTTTGAGCGTGTCGTATTTGCGATGCTTTCTACAAAGGAATGTGAATAGCGAGGATAATGGCCTCCCTTTTTTTTCTCTACCTGTTCCTCTGAAAGGCACACACTAATGGCTTTTTTCCAGGTGACTGTCGTGCAGCTGCCCACGTAATGGGTCGTGCCCACGACACATTACGTGAAGGTCACTTAACTTTCTTACTGAAATATTTACAACACCAGTTTGCACTACAGTGGCAGTCTCATACACAAAATATCACAGGTCGAGAATTTGCGTTGCAAATGTGTAGAAACAAAATCTTACGAATATAACAGTGTCCAAAAAATTTTTGCCTGCATTGTGATACATTCACGCATTTACACACATATCATAACTCTTAAAGTACGATTCTTGGTTCCAACATCCTTTTTCACAAGTCAGAGTCCCTAACCACTATTTATTACTACTTACCTTATTACACATATATATATTCGTCGACACGTCAATCTTGCGACGACACTTCAATATTTCATCACAATAAATACTTAGCATAATCAAATTCCTCATATTGCATCAGCTTATTGATCATAAACATACCTCAACAGCATAAAACACATTGTCGTCGTAAAAATAACATCATAGCACCTCAGTCAAATCTCAAAAACGTCGTAGCTTTATGCAATAATGTCAAAACCTAAAAAAATTCTCTGCTCATTTCAATAGTGTCATCTACCTCAAACGTACTTTAAAAATCATGATCCCATACCAAATACATCATTCAAAGCTCTCATAGTATCACAATGGTTCCGAAAAAAATATGAACAGTTCACAAAGTACAGACGAAATACAATTTCATAAGTGTGAAGTTATCCAACTGTGTAATTGCGTAAATATCTGTCACTTACATAGAAAAAAAAAGTTTATCTCTCAGTTAAATGATCAGATAGCTGTGTAATTTGTGTGTTAGAGAAATATGGTACCGATGTGTAAAGTTGTATAAGCAAATACCATATTAGCTAGGGCTCCTTGTGCTTGCCAAACACATGGTACACAAAGTAAGCGTGTACCCCCCTGAGGATTAATGTAATTATACCCTCAGGTGTTACAGATTACAGAAATGGAATGAAATGTATCACGGAAAACTTTCATTGTAACTCAAAAATCTTGAAAAATAAATGGTTTAAGTACAAAATTAATCACTCAAATGCGTCTCCTGTAGCGCTGAATGTGCATCTTGCTGTAAGATACTTATGTGGAACTGTCGTAGGTATCGTCCTCTGTAAGCAAAGTTCTGCTGAAGTCAATGTACTTACCTCATGATAAACAAAAGTGAAATGCTTTGCGTATAGATACCTTACTTATTACGCTTATTGCCGTGATGAAGAAAGTACTGTGCTGTAACGTATTGTAGTGCTACGGAAAAGGCAGTCTCATTGTAGCTATACCACAAAAGTTACTACTAAAACATGTTTTACTTTCCAGAATAATACAGAAAAACTGTGCAGATATAAAACAGAAACATCGCAAAAGCAACATTGTAAATTGTCACTCATTAGTAGCGTCGGGATAAAATCGTGTAGCTGTCACATATACTAACCACTGTGTCATCTGGTATCTCCCAGAAAGTACTTTAAATCCAGAATGTATTTTCAAGTAAATCAAAATGTTGCATTAAAATCCCATTATCAGTACTGGTAAATGTTCTACGTATGTGAGCCTTATAGACGTTACGTAATCGTGCAACTAACAAGCAAGAATGTACACACACAATAACACTGTGACGTCTGTTCACTATAACAATGCATTCGTAATTTCTGTTTCAATAAGTTCTCTTGGCTCTTGACTGGATATTTAACTTCAAACATTGTTGCATGTTAACAGATTCTAAGTCTGACAAGCATACTAGTAATGTAAAGTGAAATGTTTTATGGCAAAGACAGTTAAAAAGCAGATTACGTCTCAATAAGCGGTTTTACATGTGAAGTGTGGTGCAATCCTTTACTCTTCATAGTACTCAGAGTATGAACTTGAATGCAATTATCATGCGGTATACGTCGGTAAAGAATACTGGAATTTTTCTCAAGGTTAGCGTCGATGTTATTTTTCTCTGAGCCAGCCGGCGCACGCGGCTGCCTGCGGTGCGAGTCATTGTCTGTCCCTTTGTTGGCGAGCGTCGTTATTCTGATTAGGAGACCTAACTTCTATAAATTCACCTTGACGAGAAGGCCCTGCCCTATTTGAAGCTCGCCAGTTCTGATAAAATTCAGGTCTGTCGTTACGATCATATCGTCTGTCGTCATGTCGGTAGATTCCACAGTTTCTTTCTTGTCGGTCACGTGGTAGAGAATTTCTCCCTGAATCGTAACTGCGCGCTGAACTGTTGTGTCTGAAATTATTCTGTCTCCCTTGGTAATAATAGTTCTGGTTACCATATTGTCTGTTTGTATGATTGTCTGTGTCATATTCATTACTACGGAGATGCGAACTTTCTCTGTAACTATTACTCTGCCAGTGGTTGTCATATGGGTGGTGTCTGTTTTGGTCACGATTTGTGTTGTGAGAATAGCCTTGTCGTGTCCATTTATTATTTCTGTCATCACGGAATTGTGATGGATGTGACCTGTAATTGTTGTGTTCCTGTTTTCGCGTTCGGCGATTTTCAGTGTCAATTTCCAATTCTTGTAACAGTCCCTGAAAAGCTTCAATGTCATCTTTGCAACGTCCTGCCAAAATAATATGTCGTAAATATTCAGGTAGTTTGATTAAGCAAATGTGGATGAGTTCTGAGGGGCTGTATGGGTTTGACAGGTACTGATTCTTGTGCAACATGTCTTCAAAATATTTCACAAGACTGGAAAATTCAGATTGTTCGAAATGTTTCATCATTATGATGCCATATTTTACTCGGTCTTGTGTGGCTTGAGACCAATATGCTGAGAGGAAGTCATGGTAAAATTCTCCTTCACTGTGGCAATCGTGAATGACCGATCGAATTCTTACAGCTGGTTCATTCTCTAAGTAGCCACACATAAATTCTAATCTGTGCTCTTATGACCAGTTGGAGGGGAAACAATGAGAGAATTGATAAAGCCACGCTTGTGGATGAATGTCGTTGCCAGAATTCTTAAATGTTTTGAATTTACGTGTAGTAATGAACAGCTTATAGTCAAAATCATCGTGTCGGCGAGTCGCATGTCGGTCATTGTTGCGTCGTTTCGGCGGTTCCATTTCAAAATTAGGTGCACCTTGCCAATTTCTTTCATAATTTCCGAAATGCGCTGTGTTATTATTTTGCGGCTTTTCCGTATTTCTAAGTCCCTCTTCCCGTGTTGGAGCGCGAGTGTCCTCTGAAATACGTAATTCTTGTATTACCTGTGTCAGCTGATCTTGTACTTCCCGGATTTCTCTTTGGTGTTGTGTATTAATTTGATTCTGATTTTGTTTGAATTTCCTAATTTGTTCGTACTCTTCTGTGTCATTAAAGACTACCGGTTTTGTGTCATTCAGATTACCATCTACTTTCGAAGATAAATTATTTAGCTGATCCGAAAGTTCAACTACTTTCTCTGATAATGAACTAATTTCCTCCATGTGTCTTTCTGAACCAATTTTTAGATTATCTACTGTGTCCTTTAAGTTTTCCTGAGTTTTTGCAAGTTGCGTAATGGAATCCGTAGATGCAACTGAGTCAATTTTAGCTTGCAAGGTGTCGTGATTTTCATGAACTATAGTTTGCAATTCCTTTCTGGCTGCTTCGTGATTCTGTAATGCATTTTCATGGCGCGAAAAAATAGGTTGGAAATGCTGACAAATTTGTGTTTTTACGTCATTACAGACTTTTTGACATTTCGATTCGATTTTATGTAACTCAGTAGTTAAATCTTCACGTGTTTGTTCAAGTGTGGTGTCTAACTTTGGAAAATTTTGTTCCATTGTGTCTAACGTTTGAAGATTTTGTCCCATTTGTTTCTGATTTTGTTCAAGCGTTGTGTCTAACTTTTGATGATTTTGTTCCATTGTGTCTAACTTTTGAAGATTTTGTTCCATTGTGTCTAACTTTTGTAGCCTTTGTCCCATTTGTTGCATTAACTGTAATAACAATGCACTGGTGTCTGAAACATGTTCCTCAGTGCTTTTCGGCAGTGAAGTTGCACCGGCAACATTCACATTTTGACAAGCAGCAAATGTGTCTTGACTTATTTGAGAAAACGGTGAGGACCCAAAACCTGAATCTGTAGTAGTTCCAAAATTGTGTCCTGTCATTCCCGATTCCTGAGGTGAGCTGTTGCCGACCGATCGATCGATAATGCTTCCCTGTTCACTAATTGTTTCACTGTTTACACCATTGTTTGCCGCCCGCTCCATTTCCCTATGCACAATTACCAAATTACTACTTTGAACATTAGTTAATTCATTACACGGTGGCGCTAACACACTGCTTTCGTCTTCACTGTCAATTCTCAGTTTACTTTGGAGCCTAGTATTAGGTTTTTCACACGCCATTATTGTCACAATATTTCACACGACAACAAATAAAAGCACAATTTGAAGAGCACAATAAGAAAACACATTAACATAGCATTGAAAATGAAATCTCGTTAATTGCAAGCGCAGCTGCGAAATATTTGGTGCAAATTTACATGCATGCCCCAACTGTTTTACTGTACAACAATGAAAGACTGCAACTACAAAGGAGATACTCTCTACAATTATGCGCTAGCAAGAAACAAAAGCTACACTAATTACACAAACTACAAGAAGAAATCAGAAGATTCCAGTGAGGTATCCTCGGCTAAGGGTCGACATATGAAACGTCCCCTTTGAAAATTACACATGACTGTGCTTAAACTGACACACAATATATTTTAGCGCAACGCAATCTGACTTTCAATAATCCCTACAAAAGAATGGTCCTGACTAACATTAACCTACACCTTTCACAAATCACTTACCTCACAAAAATCTTCGTTACTCGAACAACTGCAACACAGCGAGCGCCACAACTGCCAGCTAAATAAAAGCTTCAAACTACGGAAGGCAGTAACTACTAATAGGCATGGTTAGCAAATGAAAGATTTTAATAGAGAACAAACAATGTATTTACCTTAATAGTCATAATATATATAGCAGTTCATGACATCCAGTCTTACAAATTTCAAAACTCCGCCATCTCTCTCCCCACATCCATTACTGCTGGCGGCTCACCTCCAACTGCGCAACGCTACGCGCTGTTAACATCCAGCTGCCGCTGCCCAACACTACAATGGCAGACAACAATGCAAACTAGCCACAGACTGCACACAGCACAGCCAGTGATTTTCATACAGAGCGCTACGTGGCGTTACCAATATGAAAACCTAAACAGCCTACTTACAACTGTATTTCGCTTATGGCTCTCGATGTTAGCGGCGACGTCTCTTCTGATGTCACATGGAGCAATCCCAGCGAGACATTGAACTTTGTCCATGGGGGTTGGCCTTAGGCAGCCTGTAGCAATCCTACAGCTGTCATCTAAGGCTACATCAACCTGCTTTGCGTGTACTGAATTGTACCACACTGGGCTAGCGTACTCTCCAGCAGAATAGCATAAGGCAACATCTGTTGTTCTTAATGTTTGTGGATGTGTACCCCAGTTCGATCCCGCCAGTTTCCGAAGAAAGCAGTTTCTGGAGGACACTTTCTGCTTCAGCTTCAGACAATGTTCGTAATATTTTCCAACAATAGATAATATAATTTTAATACGGATGCCAGTCATCTCATAAGAAAGAGAGGTAATTGTTTAAGAAAACAAGAACAAATGAAACTGGAAACAAGAACAAATGTTTAAAAGTGTTGTCTGTATCTATTGTTGTAAGAGAAAGTTTTCTTACACCTGCTTAGATTACGCTCGTTTTGGAAGTAGTTCCAAGTGATCGCTCATGGCACATTATTGCATTCATCACTTTCGCGACTTGTAACGTTAAGAAAAACTTTGAATGAGTAAATACAAACTGCTGTCGGTGTACGTAGAATTATGAAATGTTTTAAAAGCATCCGTTGACGGTGTACTGTAAGTGAGAATGTGTGCAGCAATTGAATTAGCTGAGTATGCAGTACGTAGGAACAATGCGAAGCACTTCCATTTTCCTAATTCAGCAGATGTACCAAGCTTTACGGATATCTTTCCCTATTACAAAAAGTAAAATGTGCTTTCTCTAATTAAGTAAAATAGATGAATAATACGAGTAACCTGATAAACCAGAAACTTATTTTCCTTCAGTTGACACAAAAACATTTCCTTTTTGTTAATTATTGTTTGAAAATGCACGTGACAGCCTAACAACCCACCCAGAACTGAGCAAAAACCGGTTTCAGGAAATGAAATCCGACTTCAAAACACGTATTTCCATGAAACTTCCTGGCAGATTAAAACTGTGTGCCCGACCAAGACTCGAACTCTGGACCTTTGCCTTTCGCTGGCAAGTGCTCTACCATCGGAGCTACCGAAGCACAACTCACGCCCGGTCCTCACAGCTTCACTTCTGTCAGTATCTCGTCTCCTGCCTTCCAAACTTTACAGAAGCTCTCCTGCGAACCTTGCAGAACTAGCATGCCTGAAAGACAGGATATTGCAGAGACATGGCTTAGCCACAGCCTGGGGGATGTTTCCAGAATGAGATTTTCACTCTGCAATATTTCCATATTGGTGTGCATACGTGTGTCGCATCTGTCGTGGACCAAGTATTTTGGGAGGTGAACATTCGTTGTTAATTCTGGTGCCGAATATGTGAGTCTTAGTATTGGTCCTATGTTCGGTGTCACGCAGGCAGCGTGAGTCATAGACCAGAGGGTCTTGCCACGAATGGACAGAATTTCGATGATCAAATGGCTCTGAGCACTATGGGACTTAACTTCTGAGGTCATCAGTACCCTAGAACGTAGAACTACTTGAACCTAAATCACCTAAGAACGTCACACACATCCAGGCAGGATTCGAACCAGCGACCGCAGTGGTGGCGCGGTTCCAGGCTGTAGCGCCTAGAACCGCTCGGCCATTACGGCCGTGTTCGAGGATCAGATTTACGTTGAATATTAACGGCTATTAATATTGAAATGCCCATTGTGGATGAGAAGTGGGAATGGAATGAGATGAATGATACTAAGTGAGGAATACCCAGAGTTTCGTATTCGAATCGTTTTCTCTACGTGTGCTGCAACCAGTATCCTTATTGTCTGGTAACTACGGGAGTCATCATCTGGATATCGAAGACTGCCTTCACCTCCACCCATGCCTCTGGAAAGGTATCTTTCTGCACTTCATTAGCATTTGTCCCACTAATGGTTCCTTTCATCTACTAAGAGGTTTACATAGACGTTCGCACAGACCTCTTCATTTGCATTTTCTACTAATAGCTCTTCATTTTATTCTTATTCGGAATTGTTTTGTCTAAAGTGTCTTATCAAAAATTCATATGGCTGGGTTGCCACTACTCTTCACCAGATTCTTCATTAAGTTAATTATCTTTTTCTCTGTCGTCTTGCTATATATTCGTACCATACGACGTTTATGTCAACGACTTCTTACTTTTAACGAAAAAGTGAGTGTCGGCAGCAAGCCCCAATAACAATATCTGTGTCCTTGCGCCTTCATTCCAGTTTTGTAATAATCTTTCACCTCATTCTTAGCTCTTGACACACACACACACACACACACACACACACACACACACACACACAGAGTATACACTGACAGAGGACATAGCGACACATAAAGAGTTGTGCGACATAAGCGAAAGTTGGTAGGCGTGTTTCTACATATGAAACATGTCTGTTCAAAGTTACCGCCACTGCATAAGAGTGGCGCTAGCAGCGCCAGTATGAGGACGTAAATCAGGTTAGCTTTAAATAATCGCTGTAACGTCTTGAGCGTTAGTTGTGTATCAGACGGAGCATGATGAGTTAATGATAGTCAAGAATGCCTTTAAGGCGACAAAGACGCCATTATCAACAACCCACTGAGTTTGAACGACGTCGTGTAAATAGGTCTACAAGAAGCTGGATGTTCCTTCTGCAGTACTGCAGAAAGACTTGGAAAGCACGTACCTGCTGTGTATGATAGTTGGCAGCAGTGGTCACGAGGAAGTACGATCGCAAGAAGAGATTAGATTAGTACTTGTTCCATAGATCATCAATACGACAATTCGTAATGATGTGGAACGTGTCAGGTTAATAAAAGGTGTCTATACGAGATATTACGTTACACAAAATATTACGTGACACTACATATTCATCTAATGAGTAGAAGGAGTTGCCATTCAGGAATTCTTTTAATTTCTTTTTAGATGCTATATGGCTGTCTATCAGACTTTTGATGCTATTAGGTAAGTGACGGAAGACTTTTGTGGCAGCATAATTTACCCCCTTCTGAGCCAAAGCTAGATTTAACCTTGAATAGTGAAGATCATCGTTTCTCCTAGTGTTCAAGCCATGTACACTGCTATTACTTATGAATTCGTTCGGATTGTTAATAACAAATTTCATAAGTGAATATACATATTGTGAGGCTATAGTAATGATTCCTAGCTCTTTAAATAAGCGTCTGCAGGATGATCTTGGATGAGCTGCAGCAATTATTCTGATTACACGCTTTTGTGCAATGAACACTCTCTTACTCAATGATGAGTTACCCCAGAATATGATGCCATACGAAAGCAGAGAATGAATAAGCGTGGTAAGCTAATTTACTGATATGTACATAGCCGAAATTTTTAATGACCCTAATAGCATACGTAGCTGAACTCAAACGTTTCAGAAGATCCTCAGTGTGTTTTTTCCTGTTCAACCCCTCATCAATGCATACACCTATAAATTTGGAATATTCTACCTTAGCTACCGATTTCTGATCGAAGCCTACATTTATTGATGGTGTCTTCCATTTTTACTGTGTGGAACTCTATATACTGCGTTTTGTCAAAGTTTAATGAGAGCCCATTTTCAGAGAACCACTTAATGATTTTACTATAAACATCGTTTACAGTTTCATCAGTTAATTCTTGTATGTTGGGTGTGATAGCTATACTTGTGTCATCGGCAAAAAGTACCAACTTTGCATCTTCGGGAATATAGAATGGCGAGTCATTAATATATACTAAGAACAGCAGAGGACCCAAGACCGAACCTTGCGGCACGCCATTCTTGATTGTTCCCCAGTTCGAGAAATCCCCAGTTTTTTTGCATATTATGTGAACCGCTTATTTCAACTAACTGCACTCTTCCAGTTAGGTATGATTTAAACCATTTGAGCGCATGCCACTGTACTTGAGCTTATCTAGAAGTAGTCCATGATTTACACAATAAAAAGACGGGGCTGCAGACGGCAGTGTGGCGCTACCGCGAGAGAAGATTATCGTGTACGGCTTATGGCGCTGATGCATCGTAGCTGAGTCTGTAGCAGCATTTTGAGCAGCGGTTTCCATCACAGTGACAACGATCTGTTACAAATTGTCATGTAATTAAGTCCAGATTGCTCCTACATGAGTGTAGAGTTTTATTTTGATGGAACTAGCCTGCCATCTTCAGAGCGTAACCGTATATCACCTGTGTGGTGTCACCGCCAGACACCACACTTGCTAGGTGGTAGCTTTAAATCGGCCGCGGTCCATTAGTACATGTCGGACCCGCGTGTCGCCACTGTCAGGGATCGCAGACCGAGCGCCACCACAAGGCAGGTCTCGAGATACGGGATAGCACTCGCCCCAGTTGTACGGACGACTTTGCTAGCGACTACATGGACGAAGCATTGCTCATTAGCCGAGCCAATAGTTAGAATAGCCTTCAGCTAAGTCAATGGCTACGACCTAGCAAGGCGCCATTAGTAACATTGCATGTATCTAAAGAGTCTCACTTATATCGCCACAAGCTCCAGATGTACCAAAAGGATGGATTAAAAGTTAAGTATTCCAGAAGCTACGTACTTTTCTTTATAGCATTCATTACGTATCCTTTTTCAGACCTCACGCCCATCTGCGTGAACGTAGCGCGTGCCTTTCTGCTTCCTCTCATTGTGTCTAGGCTGTCTTGTCTAGACACAACAACCTGTGGCCGCTGTCACTCTGTATTCTATTATAGCGTGGTTAGGACCCTTATGTTATAAGCTATTCTGCTGTTTTTTGTAGTAGTTAGTAATCGTTTTTCGTAATTTTTATAATTAGACATGTTAGATGTGACACATTGACAGTTGTGAGAGTTGGCCAAATATTCTATATACAGCACATTCTGGCTTAGAATGGGCGGCACGCATACGCCCTTTTTTCGAACCTTCACCATTGCATGGAAATGTCGCCCGATGGTGGATGATCAATAATATATGCCAGTTCTCGCGTACACTAACGTAGATCATTGTGGATTAACGCATATAAACGACCTTCATCAAACCCTCAATGTCATCCTGAACGTGGAGAGTCGGACCGATCCTGTGTAAAACTGTTACACCATTTTCTTGCCGTTCTTTGCGCAATGGCACTACCCCACACACGGCGCAAATGTTTCTGACTACCTCCACTGCTGCCATCCCTGTGCATATCTCGACAAATGAATATTTCGGATATGTTCCAATTTCTCCTCTTGGTTCCATTCACTATTTTCAAATAACAAAGTGAAAACTGTAAAGCCAATTACCAACAGTGAACTTAAAATAAAAAATGTCAGTCAATAAATGAACCCATAGCAACCGGAATACCAACATGAAAAATCAAAACGCTACGAACTTATGCGCCTCCGTAATACATACATATTCTCGCAACGTTATTGAAAACCAGGACACAAATATCAGCCTCCTGCTTTTAAATGGAAGTATGCTTCTTATGTCACCAGAATAGCTGACCTCGGTGAGAGAAATTCAGTGGTGTAACATTTTCGTGGATATAACAAGAAATCGCGGAGTAAAAATGTACTGAACATAGGATTTTTGTGGTGTCGTTGTGACCATTGAATGACACGGGAGTTTGTACCACTCTCCAAGCAAACTTGCGCTGCCGAGACAATAGGTACTTGATGTTTACTCAACACTCTACAGAAACCTGTGTTGACGCAACAGATACTGCCGGATTTGTGTGTTGCCGTTAGGAGTAGTTAACTGAAATGTAGGTGAACCACTGTCTACGAAGATTACGTTAGATAGAGGAGAGTGCTGTAATTCCTTTACAGTGTTTTAGTTGTAAAACATCCACGTAGTCTAATCATTACTAATTCATAACCATTTCAGAAGTACAAAGCCATCATCACACGAAGAATTCGTCAACTTGCTCTTAATTCACTGCAAATGTCACTGTAACGCATCAAGAACAGCTGAACTTCATGCAGAGCGGTTTGCAGGTAGACTCTGTCCGGCTGGTCCCACCGACGTTAATCTCATTAAATGATTTTGCGAGAGTGGAAGTTTTGTCCCAAGAAAACACATGCGATGGAAGACCGTAAAAACAGTAGTTCTCTTACCTGCCGCAATAAATTCACAAGCCAGATCTTGTCAGCCAAATAGGGAGGTACCTATCTGACAATGAACCGTTCTGCGTAATCTTCGTAGGCTTAAGTACCACCCGAACCAAATATCTCTTCATCAGAAACTACACGAGACGATTACATCGATGTAAACACTGGCAGTATGTTTTTCGGGCGAGGTAATAATTCTGTGGAGAAACAATTGTTTAATGATGAAGCCAAGAACGAGAATATGAACTGGAAAAACACACACTATCTGCCTACGTAAAATCCACACTCGTATATAGGGTTATGCAGTGACCTAACTTCATTAAAGCACGTGGTCAACAAGGATGTTCAAATAATTGTGGAAAGAAGTAAGGAAGGTTAGTAGAACGTCGCGTCGTTAATGAAGTCATTAGAGACAGCACAAACTCGATTTAGGAACGGATGGGCAAGGAAATCGGCAGCGCCGTTTCAAAGGAGCAATCAAGGCATTTAAATGAAACGTTTTAGGGAAATCATTGAATATCTATATTTCGATGGTCGAACGAGGTTATGAACAATGTTTCTCTTGAATTCGTGCGAGTACAGTGTGCTAAATACAGCGTGACTAGGCTCGGTAATGACTGCGAAGTACATGCGTGCATTACTCACTGGTAAGTGTAAGGCGATTACTACCCATATGTTGACAGCAGTAAGTTCATCAGCGATGCAGCGTGAAGGAAAGTGTTGCGATGGAAATGTTTCCCTCTGGGATGTAATCTTTAAAAACGGCACCAAAACAATCTTTGTTTTTGTTCACAATGTTTGGTATCGTTTTCATCGTGTTTTATTGTGCTGTACAACTTTTCACCTCATGCAAATGATTGAGCATGTGTAAAAATAGATTGTTCAGGAGCGTATAGGGCTCGCGCTCTGAGTGTACCGTGCAAAAATAATTATGTAAGTCGACAGTTAATCCATTCTGGGAATCTCGACATTTTTGCGTGTTATCGACACTGATACTGGAAAGATATTGGTCCCGGGAATTTAGAGGATGTTTAACTTTTAAGTTTGATGCCAGTTATCAATGAAAATTATGTGATACAATTATAAAATAACAATTTCGTCGTTTCTTTCTTTACTTGTACTGGAAAACCTTACTTCACTCCAAATTTCTTGATTCTACGGCAACGTAAGTACCCCGCAAGTTTTAATGATGTGTTTGCGAGCATCAAAATATGTGACAGAGACTGCCGTGTCCTTTGATTGATTGCATTGGCTGTGAAGCTTATCTTTTTTAACCACCAAGGGACCATAGATCTCAATATGTGATGAAAATATCAAACTGTTGTTGAGAAAAATGGTTCTTAGCAGACGGACAGAGGGACAGATGCATAACAAATGCAATTTCTTATTGTCGTTGTCGTTGTTGTTGTGGTCTTCAGTCCCGAGACTGGTTTGATGCAGCCCTCCATGTTACTCTATCCTGTGCAAACTTCTTCATCTTCCAGTACCTACTGCAACCTACAACCTTCTGAATCTGCTTAGTGTATTCATCTCTTGGTCTCCTTCTACGATTTTTACCCTCCACGCTGCCCCCCAATACTAAAGTGGTGATCCCTTGACACCTTACAACATGTCCTATCAACCGATCCTTTCTTCTGGTCAAGTTGTGACATTTCTACGGAATCCAAACTGATCATCCCCGAGGTCGGCTTCTACTAGTTTCTCCATTTGTCTGTAAAGAATTCGCGTTAGCATTTTGCAGCCGTGACTTATTAAACTGATAGTTCGGTAATTTTCACATCTGTCAACACCTGCTTTCTTTGGGATTGGAATTATTGCATTCTTCTTGAAGTCAGAGGGTATTTCGCCTGTCACATACATCTTGCTCACCAGATGGTAGAGTTTTGTCAGGACTGGCTCTCTCAAGGCTGTCAGTAGATCTAATGGAATATTGTCTACTCCGGGAGCCTTGTTTCGACTCAGGTCATTCAGTGCTCAGTCAAACTCTTCACACAGTATCATATCTCCCAATTCATCTTCATCTACATCATCTTCCATTTCCATAATATTGTCTTCAAGAACATCGCACTTGCATAGTCCCTCTGTATACTCCTTCCACCTTTCTGCTTTCCCTTCTTTGCTTAGAACTCGGTTTCCATCTGAGCTCTTGATATTCATACAAGTCGTTCTCTTTTCTCCAAAGGTCTCTTTAATTCTCCTGTAGGCAATATCTATCCTACCCCTAGCGAGATAAGCCTCTACATCCTTACATTTGTCCTCTAGCCATCCCTGCTTAGCTGTTTTGCATTTCCTGTTGATCTCATTTTTGAGACGTTTGTTTTCTTCTTTCCCTACTGCATTTACTGCATTTTTATATTTTCTTATTTCATCAATTAAATTCAATATTTCTTCTGTTACCCAAGGATATCTACTAGCCCTCGTCTTTTTACCTACTTGATCCTGTGCTGCCTTCACTACTTCTTCCCTCAAAGCTACCCATTCTTCTTCTACTGTATTTCTTTCCCCCCTCCTTGTCAATTATTCCCTTATGCTCTCCCTGAAACTCTGTACAACCTCTGCTTTAGTCAGTTTATCCAGGTCCCATCTCCTTAAATTACCACCTTTTTTATAGTTTCTTCAGTTTTAATCTACAGTTCATAACCAATAGATTGTGGTCAGAGACCACATCTGCCCCTGGAAATGTCTTACAATTTAAAACCTGGTTCCTAAATCTCTGTCTAATTATATAATCTATCTGAAACCTGTCAGTATCTCCAGGCTTCTTCCATGTATACAACCTTCTTTTATGATTCTTGAACCAAGTGTTAGCTATGATTAAGTTGTGCTCTGTGCAAAATTCTACCAGACGGCTTCCTCTTTCATGTCTTAGCCCCAATCCATATTCACCTACTACATTTCATTCTTTCCCTTTTCCTACTGACGAATTCCAGTCACCCATGACTATTAAATTTTGGTCTCCCTTCACTATCTGAATAATTTCTTTTATTTAATCATACATTTCTTCAATTTCTTCATCATCTGCTGAGCTAGTTGGCATATAAACTTGTACTACTATAGTAGGCATCGGCTTCGTGTCTATCTTGGCCACAATAATGCGTTCACTATGCTGTTTGTAGCAGCTTACCCGTACTCCTAATTTTTTATTCATTATTAAACCTACTCCTTCATTACCCATATTTGATTTTGTATTTATAACCCTGTATTCACCTGAGCAAAAGTCTTGTTCCTCCCGCCACCGAACGTCACTAATTCCCACTATATTTAACTATAACCTACCCATTTCCCTTTTTAAATTTTCTAACCTACCTGCGCGATTAAGGGATCTGACATTCCATGCTCCGATCCGTACAGCGCCAGTTTTCTTTCTGCTGATAACGACGTCCTCTTGAGTAGTCCCCGCCCGGAGATCCGAACGGGGGACTATTTTATCTCCGGAATATTTTACCCAAGAGGACGCCATCATCATTAACCATACAGTAAAGCTGCATGCCCTCGTGAAAAATTACGGCTGTAGTTTTCCCTTGCTTTCAGCCGTCGCAGGACTAGCACAGCAAGGCCGTTTTTGTTAGTGTTACAAAGCCAGATCAGTCAGTCATCCAGACTGTTGCCCCTGCAACTACTGAAAAGGCTGCTGCCCCTCTTCAGGAACCACACGTTTGTCTGGCCTCTCAACAGATACCCCTGCGTTGTGGTGGCACCTATGGTACGGCTATCTGTATCGCTGAGGCACGCAAGCCTCCCCACCAACGACATGGTCCATGGTTCATGGGGGGGAATTTTTTATTACTTTTTTATTTTTATTGTTTCTATAACAATTACAAATCAAAACTTTTGGGATTTTATCCCTGGTCCTACTGCGAAGCCTTGCTTCTTGCCAAATTTCATGGTTCTATACGCTATAGATTTCAATGAGTGTGTTTTTCTAGTATCAAAAGATGCGACATAAATGTCCATATCTTCTGACTGCTTTGGCTTACTAGCTTCAGTTTTTTACATCTCCGAGAAACGGTAAATCTTAATATGTCATATATATTTCGACTAGATTCACCTAGCCGATGTATTTTTAACAGTTCAACGGACAGATAGAAAACGAAATTGTACAGTAAGAGTTCCTTTTTTACCGATTTAGGCGTGGAATCCTACAAAGAAAAAAGAATTTGATGATCCTCTAATAAATTTTATCATGAAAATTCTAATAATTTTATCAATTACAAGCATTTAATGACTCATATACATCTACATCTACATGGATACTCTGTAAATCATATTTAAGTGCCTGGTTGAGAGTTCATAGAACCACCTTCACAATCCTCTGTTATTCCAATCTCGAGTAGCTCGTGGAAAGAACAAACACATGTATTATTCCGTACGAGCTCTGATTTCCCATATTTTATCATGGTGATCGTTTCTCCCTATGTAGATCGGTGTCAACAAAATATTTTCTCATTCAGAGGGGAAAGTTGGTGATGGAAGTTTCGTGAGAAGATTCCGTCGCAACAAAAAACGCCCTTCTTTTGATTACGTCCAGCTTAAATCCTGTCTGAAAATGAGTCCGTGCTCATATTTTTGGCACTTTCTTTATTACTCCGTCTTTATCACATAAATTTTTACATTTCACTATGACGGGTTTCGGCTACTTCCATCATCAGATCTGTTACAAAAACAACAAAAAAGTGTGTAACCAATTATACTAGATTGATGACACTAAATCTATAAAAGTCCTACATAATAAAGATAAAATGATTACATGAATACCAACCATACATACCGTAAAATATTCTGATGTAGTATCAGCATCAGACAAAACATGTAGGTACATAGTAAGTTCTGATGCTGATCACAATTCATCTGGTATTATGCAAGGAAATTAAGGCTTCCATAGAGCGCTATAGCTAGGCTACTTGTAATCACCAGCACTTACTATGTACCTATATGTTCAGTTTGACGTTGTTAGTACATCAGAATATTTTATGGTATGTGTAGCTGGTATACATGTAAAAATGGAAGTAGCCAAAGCCGGTCATAGTGAAATATAAAAATTTATGTGCTCAAGACGTACCTGTAAAATAAAGTGCGAAAAATATGATCACGGACTTATTTTCAGAGTTTATGTCTTCAATTGCTAAGTTTGTGCGCAGTCAGGCCAGGAATGAGGTAAAACTTTTCCTTAAAACAGGAATGTGCATTATGAAAGATATAACGCAAAAAAGGTTTAACAAATTGAGTTTGGGTGAGGAGATTGTTTCTAAATGTATTAATGTAAGGAATAATGATAATTCTATATCAGCGAAACGTGTGGAACGCAAAAGTGAAGTTCTATGGATACGGACTGAGATCAGGGAAGCATACAAGAATAAAGAAAAATGTAATTTGGAAGCATTCAGATTACAGTTATTCTTAGGCACGTTACTCTCGCTCTCCATTACAATTCTCATGTATGTTCAAAGGTGTTAATAGTCCAATGGACAATGAACAGAAAAAGATTACAATAAGATATAGGAAGAAAATATCCAGTTTTCAGACGAAGAACAATGTAAGATTAGACGAAAGGCGGGAAGGCAATTTGCGAACAGGGTGGTGAATCTCACGAACATGAAAATGACGGATAATGAAATGGTTCTCCTGAATAAGAGTTTACATTTGAGTATCACTCCGAAACTGAGCCCAGGCGTAATCAAAAACACTATAGCGGAAGTAGAAGTTGCTTGTGACGTGGCTAAACTCAGTAAACTTGATGAAATGGACATATCAGTAAAAACTAACAAATGTATAACCAAAGTAGGTCACTACGAACGTAAAAATTCAAAACACTTAGAAGCACTTAAAAGTCTAATTCAGAAATTGGAAATGGAAAGGGCGTTAGTTACGAGGACTGACAAAGGGAATTCGTTCGTTGTAATTTATGATTGCGATTACATCCAAAAATAATTTTTTTTGCAGATGATAACAGATTTGAAGTCAAGGAAAATCCTGTGAACAAATGTCAGTCATATGTAAGGAAAACAATTGAGAACAGTATCTTTTTGTTTCCAGATGAAAGAGAGAAATGTAGATTAAAAGTAGTGAACCGATCCATTCCTGTGCTTCGTTCGCAAATTAAGTTACACAAGAGAGGGGAACCGATTGGGCCGATTATTAATAATATGTCATGTCCCAATTACAAATTGAACAGGGAATGCAAAAATAAACCAAGAGCAGGATATACTTATACAAATAATTCAATGTCAAGAATAGTTATGAAATTGCGAATGAGATTAAGGATGTACCAATCCCGGCTGGAGCTACATTGGCTTCTCTCCACATTGTTAACCTTTTTACCAACGTCCTAGCAAACGATACGTTGAAGACTAAGGAAAAAATTGTTAACGTATAAGAAGATTAGTCAGGGCGAAATACTAGAACTTTTGGAAATTTTAGAGCTTGTGTTGTCTTTCAATTATTTTAAGTTTAACGATAAGATTTTATATCAGAAGGACGAGATCGCAATGGGTAACGGTTTGTCTAGTACATTAGCTGAGATATTTGCAAAATTAGCTAGAAAATAAGTTTTTTGAACAAAATCCTGACATCTGCGAAAAAATTGTATATTGCGGACACTATGTAGAAGACATCATACTACTGTAAAAAGGCGACGAAAGTGAAATACACGAGGTACCAGAAAGAATGAATGGGATGCACGAAACAAATACATTCACATTGGAAATGGAAGAAGGAAGAATAAGTTTTTGGCTCTTATGTTAACTAAAAGGGATGGAAGGCATAAGATTAGCATATTTAGGAAGACGACCGCCACTGACACGATTATATATGCAAATCTTGTCGTCCTAAGAAGCATAAATGGACATACTTCAGAGCTAAGATCAACAGAATGCTAAAACTGCCACTCGCCCCTAATGACGAGGTGAAAGTAGTAAGTGTGATTAGACAAGTAGCCAAGGCAAACGGACATAAAGATCGAGATGTAATGAAACTTTATAATGAACTTAACTCAAAATTATGTGAGAAAAAGGAGACAATAGAACCAGAGGACAATAAATTTGTTGCTGTGTCATACAATGGTGAATTTTTCGACAGAATTACGCAGGCTTTCAGAAAAACGAGAATAAAAATTGGGTTTCAAATGAAAAGTACAGCTGGTTATAGGCTACGCCACAAAGTTGGCCACAACAGCAACAAATACATGGAATCTGTTGTTCATAGGATCAACTCTCAAGACTATGACAGGTTTTATATCGGTCAGACAGGAAGGAACCAAAACTCGTTTTAGAAAGCATACATATAACCAAAATTAGAGCGCTTTCGGTACACATTTAGAGAGAGAACCAGAGAATAAATATGCAAGTGTTGCACAGGGCACCAAAGGGACAGTTACTGAACTTAATCGAAGAAATGGAGATTTATGTGCACAGAAAACGGCAACCGGAATTACAGCTGCATGAACAAAATGAGTTCAACCTAAACGCTTATTTTCATGAATTCATAAACCTACTGGTTTGAGCAGCGTCGAGCGCCCCAGCGGACTGGCGTGTCGTGATGTGCGCCGGCCATCGGCGACGAGCAGACTGGGCCTTCCTCCGTAAGTTCCGCAGCAGGAAAACAAGAACGTCAAACAGAGAAACCACGACGTGCCGCCCTTGAGACCACACTACGGATGTATTTCCGACAATAGATTTTTTAATTTTTAATTAATAGTCACGGCTTCGTTAATCACCTTACAATTACGTTTGTGGTAACCTGTCAGGCTGGAAGATTTTATTTTATAGGTGTTTTAATCTTATACTTTTTATAGAGGCTTTTATACAACTGTTGTTTTACCTTGCCAGGCTAGAAGCTTCACATTATTAATATTTGCACCTTTGATGTGGATTTTAACTATTGATCCAATTCCACCTGGAGTATGTCAGTACACGTTTTATTATCAGACGCTCGGTTTGCCATGTGAAGTAATTTTAATTAATGACTATGCATACCACATTTTAACCATTACAGTTGCGATACTGGTTAATCACGTGGCCTGGCTATAGCGCCCTGCGCTGGCCTCAGTTTTCTTGCATAAATACCAGACGCATTCTGATCATCACCATCACTTACTAAGTACCTACATGTTTAGTTTGACGTTGATACTATATCAGAATATTTTATGATATGAGTAGCTTGTATACTTGCAAACATTTTATCTTTGTTATGTAGCACCAGGACTATTACAGATTTAGTGTCAGCAAACTAGGTTAGTTGGTTAAAATTTTTTTGTTCTCGTAACAGATCTGAAGATGGAAGTAGCCGAAACTGGTTACAGTGAAATGTAAAAATTTATGTGATCGAGACGGACCTGTAGAAACAAAAAGCTGTATCATTTCAGTGACACTCTCTCCCGTATTTCGGAATAGTAGAAAACGTGTTCCCATTCTTCGAACTTATTTCGATGTACTCCGTCAGTCGTATCTGGTAAGGATACCACACCGCGCAGCAGTATTCTAAAAGAGGACGGACAAGCGTAGTGTAGGCAGTCTCCTTAGTAGATCGACAAGCGTCAGACTATTTCATGGACATTGTATCATTTTGCGGATGTTTTGGGAGGTAAAAATAATTTATTTGGTTATTTTAATACCGGCTGAATGACGTTCCAGTGATATAACTTCTTTGCCAAGAAACATGTTTAATCCATTGTACAGTATAACGCACAAGTATAAGGTTGCCTCTCATCGCAGCGACGCAAATCTTCTTGGAGACGCGAAAACCTACGGGTAGCAGGCCAGTCAACGACGGCAAATGCAGCACAAACATCCAAGTACTTTTACATTCTGATTTCTTTAACTGTAAGACGGCTATAGCACTGATTTTTTCATCAACAAAAAAGTTGATGCCTGTATCTTGATAATTAATGAAATTGTGGAAACGAATTTTTATTTGTTTCATTAGTCCCTGATCACATGTCGCCTGGACCAGGGGTGGGCAATGGTTCTGGCTCGGGGACCAGTTTCTAGAAGTGAAGATGAGAGGAGGTCAGCAACTTCTAAAATGTGAGCATTCATTTGTTTAATTTTCATTTTAAAAAAAGTGTAAATTGTATTACAAAAATCTACAACTCTTTTATTTTCATAAGTCTGTCTTGATGACACATATGGCTTTACACTTTATGACTGATTTCGGCTTACCACCATCATCAGATTTATTGTAAATATAAATATTTATATTCACAACAGGTCTGAAGAATCGATAAGCCGAAACAGGTCAAAAAGTGTAAGGAAATCTATGTGATCAAGACGGACTTGTCAAAATAAAAGGCTTCGAAATAAACTGATGGCGGAGTCATACACAGACTTTATGTCTCCAAAATCAGTAAACTGAAATAAAATAAAATAGTGGCAATTTTTAGTAAATTTACTGAGCTAATATTATATCTTCTACAGCTGCAAGAGTCTATGTGTAACCCAGTTACATATCTCTTTATGACATCTGACACAATTTAAGGTGAAAAAGTTACGACCGGCCGCTAAGGCAGAGCGGTTCTAGGCGCTGCTACTACTGTCACAGTTTCGAATCCTGCTTCGGGCATGGATGTGTGTGAAGTCCTTAGGTTGGTTAGGTTTAAGTAGTTCTAAGTCTAGAGGACTGATGACCTCAGACGTTAAGTCCCTTTAGTGCTCAGAGCCATTTGAACCATTTTTGGAGACGAAACGGTTTTTTTGTAAAAGTTACACCTAACCAGTGTATTTAAGGTCTCTGGAGGTTTCCCTTTTTTAACAGGTGAATGTAGGTCCTCACAACAGTTCATCTTGCTTTAATGAGCAGGGGAAAAAATTCTCTGATGCATATCAATAAAGGTTAGTTTACAGAATGTGGTGTTTTGAACGCTGTTCCTACTACAGAGCGTGTAGCTGGGGTTCGTGCCACCAGATAGGCCCCGTTGTTCTGCCAGACGTCTGTCTGTTGTGGCGACCGGCGCTCCGTAATTAGAATCCAGAGGCGAGGCCTGTGATCTCGCTGCCTCTGGAAACCTGATTACTGCACGCAGAAGGCAGCGGGGCGCCGGAACCTGCCCTGTATATGCTGCCGAGAAATGTGATAATGTGAAACCCAGCGGCGCGGGACACTGGAGCCGCTGCCGCTTGTGTGAGCTGTTGGATGCCAACAGTACCCTGGATATACCTCCACCGTGGGCACGCCTGACGATATTAAATTGGAAGACAGCCGTAAAATTTGTGTCTTTTGTCGGTGGTGCTGGGGCGCCTCAAACAAGTGTCAGTGACCTGTTCTCGGTTAAATGAATATGCTGGAGATTCTGCCATCTCCCTGTGCTCAGTTCACAACCTTAAATATGGACGCTGTTTAATTCTTGGAAACAGCTGTTAGTGTGTCGTTTTTAATATTATATGCATAGCAGGAAGAATCTGCATTTCTCAGTATCCCACAGAAAGTAATAAATCGTCTATCCGTACGTATAAAACAAATGTTGCAGACCATAATAATCTGGATTCGCAATCTTGCTGCAGAATAGAAAAATAAGCTGGTATGAGAATTCTTCCTCTGGAATGAAGTAGCCTAGTCGTGTAAACGTGTTTATGCTAAACGTTTTTCTGAGGGACCTAAAAAAACCTCCACTAGTTTTATTTACATTCTGGAAGAACCAGGAGAGAATGCAAAAGCCCATTACCACGGAACTATCTCAAGAAATCACGATCAGTGTGCGTCTGGAAATACCTATTTCTAGAATTTTACATAAGTTACAAGTGGTCATATAAACGAGTTTGTCTCTTCCACTCTTCCTTTATACTCTCTTATTAATTTGTCGAGTCATTCAATAATTGAGTCATTCAACAGTTAATGAAGCAAAAGTAACGATTCTAAAAATTTAAATTGTACAAAGGATTTATTCTTTTATAAATATCTTAATTATACCTAATAATTACGCATATCACCTCTTGCTCCATTTGCAGCTTACGAACTATTAGCATTCAGCTTGGCACTTTATAGCAGTTGTTTGACATTTACAGGTTTTCTAACTTCTAATGAAACGACCTTGGTACTGGGACAAGTTAGATAACAGTTTGATTCAGGTCTCTTCTGAAAACCACAGTCTCACATAACTCACTCCCATGTGACATGCAATAATGTCGTTCCTGAATTGATTGCTCCTTTTTTGTTCAGTTTCATGCATAAATGTTTTGCAAATTACATCTCATAAATTAAGAGGTCTATGCTTGTAGCTGACCAGCAATGTTGGCTCTAGTTATTACATATTTAACTCGGATTAGGAACAGTGGGGCTTAATCTCCATTCCATGACTTGGTCCATGGCTTGTGTACTGCAGAGGAGGGGTGTTTGCACAGCAGGATGCTTGAGCAGAGAACAACTCAGTATTGGCTCTGAAGCGGAGCGTGTTAGCAAACCGTTACCCCAGTATGCGGTTCACCACGGGAATGTCTGCATTAGAGTGGGGCTTAATCTCCATTCCATGACTTGGTCCATGGCTTGTGTATTGCAGAGGAGGGGTGTTTGCACAGCAGGATGCTTGAGCAGAGAACAACTCAGTATTGGCTCTGAAGCGAAGCGTGTCAGCAAACCGTTACCCCAGTATGCGGTTCACCACGGGAATGTCTGCATTAGAGTGGACAGACATGCGCTGTCCATCTATAGCACCGGACCAGGGCCTGCAGTGTGGATTCACCGAGCCACGTTAGTGGGTGGAAGAGGACCGGCGCTGCCTGCAGCTTATTGTCATCAGTCACGTCCAGAAAGTTTTTATTACATATTCATTAGCATTTCTGCTCCAGAGAGAAGAATAAAACATGCTGCAAATATTTTATGAGATGATACTTCAGTAGTTTCGCACTTGTCTACGAGGCACAAACTTTTGTAGAGCTGTAAAACATTATTTTTCCAGGTTTTATATTCGCTGAGTATTCCGATTCCATTCCTGCCCTCAAACCAAGGAAAAAGTCGCTATATGACCTACTGATTTTGTACTATGCAGGCACAGAAGCAGTTCCATAAATGTCATGATAAAGACAAATGCTGTTCCTTTCCCCGCTATTTTTCGAAAGTCTGACTAATGAAAATGTTTTTGTTGTGCCTTACAATCAGACACTGGTTCAGATCATCTATAGGTGAGGAATTGAAGGCTTCTCCATCAAAAGCAGTTTCCTAAAAACATGTAAAACTTTATCGAAGCTAAAAAAAGGAAATCATGAATAACTTCCTCGAAGTTAAAAAAAAACCCTCTAAGGGTACTGCATGTGTTAACGTGGTTGTCACGTACCATATCAATGTGTTATTTGGCCACAATTGACATTCTTTTATCGATGCCACTTTCATTTTTTTTAATGTTTCGTATGCCTTTGACTATAAACAGTGATTTGAACACTGTGCGCAGAAAGAGCAAGAAATGAAAGTTACTGGTACATTAAAACTGTGTGCCGTAATGAAACTCGAACTCGGGACCTCAACCTGTCGCGATAAAGTGCTTTTCCGCCTGAGCTACCTAAGCATGACTGGCGACACATCCTCACATACAATGATCCCAAGTTCTAGTTTCGGTCGGGCGCACAGTTTTCATCCGCCAATTAGTTTCGTATAAGCACAAATTCTGCTGAACAGTGAAAATTTCATTCTGGACTGTAAGAAATGTTACAGAAATTATTTCTAGCGGAAATGAAATCTAAATTTATGCATGAATGGTAGTCACTCTTAACGATTCGCATCAGGTGTGTTTGTATGTGTGTGTGTGTGTCTGCGTGCGCGCGCTACGGCGGACGGTTAGTAGAAGTTAGAAGTATTTAATTTTAAAATAATATGTGGTACTACAATCCAAGTAAACATTATGTAAAGCAATAAGTCTGTTACTTGTTGAAATAATTGTAGGTGGCTATAAGTGTATCCATAATTAAATAAAAACAATATTCGAAAAACGAAAGGAATAGATAATCGTGAATCTATTTAAGTACAGAGCTTCGATAGTTGAATGGGATACTCAACTATTGAAACAGGTGCAATTTTGCTCAGTTTGAAAGTGCTGTGACGATGAGCGATAATTTGCTTTAAATACTGTTTAACACTGAACCTTAGCACCACGTTTAAGGTTTTAATTGTGCTTTGTATCACTTGTAATCATTTGAACGCGTAAAACAATTAAGGATACGCCGAAACTTAGGAAAATATTTAGTGACAGCTTATGGCGTCTATTGTACATTTAAAACAGTTTCGTCGTTGGGATGCCATTTATTCACTTTGATAAGCAGCCGATATTATAGGCACACACCTGTCCATATGATGTGCACCATTCACCTTCAGATGCGAGACGTTACATAGTATCTAACAGTGTCTCCTCGTTAATGCTATTAATGCTTCTGTAGATTTGTGTTACTTTAGTGAGTGTGTAAGACGTATGTGTTGCCGGCGATGGGCAAGGCATGGCAGAATCTCTGACCAGAGAGCAGTATGTAGTTAGTTGTTGCTTGTCGCAAGTTTGCGCTAGTGTGCGCGTGTCGACGGTAGTCCGTAGTAGTCAGTCGGCATTAGTCCGTGCTAGTAAGCTGTAGTATGCAGGAGTCGGCGCGTGCCTGCGCGTGTCGGCAGTCTGCTCTGGTCGGGACTCTGGAAGATGAGTATTGTTGTAGAAGGTAAAGAAGCAGCCTTGCGCATGTCTAGTAATGTATATTAACTCTCATTAACTTCTTTTAAAAATGCCGCAATAATAATTTTCATAATATAAAGTAATTTTTTAAAGAAAAGCATTCATTTCAATTTAAAGAATATTTCCAATGCATGATCATTCCTTCCAAGAATCAGAAAAAATATTGGCCAGCATTGCACGAAGCTGTGCCGAAAAATTTCTACATAAGAGCAGATATATTTACAGTTTTTATTGAGGTAAGAATTTTTGCTTTTTTCATTCAGAATACAGGGCCGAAGGGCAGCGCTACTGTCCTCATAAAATTTGCCAGGTTAGTAATTTTTTTTTTATTTTGATGTTTAGGAATTTTTCTGTTTCGAACTTAAGATTAAATGAGAAAAGTATTTTGTGGGAACATTAAATGTGAATGTATTCCTGCATACAGATTATAAGTGGGAGCCAATTTTGTTCAGAGGTTACATTAAAATTAATTTTGTTCAGAGGTTACAATACTTAAAAAATTCATTTAATTATTATTTTTGTGGGAGGTCACGCTTGGTTCATGGTCCATTTTCATTATTATATCTCTGTGGGGTAGTTACACTTGGCGACATCTGGCCAGGATCGTATTTCTTTGTGAATCTTCTGAGAAGTAGTCATGTATCTGCTCTTATCTACTTAAATGTAGTATGCATCTGGCGCAGCGCATTTACTAATTTGTCACTCATTCTTTCACAGATCATCGGCAATTTGTTGCTCTTTGTTGTGATTGTGTTTGTTGCATTTTTGCATTGTCCTTGTTTCTTTTTTGTGCTTAATTTTGATTTGTGAAAAATGCCGCGAAAAACTGTTAACAGTACATCGCGTTGTGCAATGAGTGAAATAGCCGACTCGAATAATTTGTCCGATAACATTTGCGACACTCAGTGTAATGATGACAATCCCGTAATTGTGGACAATCAGTGCGTACCGACCACTAATAATGATTTTGATCCTAGTGATGAGCAAACAAATTCAGTTGTGTCCTCTGTTAATTTAACAACAATTGATGACGCGGGACGTTCTGTTACAATGAAAGCTGCTCAGTTTACCACACCCGATTTGCAAAATTTGAATTGTGAACAGATAAATTTTTCTAACGAAAATGAACAGTGTACTCAAAGTACGGCAGATTTATTTAATTCCGATTTAGTGACTAACAGTGCTCATCCGACGAAGAAACATTTTCAAGAATTACAGAATGACCAAATGGTTACAGAAAACGTGACAAATGCACATACACCATCACACAGCACAGAGAATACAGTAGCTAATATTGGCATGGATCAAGTTACGGCATTATTGGTACAATTTAGTGAAACTTTTAAACAACTTAATGAACACAACAAACAACTTAGTGAACAGAACAAACAATTTAGTGAAAATTTCAAACAACTTAATGAAAGACTAGACAACAATTCCAAACAGTTGAATGAAAGTCTCAAACAGTCGAATGATAAACAAGACTAGAATCACAAGCAACTTAGAGAACAGAACAAACAACTTAATGAAACTTTCGAACAACTTAATGAAAATAATGAAAATCTCAAACAACAACTTAATGAAAAACTAGACAACAATTACAAACAGTTGAGTGAAAAACAAGACAACCTTAATGAAAATTTCAAATAGTTGAATGAAAAACAAGACCACCTAAATGAACAGAACAAACAACTTAGTGAACAGATTACAGCCGTTGCCGCACAATGTCGTGATACAAAAGAACAATTACGTGAAGAAATTAAGGCTTGTGCTAGGAAAAGTAGTGAAGAAATTAGATCTGTGGCACAAGAATTAAGTAATACGCAAGCAGCTACAACAGAATCATTTAGAGATGAAATTAATGCAGTCGCTGAACAATGTTCTGAAAATGAGACACAGTTACGCGACGAGTTTAATTTAAAGTCACCAGAACTTTCACACACCCTGAATACGGAAGTCGATAAGAAATTTGAACAACAGATCAGCCACATTGACGAACGTATTAATGTGACAGAAATGAAAAATGTTTCAGTTACTAACACGTCACAGCATACGGCACATTCCGAACATTTGTCACACTCACATAGCAAGTATCACTTAGGTAATTTACAGAGAGTACGTGACTTAAAATTGGAAAAGACACAGACAAACAGATTCTTATGTAATCGTGAACCTGTTCACACATTCAGAGACGATAACGTTGATTATAAGTAATTTTTATCTGTAAGAAAATCTAAGGAATTTAAAAATGACAGAGCACAGGTATACGCTTTGAACTGGATACGTCGATTTATTTTTGTTCTTTCACCAGCTTGGCCTGTAAGGCAGAAACTAGAATTAGCATCGATACGACAATTTATTTTTGTACTTTCACCGCCATTGCCTGTAATGCAGAAACTACAATTAGCATGGATACAGCAATTTGCTATTGAAATTTCAACGGCACTGCCTGTAATGCCAAAACTAAAATTTATTTGCAGCGCGTAATAAACCTCAGGGGATTCATTACGCTTTAATGAATATGTGCCGTAGCGTGCACAGGACCCCAAGCCGTAGTAGTGCTGTTTCATCTTTAGTTTTCTGCACTGCTGCCTTCTCTTCTACTATCCTTTATATCTATCAGAACAGCTCTTCAACTATTGCTCTATCTATAATTAAGAATGAGTAAAGAAAACCTGATACGACAAGTTTTACCGAAAATGACAATTTTATCATTATAAGTTCCCGAAATGACAAGAACTACCAGCGTAATTTTAATATAAGTGACCAAATTTTAATCATCAGTATGTGTAAAATTATCAGCAACAGGAACCACATTTTGGTAACAATAGAGGTTTTTCTACGCAACAGCAACAAAACCAACCGGATAGCATACCTAACCAACAATGTAATGTACAAGGTCACCAAGCTTTAATGTTTCGCCGCGTGAACGTATAGCTTCAGCTCCAAGAAATAGTAACACACAGCAACAAGGGAATCCGTACGTACAGAAAACACACTATTTCAATTCCTGTCGCAATGCACCGTATAGAAATGACTATCATGACAGACATAAAAGTAATGAGCACAATTTTCAGCGTACGTTTAATAACAGTCGGTCTTACCAACAGCAACAACATATTATCACGAATGAGCCAGACAGTAGATATCATCCCAAACGTAATACGTCAGGAAGAAATCCTCCCGAAAATAATAGCACGTCAGATAGAATTTGACTAAATACAGTACAGGTGGCATCTTCCAGTAACGCAAACAATACGTTTGACACAGAGAATCTTGTACACGAAAATGTTATTACTTTTGTCGACATCTGAGACATACTTTTACATGAAAAACCAATAGTCTGAATTTGTCAAACTGAAACAACTTTGTTGAATGCACCACTTTTATCACATCCAGATCTTACTAGAAATTTTTCCATTGCCACCGACAGTTCTAACACCGCTTTAGGCGTACACACTTTTCAGGAAATTGAAGAAGATGGTTGTACAATAATTAAAAACATCGCCTTTGCGAGTCGCATTCTGTCGCCTGCTGAACACAATTATTCTGTTACATAACTTGAAACATTATGTGTTGTATGGGCATTTACGAGATTTCGGCATTTTCTTTATGGAAGACATACCACCGTTTACACAGACCATAGAGCTATACAGTTTTTACTTTCGGCTAAATTTACACACGACAGATTAAGTAGATGGAAACTTTATTTGCAGGAATTTAATTTTACAATTGGTCACATTTCCGGTAAACGAAATATTGTAGCAGACGCACTATCCCGTTCTCTCAGCAACAATCAGCAAGACATCGCAACCAACTTCTGCAAAGCAAATTTCAGCGTCATGTACATTCAACAAGTTCCATTTGAAAATTTCATTTCGTCGTCATTACAAGACATAGCACAAGAGCAGAGTAAAGACAACGTGTGGAGAGAAATGAAACACCTTTGGCAAGATAGGAATAATGTTACCATCGGAAACCATTACACTGTACGCTATGACATTCTGTTTTGCCGCTCTCATCCTGACAGCAACAATTGGTTATTATGCATTCCTGACGAACTTGTTAACAAATTAATCTGGTATACTCATTTAAGTTACGCACATTACGGAGCCAGAAAATGTTTTCTTATACTGAGACTGAACTGTTACTTTACCAACATGGAGAAACGTATTCGACGAATTTTAGCGTCATGTAAAATCTGCCAGAGAGCTAAATCAGACATTACTTCACATATTCCTCCATTACATCCCATTGTACCTGTTAAATTGAGACACATGGCCGCTGTAGATATTTTTGGTCCGATTCCCAGAACTAATAGAGGTTTTTGCTACATCTTTGTCGCTGTTGAACTCACTTCAAGATTTGTTACCTTCACTCCGTTACCCAAAGCTACTGCTAAAACTGTTTCGAAAGAATTTGTAAAACATTTTCTATTTGATGTAGGGCATGTATTGAATGTAATTTCTGACAATTGACCACAGTTTCGATCTGCTGTATGGACACGTATGTTACGAGCTAGAAATATTTCTCCGGTCAATATAACCAGGTACCATGCTTCTTCGAACCCTTCTGAACGATTAATGAAAGAAATTGGTAAACTGTGCAGAATATACTGCCATAAAAAACATGTTGATTGGGACACACACATACTCTCATTCCAGGATGTAATTAATTCCATACCAAATGAATCCACTATGATATCTCCGTCTGTTATACTGAAAAATGTTGAACCACCTAACAAAATTAAAGAATTAGTAACCTTTCCTACATCTCGTCGACTACGACACCATGAAATAATTGACATTGAGCTGAACAACATCAAACGTGCAGCAGAGCGCCGGAGAAGACAGCAAAAACAGGTTTGTACACGCCGTGACTTTCACATTGGACAGAAGATATTAGTACGTACACACTATTTATCCAACAGAGGAAAGAGTAGATGCAGTAAATTTGAGCTTCTATACGCAGGTCCACATCGAATTCGCAGCATTCCTCACCCCAGTGTAGTACACGTCGAAACTTTGAGAACCAGAAAAAGCAAGGGCAATCACCATATTTCCAACATCAAACCCTGTATTGAATGAACATACTTTATGATTTATCACACTGTAATGCCATTTCCTAATTTTTTTTATGACCACTTATGCAATTATATTCACATGAATACTTACTGATGATTATCGTATTGTTTCTTGGCAAGTGCCCGGCAAGGTAAGGTTAGCCGGTCGCTCTTCTTGTCGTTACACATCAGACCATGCTTATTTTTCCAGATGAACTTACATATTTTATGACCACTTATGCAATTATATTTATGTGACTACTTACCGTTGATTATCGTACTTTTTCTTGGCAAGTGCCCGGCAAGGTAAGGTTAGCAGGTCGCTCTTCTTGTCGTTACACATCGTACTGTGCACATTTTCCATTTTTTATGTATGTATGATTGTTTTACTGTTTTGTTTGTATGCACTGTGAAATATTTAAGATATAACAAACACCAGTTGACTTTGACATTTTGCCTTATGATGTCTCAACATCGTGACTATTTTACATTCTTTTTTTTTTTTTTTTTTTCTTTTTGGCTGCTACATTGTGATACTGTGTGTACATTTTTGCATCTGAACACTGTCTATATTTTTTGACATATTACGTTTTCTGTCATGCTATGCTGTATGCCCAATTATATCACTAGAAACCAGCTTTTATTTAATGGGTATATGATTTAAATGCAAGACATTAATCATTGTTCATCATTTTCAGAAAGAAATAATGTGTAAAGGAAATAAATTATGGGAATTTCACCTTCGCAATGAACGAAAGAAGATGCAATCGTCACGAAGAGTAAATGGATCAGAATTAACAAGCATTAACAAGAATATACTATACACATCGTATGATAGCAGTCTTAACTAATTTTTTCTTTCAGAATACGAGGCGATTGATGCAGGCTGTCAGACAGAACTACACATCTTAGTTTTAGTGATGAAATATGCTAGAAATAAGGAATAGTTGTATAATGAATAATGAAGTGACTTTATGCAGATGATAATGAATGATGATGAATAGTGATGAAGAGTATGCTACTATGGTTAATGAAGTTTTTCTTTGCAGATCAAAATAATGATGAAGTTTATATATTTACTGTTAGTTAAGAAATGCTATGTAGTTATTTAAGTATTTGTTGCAGTTCGCTTTGACAGTATGTCTTATGTCACATGGTATGATGCCTGAAGGTTTTGGAAAGGACAGCTAGAGAACATCTATATTTTACACACATTTCACTACCTGTTAATTCGAAGTTCACTACTTTTCAGCATAATATGCATTTCCTCTTTCAGCTTAATAATCCATTTTATATTTTTTGTAGCAGAAATTATTAACGAACTTAATGTGCTATAAGCAGTTGGTCATTATACTTGCATTTTTTTTACCCAGTTGTGTCTATCATTTATAAATGTGATCACATATACTGCCTTTGTTTCATAACCTTGCTACAGCTGACTCATGACGAATGACGTTACACATCTTCATTTGCAGCAATAACTCAAAAGCAAATATTGTTATGCCCCAGTAATTAATTAGCGATCCCAACGCAATGCATTGCTAGCACACAAAAAATTGAATAATAGTTACTGTATGTTACACTTTCAATATGTCCTATGTCCCTGGAATGATCAGTTCTGAGTAATGTGTCATTTGAATGATGAATTCTGAGTAATACTGAATGGTGTTTTTCTAACCACAGACCTTGAGTAATAGTTACAGTGTGTTACATTTTAAATATGTCCTATGTCACTTGAATGATAAGTTCTGAGTAATGTTTTCTAACCACAGACCTTGAATAATAGTTACAGTGTGTTACATTTTCAATATGTAGTGTGTCACTGGAATGATCAGTTCTGAGTAATATGTCATTTGAATGATGAACTCTGAGTAATACTGAATAACATTTTCTAGTCACAGACCTTGAATAACAGTATGTTACATTTTCAATATGTCCTATGTCACTGGCATGATCAGTTCAGAGTAATACAGAATGACGCTTTGTAATAATGCATAAATACTATGCCAATAATTTCTGTAAATAATATTTTTGTTTTACTCTATAAATGCTATGCCAATAATTGACTCATTTTGAATGATAACTTCTGAATAGTACTGAATAAGGTTTTATAAAAATATAAGAATACTTTGTAACTGGCCAATGAGTGCCAATAATTATTTTAAATATGTCGTATGTCACTTGAGTGATGAAAAATGTTTTGTACTATTCAATACTTGCTATATGTTTTGTAACTGGCCAATGAGTGCCAATGATTACTATAACAAAGTGAATTATGTTAATACTATGCCATTCATTAGCTCCTGTTTTGAATGATGATTTCTGATGGTTTGTAACTGGCCAATGAGTGCCAATGCTCACTGTAATCAGATGATTTATGAACATTATTCTGTAATACTTCATACATGGTACAGAAATGTTCAGTAACTGGGTGATGAGTGCCACCAATTACTCAAATCAGTTGTTAGCCTAGTGTAATTCTCAATGAAGATTAGTATGTAACTTAATCTCCTTCACCTTCTGACCTAATTACCAGAAACTACTGCAATATCCATTTGCCCTGTCTATCCTCATGCTCATGGAGCACTATATTTGGTTTCTGCACTAATTGTACGTTGGTGTACCTTACAAGGACGTGGTGTTGACACGACATGCTGTCCACTACCTTGAGCGATGGAGATATTATTATGGTCCCACTGTTTGGTGTACCTAATGTACTACCAAAATGATAACATGGAATATTACTACGACATTTCAGTGTCTTGGCTACACTGATTAATACTTCAGGGAAAAGAACTTCAGATTGTCTCACTTGGTGTTGTGCTTCTGTAGAAAGATATGGACTTTCATTGCAGCTGCGTGCAACCTAATGTGCTACAACCATGATGCAATCCTCCCTTTCCTTTCCTAATTCATGTAAAATGATAAAGACATATACAGGGCGTGTGCACTTTGTTTCACTCCATGATATGTTATGTAAAAATGCTAAAGACTTCTACAGTGCATGTGCACTTTATTTCACTCCTTGATATGTTTATTTGTTGTAAAAAATGCTAAAGAGTTTTACAGTGCCTGTCCACTTTTGTCATTTTGTTAACATGATTTGTATTCATTGCATATAGATTTTGTGATTTGATGATATGTTCTGAACCACAGTGCGTGTGCACTTTTGTCATTTCTCAATATGATTTGTACTCATTGCCTATACATTTGTGATTTCCTAATATGTTCATTACTACAGTGCGTGTGCACTTTTGCCATTTGTTAATATGTTTTGTACTCATTGTGTATACATTTTGTCATTGCCTGATATGTTCAGTACTCAGTACGTGTGCACTATATTTTATTTCATGTTCTGCACTTATATATATGTATATATTCTGTGATTGTAAACTTAGTTAATTAAGAAAAATTTATTGTTCATGGCACGTCCAACTGACTCACCATCGCTGCCAAATTTTTGCCCCCCCAGTGGAGGGTTATGTAAGACGTATGTGTTGCCGGCGATGGGCGAGGCATGGCAGAATCTCTGACCAGAGAGAAGTATGTAGTTAGTTGTTGCTTGTCGCGAGTCTGCGCTAGTGTGCGCATGTCGACAGCAGTCCGTAGTAGTCAGTCGGCATTAGTCCGTGCTAGTAAGCTGTAGTATGCAGTAGTCGGCGCGTGCCCGCGCGTGTCGGCAGTCTGCTCTGGTCGGGACTCTGGAAGATGAGTATTGTTGTAGAAGGTAAATAAGCAGCCTTGCGCATGTCTAGTAATGTACACTCCTGGAAATTGAAATAAGAACACCGTGAATTCATTGTCCCAGGAAGGGGAAACTTTATTGACGCATTCCTGGGGTCAGATACATCACATGATCACACTGACAGAACCACAGGCACATAGACACAGGCAACAGAGCATGCACAATGTCGGCACTAGTACAGTGTATATCCACCTTTCGCAGCAATGCAGGCTGCTATTCTCCCATCGAGACGATCGTAGAGATGCTGGATGTAGTCCTGTGGAACGGCTTGCCATGCCATTTCCACCTGGCGCCTTAGTTGGACCATCGTTCGTGCTGGACGTGCAGACCGCGTGAGACGACGCTTCATCCAGTCCCAAACATGCTCAATGGGGGACAGATCCGGAGATCTTGCTGGCCAGGGTAGTTGACTTACACCTTCTAGAGCACGTTGGGTGGCACGGGATACATGCGGACGTGCATTGTCCTGTTGGAACAGCAAGTTCCCTTGCCGGTCTAGGAATGGTAGAACGATGGGTTCGATGACGGTTTGGATGTACCGTGCACTATTCAGTGTCCCCTCGACGATCACCAGTGGTGTACGGCGAGTGTAGGAGATCGCTCCCCACACCATGACGCCGGGTGTTGGCCCTGTGTGCCTCGGTCGTATGCAGTCCTGATTGTGGCGCTCACCTACACGGCGCCAAACACGCATACGACCATAATTGGCACCAAGGCAGAAGCGACTCTCATCGCTGAAGACGACACGTCTCCATTCGTCCCTCCATTCACGCCTGTCGCGACACCACTGGAGGCGGGCTGCACGATGTTGGGGCGCGAGCGGAAGACGGCCTAACGGTGTGCGGGACCGTAGCCCAGCTTCATGGAAACGGTTGCGAATGGTCCTCGCCGATACCCCAGGAGCAACAGTGTCCCTAATTTGCTGGGAAGTGGCGGTGCGGTCCCCTACGGCACTGCGTAGGATCCTACGGTCTTGGCGTGCATCCGTGCGTCGCTGCGGTCCGGTCTCAGGTCGACGGGCAAGTGCACCTTCCGCCGACCACTGGCGACAACATCGATGTACTGTGGAGACCACACGCCCCACGTGTTGAGCAATTCGGCGGTACGTCCACCCGGCCTCCCGCATGCCCACTATACGCCCTCGCTCAAAGTCCGTCAACTGCACATACGGTTCATGTCCACGCTGTCGCGGCATGCTACCAGTGTTAAAGACTGCGATGGAGCTCCGTATGCCACGGCAAACTGGCTGACACTGACGGCGGCGGTGCACAAATGCTGCGCAACTAGCGCCATTCGACGGCCAACACCGCGGTTCCTGGTGTGTCCGCTGTGCCGTGCTTGTGATCATTGCTTGTACAGCCCTCTCGCAGTGTCCGGAGCAAGTATGGTGGGTCTGACACACCGGTGTCAATGTGTTCTTTTTTCCATTTCCAGGAGTGTATATTAACTGTCATTAACTTCTTTTAAAAATGGCGCAATAATAATTTTCATAATATAAAGTAATTTTTTAAAGAAAAGCATTCATTTCAATTTAAAGAATATTTCCAATGCATGATCATTCCTTCCAAGAATCAGAAAAAATATTGGCCATCACTGCACGAAGCTGTGCCGAAAAATTTCTACATAAGAGCAGATATATTTGCAGTTTTTATTGAGGTAAGAATTTTTCCTTTTTTTATTCAGAATACAGGGCCGAAGGGCAGCGCTACTGTCCTCATAAAATTTGCCAGGTTAGTAATTTTTTTTTTATTTTGATGTTTAGGAATTTTTCTGTTTCGAACTTAAGATTAAGTGAGAAAAGTATTTTGTGGGAACATTAAATGTGATTGCATTTCTGCATACAGATTATAAGTGGGAGCCAATTTTGTTCAGAGGTTACATTAAAATTAATTTTGTTCAGAGGTTACAATACTTAAAAAATTCATTTAATTATTATTTTTGTGGGAGGTTCATGGTCCATTTTCATTATTATATCTCTGTGGGGTAGTTACAAGTGTGGCTATGAAATGCAGATGCGAAAAAATCCTTGGAAACAGTAGAAAAACATAACAATTAAAAACTCTAACATTTAGAATAATGACAATCCTGAGTTAGGATTCCTTATAGTATTGGCTAACAACCGTGTGATTTCCCACTGATTGGTAAGGTTGAACTTTCACTGTACACGCCATATAGAACACCTCTGTCAAAATATTACGCTTATGCGTAAGTTCATACTGCTTTCTTACAAGTTTTATAAACACAACAGGTACACGTATCACAGATTCTAGTCGCCAGTAATATATTCTCCTTCACTGTTTACAACAGACAGCCAAAGCAGAGGTAAATTTTCGACTCGAAGACTGTATAAATCACGTGGTTTTGAGGCGAAGATCTCGTTTGAGCCGTGTTCGGAGCGCATTTTTATATGGAGAGGAAGTTCCTTGTTGGTTTACCGATAGAGAGCGGAAAAGGTGAAAATCTGAAGGCACAGTATCAGATGAATGAGGTGTGTGCGGAATGACTTCCCATCTCAGCTCCTGTAAAGCGCTTTTTCTCATTCTAGCAGAATGCGGGCGGTATTTATCGTGAAGTAGCATCACTCACACAGTCCTCCTGGTTTTTGTTGTTGGACTGCTTCTTCAAGACGTCTCACGTGTTGACAATAAATGTCAGCAGCGGTGGTTACACCTTTTGGTGTGAGCAATTCGAAATACACCACACCGTCGCTGTTCCAACAGATTCATACAATTATCTTTAGTCCATGAGTGCAGGTTTTTTACAGGGAGTTGGTGCTTCGTTTGGGCTCAACCATTCCTTTCTTTACTTTATGTTTGCATAAAGACACCATTTCTCGTCACCACTTACGATACAGCATATAAATGGTCGGTGTTAATCACGAAGCAGATATGGCCAACCCGCCGATTTTTGTGATTTTGGCTTAGATCGTGCGATACCAATACATGCGGTTTTTCAAACCTCCCCATCGTATGACTATGTCCCACGACGGTGGAATGATCACATTTGCCAGTTCTTGAGGACTCTGATGTGGATCATTGCGGATCAATACGTTTAATAGATCTTCATCAAACACCGAAGGTGTTCCTCAATGTGGAGAGTCTTTAAGTCGAACTATTGTCCATAAAACGAGCCAACCATTTTCTTACCATGCTCTCTGCAGTGGCATTATCCCCATACAAGATACAAATGTATCTGGCTGCCACTGCTTCTGTCGCTAGTCTATTGAACTCAAACAGAAGAATATTTCGTGAAAGTTACAATTTCTCCACATGGCACTCTTCTACCTAGCGTTCACAGCTCCACTCACTGTCCCCAAATGACAAAATAACAGTATGTAAAGTTAAATAGCAACAGACTGCAATTATCAAATGACAAGATAAATAAACTCGTAGCGAACGGAAAACCAACATACAAAACAAAAACGCCACGAAGTTATCCATCAGCCTAATAATTCTGTGAGATAATTTAGATATGAGAATCACAGATTACCGTATTACGATTTCACTATATTCCACTGCTTTTTCTTTTAAATGGTGTATTGGTGCTATTCAATTGTACGGTACAGGGCGTGTCAACGAAATGAAACATCCCAAAGATGTGATTGGATGGCAGTGTACATTCTTTCATATACACACCATCGACGGGTGCCTAAGCCATTAAAGGTTGCTATACCTCTACTAGGGGCCAGTTTCGCCAATTCACGGTGTCAGTGTCTCAGGAGAAGTTGGAGGCTGCTGACCCCCATGAAGTGAGCGCCCGAGACACCGACACCGGAGACACTCTGCGTCACCACAGAGGGAGGCGAGAGGATGTCCTCACCTCGCTTAGGAATGGAAACGTTGCAAAGAGCGTAGCGGACAATGAAAGGTTTTCCAAAACATTTTTGGCCCCCTGGAGGCACTAGAATACAACATCAAGAACGCACATGCGAAGGCATGAGAATTCTTCTGGCCTGGCAACAGCCATTTTACCTGCTTCAGAAAGCAAGAACGTATTCACCATTCCAGCATCACCCCACCAGCATTGGGAGGAGCGTACAGAGCGTGAAGAATTTCACAGGGAAGAGTGTGAAAGAAGTCAGCCTTCTTAAAAAGACGTTTTCAGGACAGTAACGATGTTCCTTGTAAATCATGGCGCCGGCAGACTGTGAGACAATGTACGAACATGGGTCTGTCCAGCCCTCACGGAAAGGTAGCTGTTACAGAGAACGTTTGTGTGGATTCTTTCACAACAATTTTTCAATGCAAAAAAACGTCGGAAGGATGTGCCACGAACGCTGGTGAAATCGTGACAGACGTCAATTTCCTAACACACCACAGTCCACTCAATGTAGGAAATTTCCACCCTGCATGGAGAGGTGAGCTCATGAAACGGTGATCACTCATTGAGCGGCATTCTAAGGTGAGTCCGCCAAAGGCAATGGCGAGAGGCGGATAATATTTGAGACGTCACTGAGCTGAGAGATGGAGGGGAGTGAAGAGGGAGTTTTTGAGACACGCGGAAGCAAGAGGACACGGGAGCTCTTACTCCATCCATCGTCAGCATCCACCCTCAGACAACGTGATATCGCAGCGTTGACCACGCAGCACAAAACGCGCAGATAATGCAGGGATCGTAAATGGGCCTCGCCGCAAAGCCGCGGATGCCGAAGAGAGCAGCCAACTCGCGCCATACAGCACCGAGGCGGCGCGCCGTACCGACGCAGCACCTGCCGCCGACAGCATCCCATGACGAATGATCACTGGAACCTGGTGTTTCGCATTACAGAGCGGATCAGGTTGTGGAAAGGGGCCAAGATCAATTACTGTTAGTTATACATGAACACACATAACTTTATTCGTCAAACCAATGCACAGTTTTCTCTTTGAAACCACAACACTTAAGTAAAATTACAATATCTGCTCGACTAAAGGCCGAAATAATATATCAGATCAGCTAAGGAAATTCTTTAAAAGCCAAGCATTTACAAATTTCGGCTAAAGGCCATATTAAGAAAAATTGAAGTTAATTCTTCGGCTGAAAGCCAAAAATAAAAAAAAACAAAAATAAAACCATTTGACTGGGTGTTGTGTGCTGTCCTTAGGTTAATTAGGTTTAAATAGTTCTAAGTTCTAGGGGACTGATGGCCATAGATGGTTAGTCCCATAGTGCTCAGAGCCATTTCAACCATTATGATCAAAAAAAACATTTTCATTACTTAATAAAAGACATCTTAAGAAAACTTGAAGTATCTTGTCTGCTGAAGGCTGTAATGGTACTTGAATTACGTAACCATTACGGCACCTCACCTGAACCTCTCGATACCAGCAATATTCTACTGTGTTTCTGTAAAGTAGTTGACATATGTCTGCGACAACATTCAGATTTGATTTCATTAATAAAGAGGTACTTTGATACATCGATATGTTTTTGTTGCAATGATATTATTCTTATGTGTATTCTTTCTTTTGTCACTATGATCTTTGACGAACTTGTAACTCTGATTTTTGGGCGCGTAAGGAATGACGAGATACGTTTGAAGTTCTCTAACGCTATAGATATAGCAATAAGGAATAGCGCAGTAGGCAGTACAGTTGAAGAGGAATGGACATCTCTAAAAAGGGCCATCACAGAAGTTGGGAAGGAAAACATAGGTACAAAGAAGGTAGCTGCGAAGAAACCATGGGTAACAGAAGAAATACTTCAGCAGATTGATGAAAGGAGGAAGTACAAACATGTTCCGGGAAAATCAGGAATACAGAAATACAAGTCGCTGAGGAATGAAATAAATAGGAAGTGCAGGGAAGCTAAGACGAAATGGCTGCAGGAAAAACGTGAAGACATCGAAAAAGATATGATTGTCGGAAGGACAGACTCAGCATTCAGGAAAGTCAAAACAACCTTTGGTGACATTAAAAACAACGGTGGTAACATTAAGAGTGCAACGGGAATTTCACTGTTAAATGCAGATGAGAGAGCAGATAGGTGGAAAGAATACATTGAAAGCCTCTATGAGGGTGAAGATTTGTCTGATGTGATAGAAGAAGAAACAGGGGTCGATTTAGAAGAGATAGGGGATCCAGTATTAGAATCGGAATTTAAAAGAGCTTTGGAGGACTTACGGTCAAATAAGGCAGAAGGGATAGATAACATTCCATCAGAATTTCTAAAATCAATGGGGGAAGTGGCAACAAAACGACTATTCACGTTGGGTGTAGAATATATGAGTCTGGCGATATACCATCTGACTTTCGGAAAAGCATCATCCACACAGTTCCGAAGACGGCAAGAGCTGACAAGTGCGAGAGCTATCGCACAATCAGCTTAACAGCTCATGCATCGAAGCTGCTTACAAGAATAATATACAGAAGAATTGAAAAGAAAATTGAGAATGCGCTAGGTGACGATCAGTTGGGCTTTAGGAAAAGTAAAGGGACGAGGGAGGCAATTCTGACGTTACGGATAATAATGGAAACAAGGCTAAAGAAAAATCAAAACACTTTCATAGGATTTGTCGACCTGGAAAAAGCGTTCGACAATATAAAATGGTGCAAGCTGTTCGAGATTCTGAAAAAAGTAGGGGTAAGCTATAGGGAGAGACGGGTCATATACAATATGTACAACAACCGAGAGGGAATAATAAGAGTGGACGATCAAGAACGAAGTGCTCGTATTAAGATGGGTGTAAGACAAGGCAGTAGCCTTTCGCCCCTACTCTTCAATCTGTACATCGAGGAAGCAATGATGGAAATAAAAGAAAGGTTCAGGAGTGGAATTAAAATACAAGGTGAAAGGATATCAATGATACGATTCGCTGATGACATTGCTATCCGAAGTGAAAGTGAAAAGGAATTAAATGATCTGCTGAACGGAATGAACAGTCTAATGAGTACGCAGTATGGTTTGAGAGTAAATCGGAGAAAGACGAAGGTAATGAGAAGTAGTAGAAATGAGAACAGCTAGAAACTTAACATCGGGATTGATGGTCACGAAGTCAATGAAGTTAAGGAATTCTGCTACCTAGGCAGTAAAATAACCAATGACGGACGGTGCAAGGAGGACATCAAATGCATTTCTGGCCAAGATAAGTCTACTAATATCAAATACCGGCCTTAATTTGAGGAAGAAATTTCTGAGGATGTACGTATGGAGTACAGCATGGACTGTGGGAAAGCCGGAACAGAAGAGAATCAAAGCATTTGAGATGTGGTGCTATAGACGAATGTTGAAAATTAGGTGGACTGATAAGGTAAGGAATGAGGAGGTTCTACGCAGAATCGGAGAGGAAAGGAATATGTGGAAAACACTGATAAGGAGAAGGGACAGGATGATAGGACATCTGCTAAGACATGAGGGAATGACTTCCATGGTACTAGAGGGAGCTGTAGAGGGCAAAAACTGTAGAGGAAGACAGAGATTGGAATACGTCAAGCAAATAATTGAGGACGTAGGTTGCAAGTGCCACTCTGAGATGAAGAGGTTATCACAGGAAAGGATTTCTTGGCGGGCCGCATCAAACCAGTCAGTAGACTGAAACAAAAAAAAAAAAAAAAAAAAAAAAAAGAAGCTATTATTATTTACTTAGAGAGTCGTACCTTGAGAAAGTCAAGTCTTGGACGTCATGGAGTAAGACGCATAACGTTGTCAGCTTATAAAATGTGAACTTTAACATTGAGGAAGATGTTTTCAAGTAAGTTTTGTATTATGAAGTGATGTTTTGTGTGTTACGCGACATTGCAACAAAAGCAATAAAAAGGAAGTGTAACTTAAATTCGGAGTGCTGATTATTTTTTACATCACCATTGTGCTAAGTTTCAAAGGTTTAATCTTCAAGAATGGTTTGTGAAACACATCTATAAAACTTTTGAATATCGCAGAATAAAACCTAGGCCTCTTTGCGTCCGAGCTTGGAATCATCACCACCTACATTTTCGACGATTGAGCCATGATTTTACAACGAGACCAGCGTGGGAAACACGAAAAGATGAGTGCCTAGTTTATTCGTTATTACATGAAATGACTTTATTAACTGTGCTCTGATGACACCTGCCACATAATATCTCTGTTGTTGCCCGAAAATGCAGTATTTAGCAGCGTGAGCAACACCACAAGGCCCAAACAATTACTCAAGAATAATTAAGGATAACCTTAAAATAAACATTTACAGAACACGGCTGAAGGCTGTTTCAAGAATTCCAGATAATTAAAGATAAATCTTACAGACAAGGGTTTACATATTATGGCTACAGACTCTGAAACAGACGCGGCTGAAGGTCTAAATACAGAGCAACAAGAATTTTAAATGAAACACGGCTGAAGGCCTAATCTTAAAATAGTGGTCATGAAGTTCAGCTGAAGGCCATATACTAAACATAAACAGACAATATTAACACACGGCTGAAGGCCTGGCACAGTACCTGCGACCAAATAAAATGACAGTCACAAACAACAAACATTGGTTCTCAGAAGTGTTCCAAAGCTAGGCCTGGGCAGGAAGCTAACCACAGTTTAGGTGAGACAGGCAGCCAAGCGTAACACTGAAGAATCGGGTGACAACACGACCTAGGGACGTCTGAGGAACCAACCAACAGCCTAATCAATTCCTTTCCACCAGACACTCTCGCTGCTCCATTTCAACCGACCGACTGACTACTCCAGTACGCAAACAGCATTCATCTGCTTAGTGGAAATCACAGAAGCTACACACGGTTCCACGTCAACACACTTGCACAAGAACCCGAACAATCGTAAAAGCACTCTCTGTGGAACAACAAGTGTAACAACGACTCTGTACTATTGTACGTATAAGTAATTCTTTTCATCTGATTTCACGATAAACGTGTGTAATTGACGTTCTGAATTCATTTCGTTTTGTTTCATGCCATTATCTTAAGGAACTGTAAATAAGTTTCAATGTGAATATTAATGTTTATGTCAAATATCAAGAAATATTGTAATAGAACTGAAATGTAACCGATGTTGAAACTGTTGTAATATGTTTAAAATTGTAACTGTGCGTATAGTCCATACGTAGGCAATGTGTTAGGATATGTAGAATACAAAACCTCGGGTGAATACCCGGACTGTCAGGGAGCGGTAAAAGGTGGATGGCAGGCGCGCGCGGGAAAATGCACGTGGGCACTGCACGGCACAACGGGCTCAGTAGTAGTTGGAGTTTGGCACTGATTTGAGCAACACCTTCTGGAGCGAGGAGGTTCTCCTGGAATACATAGCTTCACTGAGCCTCGGGTATGCCATTCCAACGCCCACACTGCCTGGAAAAATTCCATAGGCACTACACGGAAAAGTATTGCGACGCTAAGAAGAATTATAGTGCCGATACGTCAACAGCCAGAACTGTGGTTGTATGTGTGCTCTGTGTCTCGCCATCTTGCCGCCCGCCAACCGTCGCATCGATACTAGCAGGTTGAACCTCTTAGTACTGTATTCATATGGATCAGAGAGTGAACTGTTTGTTTGGTGCAATAATAACCTAAATTTTATCAGAACTTTTACATCATTTAATTATCCTCACAACTAACCTAGACAGGGTCCTTTCCAAACGTTGTGCAATCCGTGTGTCCCGAAATGAAAGTTAAAAATTGTGTTAATAAAAATTATTTGCAGAACTAGCTATATTAGAATGGTGTTTAAAGAAATGTATTGTTAATGGACCAGTAAATGAATAGCGAAGGTCTAACGAAGTCGAAAGATAATTTTAGTATTGATACAGTAATGAAGTTTATTATTTCTAGACAGATTTAAAGGCATTTAAATGAGCACTAAATAAGATGAAAAGAGTAGTAACTTATATACGGGAAATCTTGAATGAATAATAAATTCAGTAATCAATTTTTTTTTTTTTTTAAATACAGCGATCCTAACAGTTTCACGGTCCCCCCCCCTGCCCCTATTCATTTGAATTCTGAAGTGTTCTAAATTGGTTTGACCAGCAAAAGTCAATATAAAATGCAAAATTTATCAGTGTTTTATCTTTATCAGAATTGACATTTTGTGTGTGGCATGAAAGTACAATTTCTAGGGTAACCTATGCCCGATTTTAATCAGATTAGTAGACAGTAAAAAAGTTTTGTAGTAAACATTATAGCGTAGTGTTATGTATTCATGATTTTCCATATCAGTACAGAACGTGAAACTATCAGTTCAATAGATTTTCTGGTTCTAAAATTCTACTATAATATCCGGTGTTACAACTTGTGTTTTGCGTTAATATATACCAACTCGTACAGGGAAGAAACTCAGTTAATGCCTAATTAGGCTGGCGACCGTATTATTGTCACATTGGTAGCATCTTCTAGTTTGCTTTTGATCCATCCTGAGGTGTGATTGCATTTCGAACTTACTTGACGGATCACTGTTATTAATGAGTGGATGATTTGCCACCATTCAGGTACACGCGGTCGATATCTATGCGAAAATCCTTTCTCATAAGGTGAATCCCGCTCACTTACCACAGCACAGACTTTAACGAGTACTGTGTCAGGGATTACACAAGGACGAATCATTTCGACACGTAGAGAGTTTCCACAAGCGTTCGGCGACAAAATACACGTCGTCCCATAAGACGACCGACGGAACGACTAACCCAGGTCGTTCCCACTCAAGTTACGTGCGTCGGCAACGGTCGGGCGAGTCTTGGCTATCCGAAGCTGACTGCAGCTCCAACCCGACTCAGCTCGATGTCTGTTCGTAATTCGGAGACAAGGCGACCAGGGCACACTGGCTCGGACCCAACCGCGCAGAGGTAACTCTTGCGCATTGGCCACGACATCTCTGCACAGGGAAGGAACCGACCCACGTCCGGCAAGATGACCAAATGAAGAGGCCCAGAAACGATGAAAGGACCAAATACACGTTGCCCGATGAGACGACCAATCGAACGACCAACCAACGATCGTCCCGCTCCTGTCTCCTTCCGTCGGACAGTTCATGTGTGTCGCCAACGATCGGCCAGCACTGGCTGTCCGCACCTCACTGGCGCTCCGTCCCCGACTTCACTGCTGCTGCGTCTCGACTGAGCTCCCAACTGAAGTGCAGACACACGACGACCCGGAAATACTATCGGTCGCTCCAGAGATGGTACGACAGTGTATTTATCGAAAAGCGCTGCTGCTGCCACTCACAGGCAGGTAAGGCAGGAAGTTAGTGACGCCAGTAAATGGAATAAGAAAAGGAGGCGGCAACACTGTGAAAGGGGATGACAAACAATAAACGGGAGGAACACGAGCCGTGCGCGACTCACCCATGAATAATGGCATAATTCCTCCTTCCCTCCTTCCCATCAATAACTGAGTTGTGTCCACGTCCATTCAAACCCACCCTGAGATTTTAATCAGGTTTTGGTTGTGTAAACGGCACTGAAATAAACACATTTCTTTCATTTTTTAATCGTCTGAGAAATCTGTCCCATTCACACATCACTCCTTTAATCTCATAAACTTTTGTGTTTGATTTCATTTAATTATTGATGTTACTTAATTTTTGGCGCCCAGCGTGGGTCAGTCTCACTAGTCATCTACACGTCATTTCATGTCAGAGAGCAGAGAACAGTCTCTCGAGTTTTCCCATTTTAGTGCATTCTATGTGATGTCACAAATAGTTCTAGATTGCGGATAAGCTGCAGTTATCTTTGACTGATAGGACAACCGGGCACATTCATGGTGTTCTAGTTTAGAGCCGTTACTGGATGGGTCCAAACCGCTGAGGTCACCGGTCCCTAGGCTTACACACTACTTAATCTAACTTAAACTAACTTACGATAAGGACAGCACACATACCCATGCCCGAGGAAGGACTTGATCCTCTGACGGGGCCGTTACTGGGCCTCTAGCGTACATAAGGGGCATGTTGAGTGATTACTGTGAAGGACGCAAACATGCCACGTAGCCTTCATATGTGAGAATATCACCACCTGACACAATGTGAAAGGGTCTCAATGTGGGTATCCAATTGGACGGCTGGTTGTGTAATATCCAGATTTATGCGGCATTCGGATGTGAGAGTTACTCATTTTGGATGGCATAGGAGCGATGGGGCAGGCGTAGTCGTCATCATGGTTCTGGTTGATCACGTCTACCCACCACAAGGACTGTCGCCTTATTGTGCACGAAGCAGAGACGACCACGCATACAACAATAATTTAGAAATTTGTGGCAAGCTCTTATGGGACCAAACTACTAAGGTCATCGGTCCTTAAGCTTACACAGTACTGAATCTAATTTAAACTAGCTTAAGCTAAGGACAACACACACACCCATCCCCGAGGGAGGACTCGAACCTCCCACGGGGGTAGCCGCGCGAACCGTGACAGGACGCCTAAGACCGAGCGGCTACAGCCCGCGGCGCAGACAACAGTGCGCCTGATGGCAACACCACACAAGGCAATGGCAGGAGGTCGCTTTTTTCGATGATTCTTTATTCTACAGATCTGTTTATAGAATCACAGTGGATGTAGGTGTGTATACAGGCTCCAAGAATAACGAACGTTCCTAGATTGCATTTGTCATTGACATGCCGTCACTCTATAGTAAGCTGTCAGTTCCCGTACATAACAGAGAGCTAGAGACAGTGGTCTGACTGAATTACAGTTCAATTATGTATCAGAAAATTATAATTTATTAACATCAAATTAGAATGTAGTGTTGCAAGGGTTTGGCAGATTGTAGGGAAGCAGCCTACTCACGCTGTAGTAAATTCACATCAGTTTCCATTGTGTGTCAGCCAGTCTGCTGTAACTAGCTCTGACGTCATAAATGTTGCGCAATACCTTAAAAATCAAGCGAATGAACTAAAACTTTTCTAGCATGTCAGAAATAATACTAAATTAATGTGTGTTAAATATCAGTTCGATAACTTCAGCCATTTCCGAGATTTGGACGTTTTTCTGGAAAAATCATTGGCGCAACAGAAAAGAGCTAGAGACTTCAAAGTTTATATTTAGATTCACCTTTCATAATGATTTAATAAAAACAGTACTTTGGATTTCACAAATTGAGACTTTAGTGGAAATTCATGATTTTCTGGTTTTCATCTCAAAACTGAAGGAAGCAAGATAGATTAAGTAGGCTAGTAAATAAGGCTAGGATGTTTAGATTTAAATAGGTTGGAGGCCCGCTATGATTATGAAGATGTGTAAAGTTTCTTTTTAATACCTATAAAATTATAGCGATAGCGGATCTCAAAAGGGGCAGTTCAGAGCTCATCTGCTGCGTGCAGTGTAATTTAATTAATTCTCTCGCTCAAAGTATTTAACTTAGCCACGTCAAAATTTTATTATCAATACTTACCTGCGTGCTGAATGCACGTTTAAATTAAGAGATTCTTCGGCCATCAGCCAAAGAAGCTATAAATTATTATGTATCTTGAAGTGGTGCGTTACTAGCCCAGCGGCTAGTCGGGAGAGCGGATTTGATCAGGCGATCCCTCAGCCGTCCGCACCGCGGCTTTATATATAAGAACACTGCGCGAGGAAGCAAGGCCCCAGTTCTCTCCAGACGCTGAATGACACGCCATCTGTGTCGGTAGTCGCGTCGCATCAGTGTATCTGCTACAAACAGCCTCGGGTGCCGTATTAAGTTACTAGAGATATGCGGAACCATGAAAACATTTTATGTGAAGTGTTAATTCTGGGATGATTTTCATTAACTAGCTTCAGTTTGCGTATTGTCGTATTTTCACGTGCCGTCGCGGGACAGACATTCTACCAAATATTTAGCGTGGCGTTTGATGAAGTATTTTCATCAAATTATGGCGAGCATTCTTTTTAACATTTGATTCGGACATTTATAGTTGCATCAGCGCATTAGACTCTGAACTGTTCTGTTAGTTAGGTTGTAGGGATACTTGTGGTTTTTATTAGTGAATTTCAGAATATACTCAACTATTTTGGAAAACCGTTTTTGATTAGAAATCCCGGACAATCTCCTAATTCCTCAGAGCTATAAGCTGCAGCTATAAGAACATTCTCAGGTAAAGTGGGCACTAGGATATCTATTTACTGGCTCCAAGTTTTATTAAATCACTTTCTGGGGGTCACGGAGTAAATAGAGAGCCAGTGTTGAGAACGGCAAAAGACAGCAATAACAACATACAAAAAGCTAGAAACTGATTCAACACGCAAGCGTTTATACAGCAATAGATTAATTATTATTACAAACAACACATCTGCCGCCCCGCAAGATGTGCATTATTTCCTCATCTCTCCATTCTCAGCCTATGTGCTGGTAACATATTCAGCTTCTTTTTACATTCTGTAATAAAACAAGGTTTGACATTGTTTCAAATAATAAAATGGCTAAAACTTTGATTATGACATCAAATCCACTAGTGTACAACTTCTTAATACATTTATCCTATAAATGAGCGAAATTACTGACGTACCAAGTTCAAATAAGAAATGTGTGGATAGATTCGATTAAAGTTTTTATAGTGTTTTGGAAACTAGGGTTTCATAACAGTGTTTCTAAAAATGGCTCTGAGCACTATGGGATTTAACTTCTGAGGTCATCAGTCCCCTAGAACATAGAACTAATTAAACCTAACTAACCTAAGGACATCACACACATCCATGCCCGATGCAAGATTCGAACCTGCGACCTTAGCGGTCGCGCAGTGCCAGACTGTAGCGCCTAACAGTGTTTCTGTGTGAGGCAGTGCCTCAGGTGTTGTAGCCACAGGTCGTCAGAATATGAAACTTCATGCCAATTTATTTTATTCTGCGTACTAGTATTAGTTTCCATTCTACAATTGCAAAAAAAAAGCAGTTCCAACAAATAATTAATGTAGAGTAGGGAAAGTTCTGTAGTGCATTTTGTAAGTAAAATATTTAAGTGATTAACGTTGCAAGGTTAAAGATTAATGTAAGCGCGAGATAAGTCATTCCAGACTTTAAATGCTGGTACATCAATAACCGGTGTACCCGTCAAGAGTGTTGAATGCAAGCATGCAAATGCGCATGGATTTTATTGGAAATATACCGGATGTCAGCTTATGACTTGGTCGGTCCACACAGGGACGGTTAATGCTAGTTATGAATAACACTGTAGTTGTCGTCGACGAGGTGCTAAATGTATTAGAGTGTAGACAGATCCGGTGATCGAGTGGGCCAAGGCATCATGTCGACACTCAGTAGAGCATACTAGATTACAAAAGTGGTTTGTGGGCAGGCTTATCGTGTTGGGAAACACCCTCTGAAATGCTGTTCGCGAATGGCAGCACAACAGGTCGAATCAGCAGACTGACGTACAAATTTGCAGTCAGGGTGCGTGGGATAACCACGAGACTGCCCCTGCTCTCATACGAAATCGCGCCCCAGACCACAACTTCAGTTGTAAATCCTGGGTATCTCGCAAGCTTCTGGATTGTGTGCATTCTGTTGTTCCTCAAGTGTGATGGTATATACCCAGACTCCTCGCCTTTATCTACCAACCTGAATAGTAACGTAAATGCCACTTCCTTCAATGATTTTACAAATTCCATTGTAATGGTATCTATCACTGCTGCCTTATTTGATCCCAAGTCTGCCATAGCTCGTTTAAGCTCTGACTCTAATATTCCAAGATCAAAAGTGGTTCAAATGGCACTGAGCACTATGGGACTTAACTGCTGCGGTCAACTGTCCCCTAGAACTTAGAACTACTTGTTGTTGTTGTGGTCTTCAGTCCTGAGAGTGGTTTGATGCAGCTCTCCATGCAACTCTATCCTGTGCAAGCCTCTTCATCTCCCAGTACCTACCGCAACCTACATCCTTCTGAATCTGCTTACTGTATTCATCTCTTGGTCTCCCTCTACGATTTTTACCCTCCAGGCTACACTCCAATACTAAATTGATGATCCCTTGAGGCCTCAGAACATGTCCTAACACCGGATCCCTTCTTCTAGTCAAGTTGTGCCACAAACCTCTCTTCTCCCCAATTCCATTCAATACCTCCTCATGTGATCTACCCATCTAATATTGAGCATTCTTCTGTAGCACCACATTTCGAAAGCTTCTATTCTCTTCTTGTCCAAACTATTTATCGTCCATCTTTCCTGACACTTAAATCTATATTCGATGTTAACAAATTTATCTTCTTCAGAAACGCATACCTTGCCATTGCCAGTCTACATTTTATATCCCCTCTACTTCGACCATCATCAGTTATTTTGCTCCCCAAATAGCAAAACTTCTTTACTACGTTAAGTGTCTCATTTCCTAATCTAATTCCCTCAGCATCACCCGACTTAAGTCGACTACATTCCATTATCCTCGTTTCGATTTTGTTGATGTTCATCTTATATCCTCCGTTCAAGACACTATCCATTCCGTTCAACTGCTCTTCCAAGTCCTTTGCTGTTTCTGACAGAATTACAATGTCATCGGCGAACTTCAAAGTTTTTATTTCTTCTCCATGGATTTTAATACCTACTCCGAATGTTTCTTTTGTTTCCTTCACTGCTTGCTCAATATACATATTGAATAACATCGGGGAGAGGCTACAACCCTGTCTCACTCCCTTCCCAACCACTGCTTCCCTTTCATGCCCCTCGATTCTTATAACTGCCATCTGGTTTCTGTACAAATTGTAAATAGCCTTTCGCTCCCGGTATTTTACCCCTGCCACCTTCAGAATTTGAAAGAGAGTATTCCAGTCAACATTGCCTAAAACTTTCTCTAAGTCTACAAATGCTAGAAACGTGGGTTTGCCCTTCCTTAATCTAGCATCTAAGATAAGTCGTAGGGTCAGTATCGCTTCACGTGTTCCAACATTTCTACGGAATCCAAACTAATCTTCCCTGAGGTCGGCTTCTACCAGTTTTTCTATTCTTCTGTAAAGAATTCGCGTTAGTATTTTGCAGCTGTGACTTATTAAACTGATAGTTCGGTAATTTTCACATTTGTCAACAGCTGCTTTCTTTGGGATTGGAATTATTATATTCTTCTTGAAGTCTGAGGGTATTTCGTTTGTTTCATACATTTTTCTCACTAGATGGTAGAGTTTTGTCAGGACTGGCTGTCCGAAGGCCGTCAGTAGTTCCGATGGAATGTTGTCTACTCCGGGAGCCTTGTTTCGACTCAGGTCTTTCAGTGCTCTGTCTAACTCATCAAGCAGTATCTTATCTCCCATTTCATCTTCATCTACATGCTCTTCCATTTCCATAATAGTGTCCTCAAGTACATCACCCTTGTATAGACCTTCTATTTACTCCTTCCACCTTTCTGCTTTCCCTTCTTTGCTTAGAACTGGGTTTCCATCTGAGCTCGTGATGTTCATGCAAGTGGTTCTTTTATCTCCAAAGGTCTCTTTAATTTTCCTGTTGGCAGTATCTATCTGACCCCTAGTGAGATAAGCGTCTACATCCTTACATTTGTCCTCTATCCATCCCTGTTTAGCCATTTTGCACTTCCTGTCGATCTCATTTTTGAGAAGTTTGTATTTCTTTTTGCCTGCTTCGTTTACTGTATTTTTATATTTTCTCTTTCATCAATTAAATTCGATATATCGTCTTTAACCGAAGGATTTCTACTAGCCCGCGTCTTTTTACCTACTTGATCCTCTGCTGCCTTCACTACTTCATCCCTCAAAGCTACCCATACTTCTTGTACTGTATTTCTTTCCCCCATTCCTGTCACTTGTTCCCTTATGCTCTCCTTGAAACTCTCTGCAACCTCTGGTTGTTTCAGATTATCCAGGTCCTATCTTCTTAAATTTCAACCTTTTTGCAGTTTCTTCAGTTTTAATCTACATGTCATAACCAATAGATTGTGGTCAGAGTCCACATCTGCCCCTGGAAATGTCTTACAGTTTAAAACCTTGGTCCTAAAGCTATGTCTTACCATTAGATAATCTATCTGAAACCTGTCAGGATCTCCAGGCTTCTTCCATGAATACAGCCTTCTTTTATGATTCTTGAACCAAGTGTTAGCTATGATTAAGTAGAGCTCTGTGCAAAATCTCCATCAGGCGGCTTTCTCTTCCATCTCTTAGCCCCAATCCATATTCACCTACTACGTTTCCTTCTCTCCCTTTTTCTACTACCGAATTCCTGTCACCCATGACTATTAAATTTTCGTCACCCTTCGCTATCTGAATAA